>NC_049258.1:29891044-30191044 GCF_011100685.1 Canis lupus familiaris | reverse complement strand
CTAAGACAGCAGCTAAAAAAAACAAGATGTCTAAACTATGCAATCGTATTTCTCAAATTTCCCACCAACATAAAACCTATCATCTCTAAAGAGGAGAACAAAATCTATTTACCTGTATTCCTGTCTGGTAAGATACAGCAATGCTTCTGCAGAATGCCAGGCAAAACCTGTTTCAAAACATATAAATAAAACACATTTGGTTATTGTGCAGGTTGAGGAAGGTGTTTCATTAACTGCAGCAAGTATTTTTCTAATAAGCCCATTTAGTGTGGCACAGAGTCATCACGCCCAGAATGATCTCACAAATTAAACAATACAGAAAAATTTTTGATGACATACATTTTTTCATCAGAAAGGTTAATCAGGTAGGTGTGCTCATTGTTAATGCTGCTCCAGGATGCTAATGCAGTTCTATTTTATGTACGCCCCTAATGGGTCCTGGGAGCATCTTGAAAGCTGCACTCAAGGGACTCCTACAATAAGGCAAATGGACCCACCAATTTTTGTGATGGCTTTTAAAATATTAGACGCAATTAGAGCCTGAAAGTGGAGGACCGCAGAGGCAGTAGAGCGGGGGGGTCTGCTTCAGAGGGTCTGAGAGAGATGCTTTCATGGAGGATGAGTCACAGAGAGCCACGGGGAAGAAAGAGCTGTGTTTACATTAGCAGTTTGGGAGAAATTATGAAGGAAGTATCTTATTTGATAAGTGAAGGGAAGGTGAAAATAACAGGGAATGGCTTTCCCCAGAAAATCCAGGGCCGCAAGGGAGCGGCAAAGATGGAAAGCATCTGCAATGAAGGGATCTCCGTGGGGATTCGGGATTATGTGTCCTAAACTCAATCAGACTAAAAGCTGAGCTTCCTTCATGAATTCTGCACCGAAGTGACTGCAACCATTCCTCCAAAACTCGCAGCCTGGGAGCAGGCATTCCGTACCCTGGGGCAAGGAGGTCCTGCCTCAGGAAGGAGGGCAGTGCATGGGGCCACAAGCCCACGGCCACCCTCCACCAACTCGTGGTCCAGCCATGCATGCAGCCCATTCTGACAGATGGGGCCAGCGGTCCCTCCATGCCTCTCCTCCGTGCCCCCTGCCCCATCTTCCCTCCCTCCACACCCAGGAAAGAATAATTCCTACCCAGGCCAAGTATAATCCATTGCACACAAAATAGTATTACCAATTTCCTACTCTAAACAAATATAAAAGACGCAGAATAAAGCAATAATCAAATACAAATGCAGTAAATACAAAATGTGGAATTAAAAGTTCAAAACTATGTCTCTTACGTGTGCAATGAGTTAGCTGGGACACAGAACAACAGCTGTGGGACAATCAGGGACCAACGAAGCAAGAAACCTGTACAGGACACAGGACAGTGTCAACACCTAACTCCACCACCCTGCACCCAGCATCGAGGTTAATCATTAGCCAGGTCTGAACCCGGCATCATCCTGGCACGATTCTCTCCCTCACCAGCCCCTGGCTTTCAAGGTCCAGAAAGGAAATAAATACACAGTCACGCACACATGCATGTTACACACATGTGCACACACACACCTGGGCTCATGGATCTTCATTCCTCCTCATTACATGGCCGATACACTTATATTTCCAATACAGCAATTTCCAAAAAAGTCTTACAAGTTAACACCAGGCCTGAGAAACCATGTCCCTCAAAGGAAAGGAATGGTCCCGTAAGTTGTAAACACGTGCACATCACGAGATCCACGTGGAGCCAGCGGGTGTGAGTCACCACAGTGAGATCAGACCACGTCCTGCAGTGCACCCCTGACCGTACAGCCTCCCGGGCCTCCACCACCTGGGCCACCCCCAGGGGAAGCCGGGGGGCCCTGCACTGCTCTCTGGACCGCAGTCTCCTGAGTGAGATCATCAAACACACTGCTTCTGGGTTAAGTGTCCTGAGGAATTAGTGCGGAAATGTGCAGAACGGAGGTAAGTGGCTTCCCCAGGGCCAAGCTGAGCTCCAAACTCCACAGCTGACTCCATTCCTCATGCATGTCTTCAAGAAGAAGCACACGTGGAGTCTGGATCTGCCACATGCGGTGCCACCCGGCCCCCAGCTCTGGCTGCTGGTGTCATCCGGATGACATGAACTCAACAGGAGAGTGAGGGCCCCGCAGGTTAGAGGTGCACATGAGGTGATGTGTAAACACAGCAGCAGGAAGGGCGGGAGGCGGGCACGGAGCCTGGGGCCCGGGCTGGCTCTGCACTCTCTGGACAGGGCAGCTCTCCCTTGGTGCCCAGGACTGCGGGTAGTGTACAGAACCACAGGACAGGCCTGCGGTGCCTGGGGGTGCTGCCCAACGTGAGGGTTCCCAGCTGGGCAGGGACACATGCTCCACGGGCACCTTCTGGAGAAGAAGACCCTCTCCCGAGGCCCGGTCATGCCCTGGCAATCACAGCACCCCACCGGGGCAGCAGGGGTGTCTGTGTCATGGGGAAGAAAGAGCTTGGGAGCCACGATGTAGACAAATGCACAGGTCAGCACATGTGGCTCTATAAAACCGCAGCAACTCCCACGCAGGTGGCCCGCCCCTGCCTGGTGATCCCTGCACCCAGCTCCGCCCCAGATGCCACCCTGGCTCCACCCCCCATAGCACCCCCATAGCACCTGTCAGGACAGGTCCCACCGAGGCAGCGCCCCTGCCCTCTGCCACCGCGTCCCTGAGAACCAGTCATGTGGCCCGTCACATGCCCTCAAGCAGGGGACATGAGGACTTGTAGACGTCAATGGCGGGCAATTAGTGCTCAGCACGGCAGCCACTCCCAGTCCTCCCGGGTCCTCCTGCTGCGGCCACAGGGACCACACAGGGCAGGCTGGGCCACTTCGAGCTGAGGGTGGAGGAGCGGGACTGACAGGGCACCGTCCTCCCCACGGGTCCACACAAAGGAGCAGAAGGGACACAATTGGCCTTCCGGCCCTGCGGACTCACAGGCTCCACAGGACTGCCTGTTCTGGGGCCGTACCCACAGGCCAGCACCGGGGGCAGTGCACCACGCACACAGCAGGGGGGCGGGGGGGGCGGGGGGACCCACCAAACACAGTAGCCGACTCCCGAGCCTCCCAGGAGCCCGGCCCAAGGGGCCGCGGCCACGACGCCCACAGCACGTGCGCTAGGACGCGGCTGCCGCACACCCTCCTCCTGGCCTTAGCCCACAGCTGCCAGCTCACAGGTCCTCCCACAGCACCCAGCTCAGGGTCATCCTACCTTGCCCCAGGCCCACGGCAGGCACCCACCCAGGCCGGCTGCACCTCACCTCAACGTCGGGTCAAGGGCACAGGGGCGGGTCTGGGTGGGTTTGAGGCTACAGTGAGCCTTGCACACGGTCCCACATCCTGAAGACCAAGTGTTCACAGACTGGGATGCCCCCTCACTGGTGACGCAGGCTGCACAACACACTGTCTTTGGTGCGCACAACAGCCCGGGTGTTGTAGCACAGGACAGAGCCCGAGACTCTAGAGTCAGGATCTCTGCTCTGCAGCGAGTCACACAACCCTCAGCGTACTCGGTGTGGCACGTCAGAGATTCCCACGGGCCCAAAGGGGGACTCTCTGCGTCACAAAGTGGCAAAGCAGCATCGTCTAGCTCAGAGAGGCGCACACACCTCGCGTGCCTCAGCACCACCTGGGGCCGGGAACACAGCGGCTGGCCGCAGGCCGGGGAGCCCCAGAGCCTGTGCACACAGCACCCGCGGCCGGCAATCCCGTGCCTCAGAGAGAAGGGACAAGGACGCTTGGGGAGGTGACGCATGCATCCCTGACCTTGACCATGAGGGTGACAGGCATGTACCGCTGAACTCCTCAAACCGTACGTGTCAAGTGGTGCAGGTCCTTGTGTATCAATCATATCTCAACAAGATTTCTGTTCCAAATTTTCCATGAATGTCCCTTGTGCCTTTAAACAAGGAGGCACACGGACGTACAGAACCCACCCTCCCACAAGGCTGCCGTGTGACCTCGACACTCCCTGGCTGGAAAACGTGCTGGCAAACCTGCGGCCCCAAAGCCTCAAGCAGACACGGCCATGCAGGCCACAGATCCATCCCTGCGATGCACACGGTGAGTCGTGGGTTTCTGTTGGCAGAGCGGCGACGTAGACTCACCCAAAAGGACAGAACGTGTGAGGAGCGCCTATGAAAAAGTCTTCAACGTACGTTTGACAGAGGAGGAGCAGAAACGGGCCTTCCTTGGCCCAGACACAAATTTAGGATCCGACCATCTCCAAAGACAGCTGCTGTGGGGCCTCGGCACAGGTCAGAGGTCTGGCGGGTCCAGGGCAGGTGTGGGGCGGCTGTGGGCGGGCTGTGCCAGGCCCCTTCCCCACAGCCTGGGACCAAGCCAGGGGGACAGTGCACCGAGGCTGGACACAGGGAAGCTCGTCACAAAGCTCGCACCTGGACAGCTGGGCAGTCAGCTGCCCCTGCCCTCGCCCTCCCCAAGCAGGGCACCCAGACACCCTCCTCTGAGAAACAAAACAGGCCAAGAGGACACGCCTCCTGTTGACACAGGCCTTCCAGTTAGAACTGGCTTGCCACGCGGTCTCGCTGCAGAAACTCCACCAGCCAACAAGCCCTGTCTACCCATCAAACATACACTCCGCATGAATGCTTAGCTGGGTGTCAGACTAAATGTTGGTAAATTGCATTTAAATTATGGTCTCATTCATTTGGGGAATATAAAAAATAGTGAAAGGGAATAAAGGGGAAAGAAGGAAAAAACGAGTGGGAAATATCAGAGAGGGAGACAGAACATGAGAGACTCCTAACTCTGGGTAACGAGCTAAGGGTAGTGGAAGGGGAGGTGGGCAGGGGGATGGGGTGGCTGGGTGATGGGCACTGAGGGGGGCACTTGATGGGATGAGCACTGGGTATTATTCTAATATGTGGCAAATTGAACAGCAATAAAAAATAAATTTGTAAAAATTAAATAATTAATAATGTCATTATTTATTTTTAATAATATTAATGCTTAATGTCTGACCCTTTGTGAAGACTCACAGCTGAGGGTGCTCATTCGCTTGAAGAGACCCCCACACTTTGAGAGGGACCAACAAGATGAGAGGGAACGGAAACATTATCAGAAACAACATTTTCAAAGTGATAATATCACAGAAAGACAGGAGAGGTTTTGCCTGTGACCCCAAAATAGGACACTCTGCTTATAAAAGGGAAATTTATATAATAAGAAACACAGTTTTTGGAAATTAAAACAAAAGGGAAATAAAACTCTTTAAAAACAGTTGAAAAAGAAATTCAAGAAGTATCCCAGAATATACAGAAAAAATACATAAAGAGTTAGGGGGAAAAAAAAAACATTTTTTAAAAAAAGGAGAGAAGAATCACCTGTTCGTCGTGGGGGGCATGCCACCTAGCCAGTGGGAGCGCCCCAGAGACAAGGGCCTGAGACAGGAACAGGGTCACGCAAACATTCAGAAGGACCCAATTCCAGCCCCAGTGGGCCTGCTGAGCACCTGGCACAGTCCACACACAGCGACCAGCCTACGTCATCCTGAACACGTAGAACACAAGGGCGGTCCCAGACTCAATCACAACACTAAATTCTGGATGCTGGAAAATGCAGGAACAGTGTTTCAGAAATTCTGGGACAGAAAGAGAAGATGCCATCATATCAGCCGAGCAAGACACAGCATGACCCCGGTCCTGGGAGGAGAGCTGCTGGAGCTCTCGGCTGCCGCAGACTCAAAGGGCCTAGGGGGCGGCGGGGGGGGTGGGTGGGTGGTAGCACTCAGGTGGACAGGTCCTGAGATGGTGCCCTGCCATGGCCTCTGGGGTGGGGGTGGGGGGAGAAGCACAGAGGAGAGAGATAAATAGGGTGAAGTCAGGAAAGACTAATCCTGCTTATTATTTTTTAATGGCAATTAACAATAAATAAAATAAGTCACCAAATAAAAAGGCAAAGGAGGCTACAAACTGAGTGTGATGTAAGTAGTGAGCGCTGTGATGGGATGAGCACCGGATGTTCTACTATATGTTGGCAAATGGAATTTAAAATTTTTAAATGTAAAACAAAAAAAAAAAAAAGATTTTTTGTTAAAAAGAAAAGAAAAAAGTACTAAGCACTGATTTACCCAAACATGGGGGAATGAGCACATGGTGTGCAGCAGGAGGGGAGGGACGGAGAGGTAGCGCCTCCCACACCCACTTCACATGAAACGCTGGCATTTCCAGCGGGACAGAAAAGGCTTCGGCATAGAGTGAAGACGCCCTGGTGCCGAGGCCCCGCCTGCCAGCTCAGGGTGCGGGGTGGCTGGCTGAGTCGGTGCCCACCCCCAGGCTCCCCTGGACCCGTCCGTCCTCCCGACACGGCCTGATGAGGCTCCACGCAGCGGGCAGGAAGTGCATGATGTGCACAGACTCGGGACGGCTTCACGGTCCAAATCTCCCGCACGCCAGATGCGCGTCCCTTTGGGTTGAAGCATGACCTATGAGGTGCTCTGCAAACACACAAGAACTCCTGGAGACTCACCATTTGAAGGGTTTCTGATTCTACACTCTATTCTGTGTAACAAAAAGATAGATGTCAATAAAAAATTAAAAATCAACTTCCCGGACAGAATGAACAGGTCCCCTTCACAGCCATGGCATTAAAACCACCACGGTGCACCGCGTGCTCCTTTCGAAGCAAAGGCTTCACTGTGGTGGCGGCAGACGCAGCTCAGGGTGCGTGAGCAGAGCGAGCTGCAGGCCGGCGGCCAGGGTGACAGGACACGGGGAAACACACGCGTGTGGGGGGCTGCCTGCATGGGACAGGAACCCCGCAGCTCTTCCCCACGCTGTGATCCCACCGTGGCCATGATGGGAACAGGCGAAGGACCACATCTGCACAAACTTTCACACCCCTGTACGCGACTGCTCGATCCAAACATCAGCAAACAAAGCTGTTCCCCAGGGCAGCCTGGGGGGCTCAGCGGTTTAGCGCCGCCTTCAGCCCAGGGTGTGATCCTGGAGATCTGGGATCGAGTCCCACATCGGGCTCCCTGCGTGGAGCCTGCTTCTCCCCCTGCCTCTGTCTGCGCCTGTCTCTCTCTCTATGTGTTTCTCATGAATAAATAAAAGTCTTTAAAAAAAAAAAAAAAAAAGCTGTTCCCCACACCATAGAGCAAACGTCCCACAGAGTACGAGGTTGTGCCTGAGATTTTAGGGGAACAAGGGAAACCCCAAAGTCAGTGGCAGAGCTCTCACAGGCAGCACGGAGGTGCAGGTGCCACGCGGCCAAGCCACGTAGAGGTCAGGATCCCCAGGCCGTGCTCGTCGATACTCTGCTGACATCACAGCAGCGGCACCTGCCACCCAGCAGAGGCCACAACTCCAAGCAAAGCTGCACAGCGGACTTGGGCGAGGAGGCCACCACACACCTGGAGCCGCGGAGGCCCCAGGGCCGCCCACTCCGGAAGCCTGGGCGCACTCCGCGCATCCCCAAACCAAGGAGCAACATTTCCAGTGGAGGGCCAGGCACCGTGGGAGCTGCGGGGTAGCCCACCCCACTTCTGAGGCGCCGGGCGCAGGCCGCGTTCCACCCTGAGGGGACTGTTCTCTGAAGCGAGGGCCAGGGGCCCAGGTGGCCACGTCCACACACTCAGCAGAGCTGGCTCGTGACGCATCTCAGGGAGCCGTCCTCGTGTGGAAATGCCCGTGAACGGCAGACTCACAGGATGACACCGTTTCTCCTCGACACCCTCAGAGGCATTCTCAGGGTGACCACAGCCGCCACAGCCCTGTGCGCCCTCCAGCTGGAAACGCCCGCCCCCCCGTATGATATCACGCCAGCGAGGTGATATGTCCAGCTGTGTCCTTGACTGGCCACAGGCTGCCCCGACGGGCGGTGCATCCGAGCTGCTTCCAGAAGCGATGACCCCTGCAGTGTGAGGGCACCATGCAGTCCCCTGAGCGCCCACACACCCCCAAAGGTGGAGGAAGGAGGGCTCCACCCCACGGCAGGAGCCAGGCCACCTCAGCATCCTTGTCACCCTCAGACAGGAGATGAACCAGCAGCTCCCTAGCTCCTGGACACCCCCGAGGCCCCAGCCTACGGACGCAGACCGTCTGGCCTCTCAGCGTCAGTAAGTGCATGAGCCACTTTCTAGCGCTGGATCCCAGGTCAGGGAAGGAGGGGGTAGGTGGCTGTGATGGGTGCACGCACAGGTGAACCTGCTGCTCAGGACCTCCGCAAGTAGCCACTGACAAACCCACACCCACAGTGGTGGGATGCCCAGAGCAAACATCCTCAGCAGTGCCTCCTGGTGACCTGTGTGCTGAGCAGCCCCCAATGACACCTGGGTGCTGTCCAAACCCAGCAGGTGACCCCCATGGGCGCAGGGGTTAAGAACGGCCCCAGGGACTTGTCCCAGCCAAAGCACCTCCTGCTCACCCCCCTGCTGCACCTGCCCAGCTCACTGTGCCCCATGGGGCTGAGTGCACGCGGCCCCGAACTACCGCATGGACGGCTCAGCCCAGGCTCACACTGTGAGGGACAGGGACACAGGTAGGCTGGAGCCACTGTCCCTGAGCACGACCAGGGACGGGGAGGGGCCCATCCACATGCACTCACCTGGCCCCTGGATTGTTCCCTAATTCTTGCCGGATGACCCTTTCCAGTCCCGAATCCCGCTTCCCATGGGCACCCCCTAGGAGGACCAGGGTGCAGGAGATGGCCATTTGGTGGGACAGCCAGCCAGCAGCTGCCAGGACACTGGAGGCTCAGAACCCAGGTGTCAAACCACAGAAACCAGCGGTGCCGTCCCCTGACAAGGACAGGTGAGAGGAGGGGCTGCAGGGCTGGCCCAGCTGGAGCAGCAGGGCCTCGGGCACCATCACTCTCTCTGCTCAAACTCCCAGAAACTTCCTTCATGCTCCTGCCGCCAACAGAGGCCAAGCCTGGCAGATGCCTCCTCAACACTGTGCCCTGCATCTGTCCCCATCTGGCAGCCAGCATCTCAGGTGCTCATGCCGGGCCCTCCCACAGAAGGTCGGCTCAGAAGACACCTGATCTGGAAAAGTGGCTCCAGGCTCATGGGGTGCTGATGGGGTCTTTGGGATCTAGAAAACGAAACCCCACACGTCACCCTGCCTTCCAGCCTCTGGAAGGGTCAAACACCCCATTTCTGAACATCCTGGGGCCGCACTGGGCGTGGGCCTCCGGCCAGGAAACCCAACCCACGCATGCTTGGGACAAAATGACAACACCCATTTTGAAGGAAAAGTGACCGAGAAAAGTTGCAGGCGTTTCCATTCTCCTAAGAGAGGCCATTTCACTTAATTTTACAGAACATTTATCTGAGCTTAAAAATAGCAGAAATTAGCACATAGCGAGTTTGGACCGGCTGCTTCATCAACCCTGCCCTCCACACTCGTTTTCCTATTCCTAAATCCCAGTAACTGTCAATTGACGAAATTAAGGACGTAGCCCCTAATTAAGAGCTTAGACTCCTGTCAACAGCTCTGAAAAGGCCTCACAACTCAAACTATGAGAAGAGACATCATTTCTCAGTTTTTTTTTTTTTTTTACTGAATTGCCGGGACAGCAAGGAGTCACTGAAGTTATGGGTCATGTGGCCCCGCTGCTGGGCTGGCCTCTGACTGTAGGGCACGAGTGTCCCAGGGACTCGGGTGCACGGAGCCACGGCCGGTCAGAAGCCCGGGGAGTGTCAAGGTGTTCTGACGCGGTCCTGACAACCGGTGACTGTGTTCCCTGGAAGTCCAGGAACATCCGCGCGCTGATGTGCTTCCCGGGAAGCACTGTCCCCGGCACCTGCCCGCCACGCCCTGGCCCGACCCACAGACCCTGTGCCCATGCAGGAGGTGCTGCCCCATTTCACGAGCCTCCACCATGAATCCTGGTGTCTCCTGGGGCCTCAGGTCCGAGCACAGAGGACACAGCACCGGATCCTCCCTGTCACTGCCCAACCCCAGTCCTAAACCCCCGACCCTGTGCACCCCCTTCCCGGGACCCCAGGTCACACCCACCACTGCTGACACATAACCATGTGCACATCTCACATGATTGTGACATTCATGTGCCCCCCACACAAATGACCTCCCACCCCCTAGGCCCCCTGCTCGCTTGTGACTGCACCATCCCCTGCTTGGGCCTCAGCCTCGTCCAGCGGGCCCCAGGCCTCCGCTGCTAGCCTGCGCCCACTGCAGCTGACCCTGGCAGGCCCCTGCGGCCCACCGCTGCCCCGGCCCCCCAAGTACCCTCACATCCTCCTGACAGGCCTGCTGGCTTCACCCTCATGGACCCATAATGGGGCAGCACAAACACAGGTGATCTTCATCATGGTCTCGGCCTGGAACACTCTGACGATTCCTCGGAGGGAGGCCCGGGGCAGATGGCCCTGTGTAACCCAGTCCCTAAACTCCCCAAAGTCCCCAAGCTGTGTGGCAGGAGCTCCTGACCTCAGCCCCACTCGAGGGCCCTGGCCACCCCAGCCCTTTATTGTTCTTCCAGCTGCCGAGCACACCACAGGGCCCTTGCACGGGCTGCCCTCTGCTGGCACGCTCTCCTCTCAGTGGCTCACTTCAGGTTCCCACAGAAGCTTCCTCTTCCGAGAGCCTCCCCCACTTCCCAGCAACGCTCTGCTCTGGCTCTGCACCTGGTCCTTCACCACATTCCCTCGCAGTCAGTCTGACGGCTCTGTGCTCTCTGGCTACGCGGCAGGAGCAGGAGCTCCGTGGAGGCTGGACTGTCGGTGGGGTCCTATGGTGACCACTGTGCCCACAGCTGTGCTTGGCATGTGGGGGGAGGGGTCCGCAGACTCACGCAAACAGGAGTAACAGTGAACTTCCCAGGTCCTACCCTGTTAGCCCAGTCCATGCCATGGCCCATCACGCACTGAGGGCAGCAGGGTCGGCTGTGTCTGGCATGGGCTCTTCCCTGCTGCCCCCAAGCAGCATGGGGGCCTCCCAAGGACACCCTCTGCAGCAGGATGTCTGACCAGCAGGAACTCTGTGGCTGTGGGCAGACCCACAGCTGGGACAGGGCACAATGGCAGGGCTGGCCCGGGCCTGGCATGTCCACACCACACACCTGCTCTCACTGTGGCCCCACCTTGTGACAGTCCGTCTCAGGCAGGACACACAAAGCGCCCACGGTCTGGAGCACCTACTATCCGGGGCACCCGCCATCCAGGGCACCTGCCTTCTGGAACACCTGCCATCTGGGGCACCCACCATCCAGGGCACCTGCTGTCTGGGGCACTTGCCATCCGGGGCACCCACCATATGGAGCACCCGCTGCGATCCCTGGGGGCAAGGAGCCAGCACTCACACTGACTGGTGCCCAGGCTTCTCCCACAAGAAACGAGGGGTTTCTGCTGTCACTGTTTTGATGCAAAGCTGAAGTCCTATGACCGTACCTGTGGGGAGAAGCACAGCCTCCGCCCCTGCATGGAGAAGCAAGAAGCTTTACTACCACGACCAGGCCCTCACCTGAGGCCACGTCTCCCAACACAGCAGCGCTAGCACTCCGCGGGGACAGAGGAATCCTCCTCTTAGTACCTGCTGAGGGGAGCTCTGACGTCTCAGAATGAGTGCTGGGACCATGAAAAGGCGTGCTGCGGGCCTGGCAGACCGCCAGGGGGAGGCCCCGGGGGAGATGGCCCTGTGTCACCCAGCAGCCTCGCAGAGCTAGAGCACCGAGCACGGAGCTGGCTCTGTACACATTTTCACGAAGAGCGGAGAGCTCATGAATGCACAGACAGATGAGAGGGCAGGTGGACTCGGTCCTGAGCCACAGCGTCCCGCCTGGAGGGCTGACTCCTGCTAGAAGGCTCCTGCCACCGCTTCCCGGGGCTGGGGGCTGGCACCGGGGCAGCGCCTGGACAGCAGGTCCTCGCCCAGGACCGTGGGACCAGCTATTACCAACACCCTCTGCCCTCACATTACTTCTCTACTGTAGACAAGGGTGCATATTGGTTCCATCCATTTAATTAAATTTAATTAAATTTATTTGCAGTGTAAGAAAATTTGAGTGCACAGAGCATACGTAACTGAGATAAATCACAAGTGCATGTTCTTTTAATCGATCATCTTGGCACAGTTAAAACACATGAAACAATCCTTCAAGGTGATTCCAGACCATTTTTCTTCCATTCTATTCAACAGAGAAATGTCGTATTAGTTGGGGCTCTATGGAGGAACACAACCGGCTGGGCAACAAGACAGATACATGAACGTATGTTGTGCATGTGTGTACACAGTGGCTTCTTGGCCCCCAGATCCGCGTGAACACCTCACAACACACCACCTCCTGGCAGCAGTGAGCACGGTGATAACGACGGCCTGCATCCCTGCCTCCAGCATTTGGGGTTGGAAATGAAATTCTAGGTCATATGCTAGTCCAATGTTTACCTCCTGAGGGACGTGCACCAGCCACAGGTGTGAGGGCTCCTTCCCCCACGGCCTCGCCTACACCTGCTTCTTGCTGGGTTTCGACAGCAGCCATCCTGTGGCAGCACCTGTGAGCACTCACGCACCGTCCCGTGTGCTGCCCCCCACGCACACCACACAACCTTGTGCACCTGCGGCCCCACGGTGGAGCCCCCAGCACATTCCCCTCCCTGGCTCCCAGGCGGCCTGGACCATGCTGCCTTTTATTTCAAATTCCCTTTGTGGTGAGACTCTTGTCTTCGGAGCACTTTGTCGTGTATGTTAGACACTCCCAGGCCACCGCAGCCTGCTGTGTCCCCCAGAACCGCCACATGCTTAGCACCACCCATCCCACGCCCGCTTGGGGATGGAGACACGTGTGTAGAGGAGTCCGATGTGCACCCTGCTGTGGGTCCCCAAGGCCGGGGACTTCCCTCTCCTTTGTGGCCCCAGCAGATGCCTGCATTTGGCAGGAGTGTCCACCTGCCAGCCTGCCTGCAGTCCTGACCCCTGGGGAGAACGGATGCCCCCAGAGGAAACAGTCATGGGCGACCAGGGAGGTTCCTGGGGTTTCTCTGTCCTACACACACTGGATTAACAGCGGCACCATTTAAATTCCCTGCACTACCTGACCTTTTGGACACTCAGATTCTCAACCCCACCAGTAACCTTTCTTCACTTTTCTATGGAATTTTTTTTTCCAAATTAAGCCAGGATGGAACACCCTCCTTGACTCCTTCATCACAAAGGCCTCATGCCCGTAACCAGATGCAGCCCCCGGCGGGCTGTGTCCTGCCTTTCTCATACCTGCAAAAAAACACAAATTCTTCCTTGAGCATTTGAAGGGCAGCTCTGGGCTGGAGGGAGTGACGGCAGACACCCCAAGCCTCTCCCCAGAAGTAGTGCGTCGTGGGGAGGGAGGGGAGCAGACCTGCAGGCATGACAGCAGCAGAACAGAAGAGGGAAGAAATGCACAGAGAAGCACAGGGACAGGAAGGCGACTCAGAGGCCTCCTTGGAGAAAGTCCGAGGGGAGAGGCCAGGCAGAAGGAGCCCTGGGGCTCCGAGTCCAGGGCAAGGACAAAACAGACAGGGGTGCAGCAGGTTGGTCAAGGGTGGACACAGTGTGCTCACAGGAGGGAAGGCGTGGGCCCAGAGGCTTGTGCAGAGCAGAGTTCCAGGATCTCAGAGTTTAGGTTCCATCCCACAGAGACAGAGAGGCTTTGAAAACCCTGAGACCTGACAACCAAGTGTGCATCTTGCAACAAGGACTCAGGGAGTGTGTGGGCAGGATGTAAGTCCTGGGTCTGTCCTGACTAGTCCCCAGGCTCGAGTTCCTCCACGTGGGATATGGACAGTGGGCTGGGCGACACATGGATAGAGTAGGGAAGACCCCTTCACCAGACCCCGGGAAGAAACATGACCTTAAATGGGGCTGAGAAAAAAAAAATGGGGCTGAGTAGAGAAGTAAGGCAGGAAAGGGATTTATCCAAAGAAAACAAGACACTAACTTAAAAGATACTTGCACCTCGAGGTTTACTGCAGTGTTATTCACAAGAGCCAAGACACAGAAGCGTCCCAAGTGCCCATGGACTGATGAATGGATAAAGATGTGGTCTATACACAATGGAACATGACTCAGTCATCACAAAGAATGACATTTTGCCATTTTCAATGACATCGATGGACCTAGAGGGTATTATGTTAAGTAAAATAAGTCAGAGAAAGACAAATACCATATGATTTCACTCCTATGTAGAATTTAAGAAATAAAATCAAAAAGGGGATATAAACAGGGGCACCTGGGTGGCTCAGTCATTTAAGTGCCTTCAGCTCAGGTCATCTCAGGGTCCTGGGATCAAAGTCCTATGTTGGGCTCCCTGCTCAGGGAGGGGTAGTCTGCTTCTCACTCTCCCTTCACTCTTACCCACTGCTCACATGCACACATGCATGCATGCCTTCTCTCTCTCTCAAGTAAAATTTCTTAAAAATAGAGAGATAAAGAGACTTTTAACTCTAGAGGGGAGGTAGGTGGGGGAATGGGAATCAGGTGATGGGGATGAAGGAGCACACCTGTTGTGACGAGCACCAGGAGACGTACAGACATGATGAATCACTCTGTCCTACACCAGATACTAACACTATACTGTACGTCAACTACACTGCAATAAGAAGAAAGAATTTGAGGGGACTCCTATTTGTGATCTTCCATTAGTCTAGAACTGTGTTTTCCAAATTCTATTTCCTTGAGGGAAGAGAGAGTTTCAGGATCAAAGAAGATGAAGGAATACTAAATACCAATCACATGCTCACCTTGGTGACTCGTGATAATTAGCATATTGAGGACTTTTTAAAGTCCTGCACAAAAGACTTCTACTCTGATATGGGATGAACTCTGTTACTGCTTAAAGTCAGGTAACTTTCCTTAAATGTTTCTATCAGAAACTAAACATCTCTGGATCGTTACTCTAAACTTCTGTGCAGCCGAGTGATGGAAATGTGGTGACCTCTGCAGTGTCCTAAGCCAGCTCTGCCTGGCTCTGGCTCATTACACACCGGCACGACGCCCAACAGCGAGTCTGTGGGAGGTGAGGGAGCAGCCCCAAGCTGCTACAAGAGAGCCCTCAGGGCAGGCGAGGGCAACGCCATTAGGGCTTGCCTGATGGTGGAAACAGGATTCTGCCTAGACCCCAGCTGGAAAGCTCTTCTTCCTACAGAAATGAGCAGAATGGATCCACCCTATCAGCATGGTCTACACTACTCACAGTCAGCTCGTAACACAGCAACAGACAGAGATGGAGACTGAAGAGGACATGTAACACAACCATGCCATTGCTAAGAATATGGAAGGAGCAAACCTCAGCACTGCTGTCTACAAAACTCAACTCATAGCATCACTTCTGAGCAATTATTCTTAAACAGACTGAGAAAGAGACGTTGACAGGGCAAAACAACATCCCAGAAGTATCAGCTGCAAGGGGCGGAGAGAACAAAGCCAGGGACAGGAATCATTCAATAGGGGTGTCCACTGCTTTTGGTAACAAGCTAAGTGAATTAACTAAATCTCCTGAGTCTCATACCCCGTCTGCCACAGGCAGGGTCAGGTCAGAGCTGTACACATAAGCACATATATGTCTGCGTGCACACACACACACACACACACACGCAGGTAGGTGTTTCTCATGCTAAATGTCTCTGACTGCCTTCACTGATTTCTCCAGGAAGGAACCATCTTAACCATTACAGGAAACTTTCTGGACTGGAGGATGTTACTTGACTATGACATCAAGATCTTACTGCCCAGAATGGGCAAAAAACAGGTAATGATCTTAAATACTACGTATTACACACACCATGGTGAGCTTTCGTATGAGAATAATTCAAACATTGCTGCTGAATAAACTCAGGGAAGAGAAGTAGGAAGATGCAGTTGTGCTTTCAAAATATAATAATCTGAGAAACGGGGAAAAGAAGAGAAATTAGATACCTGGTGAAGTATTCTATCAGCCAACTTATAGGGGACAAGTGTCTTATATAAAACTAAGGGCAAATGAGATTCATGGTCACGTAAAGCCCATGTAGACCTATTATCACTGGAGAGAGTTTTATAGCTGAAATAAAGATTGTCTATTAATTTTCTGAAAAGTAAAAATCCTCATTCTCGATTGTACAACTTTGCTGAATTGTTTTAAAAAGGAATATTCTACTTTAAAATATGTAAGATTATATTTATTACCGTAAGTCACACTGCATGTAATTTTTGCAAGTTCTTTAGCTTTATCGCTTTAGCTCTGCAAAATGGAGGTGGATGGCTCTTACTCATTTATTAAACCACTTACTGAGCACCCCCGAGCCCGTGCCACGGTGAAGGTCCTGCATAAAAAGCTGGCTGTCCAATTAGAGAGGACATGGTGTGACCAGCTACAAATCCTACAAATTAACAGCATGCATGCTGTTCCAGAGTAGCATTCAGAGCATCACAGCTATGCCTGAAGAGGCGCTGGTAGGAGGCAGGAATTTCTCAGAGGAAATCACACCTGTGCTGAGCCAATGAGGGAGGAGCTGTTCCACAAGAGGGGAGGAAAGGTCTGTCAGCAGGGGCCCCTACATGAAGTCACCAGCATGACTGATGTCACCAAGTCTGTGGAGTGATTACACACGACAGTCACCAGGGACAGAGTCCTTCCCAAGTCTGGACACGATCCAGAGCACCCGTGACAGGGCTGCACACAGAACCCAGGCAGATACACACCTGAGGGGCATGGATCTGGCAGCAAATGTGGAGCACCAGGAGCTTGGGAGGGAAGAACAGAAGCATGGAACCTGGCTAAGTGGACATGGTCATATTCCCATTGAGAGGGGTGAAGACAGAGAACAAAGCTGATGGAATGAGGTCAAAGGGAATAGAAGGGGAAGAAGTCAAGAACACAGTGAGCAGAAGAACCCCTGGCAGGCAGGATGCTTCGAAGCCTCAGCCTCCCAGAGAGCCAAGGAGGTAAATGCAGAGAGGACAAAGACACAGATGGCTTTCCTCCGACACCCGACGACCTATGTGCAAAACACGAAAGCGTGCTGCTTGCAGAGAGTAAATGCATAAGGAAGCAGGCAGGGGAAGCTGAGGAAGGAGCAGAGATGCAGAATCCCAGCACAGGGAGAGACAGGGTGCTGGGAACGTGGGCGCTAAGTGGAGACCCCTGGGTGGGAGGCTGGGTTTTCCTCAAAGTTCTCTGCAAGGATATAAGGTTCTCATTGGCAGAAATCATCTTTCAGGTAAGGAGAAGATTCATTATGGAATCAGCTCAGGTTTGGAATTTTGTCAAGGAGGAAAATGAAAGATTAGGAAGGGGACAGTTGGGGAGGAGGTCGTGTCTAATGTAACTAAACCGATTGGCAAAGGTCTGACCCCCAAGGAATGACCTCAAAGACAAGATGGGAGAGATGAAAGGAGTAAGTAACCACAGGGGCCCAAGGACCAGGTTCTGTGTCAACAAATAGCACAGCTGTTCTTAGGGGCAGGAAGAGGTCCTCACAGGACAAACCCAAACTGGGGATAAAGCCCCTGACAGTGCAGGTGAGTGCTGACAGGGAAAAGCAAGGAAGTATACTGATGGGCAGCACCAGGTGCCTGGATCTCCATCCCTGAGCACTCCATTCAAACAACAGAACAGCCACCACCTCAGGGGCTGACCATCCTGTAAGCAGACTTTGCAAATGACTCCTGGGAGAGCAGAGAGTTCTCCACCCAGCAGCCAAGGGGGACACGATTTATGTTCTCTGGATGAGAACAGAGAATCCCCTCGGTGAATCCATTGGCCAAGCCCAAACAGAAACACACCTAGATTTCCTCTGGGATCCTACATACAATGTATTCAGATGTTATTTATGTCAGGTAAAATATATTAAGTTAAATTATTAAACACTCAAGTTTTTTTTTTAACACATAACTTTGATAGATTTGGTCAGTAAGGACACCGGAAGCCCCTTACTCTATTTTTTTAAGCTTTACTGAGCAATAAATGACAACTAAAACTGTATATATTTAAGGTATTCAACATGATGATTTGATATACACATATACTTGTGAGATGATTACCACAATCCAGTTAATAAACACATTAAATACTCTGTGCCTTGTTAACTCACCTATGTGCATGAATGTTTAAGATCTCTCAGTAACATACCCACTATAAACATAGTGGAACTAATGGAAAACCATGATTAAAGAAGTAAAGGAAGATATGATGGGACATATACAATGGGACATATACAATGGGACAAATACAGAACAGGAATAAAGAGAAATTATCTTTTTAAATAGAAATTCTAGTGCTAAAAAGTAAAATAATGAAAATATAAACTAACTTTAAGAGCACAACAGTAGCTCTGAACTGATGGAGGAAAGAATAAACAAACTCAAAGATAAGCGATAGAGCTGAAGAACACAGAGTGACAGCCTCGGAAAGCTGAGATACCACCAAGCCTACAAACATATGCGTAACAGGACAACCAGAAAGAAATGAGAGGAAGAGAAAAGACATTCAAAGAAATAATCACTTCCCAAACTTCTTGAGAAACAACAACCTACGTTTCTGGGAAGAACTCAACAAACTCAGCAGGGTAAATTCAAAGAGATCCACAAACAGACACACGAGTGTTAAGATGCAGAAGGTCAAAGACAAGGAGAAAATCATGAAAGCCAAAAGAGAGAAACGCCTTACTTATAAGAGAAACCCAGTAAGATTAACATCTGGTTTCTCAGCAGAAATGACAGAGGCCAGAAGTCAGAGGGACAACATATTGAAAGTACTCAAAAAAAAAAAAAAATCAATAATCCAATATGCAGCCATTAGTCCTCAACAGTGAAGGCAAATAATAACTTTCCCGGAAAAACAGAAACCAAACTAAGTTATTGCATAGATCTAAAGCTGATTCTAACAGAGTAGTGTGTACATGGTAGATCCTAGAGCAACCAAAAAAAAAAAAAAACTAATAAATACATAGTGGAAAAAAATACTTAAGAAATTAAAACACGTTAGAAACTATTCACATAATTCGAAGGAAAAGCAATGAGAAGGAGAGGAACATAAAAGACTTGAGACAGATGGAAACAAAAAGTGGAATGGCAGATGAAATACCAACTATGTCAATAATATTAAATGTGAATGGACCAAACCACCAAAACAAAGGCAGAGTTTGTCAGAGGGGATTAAAAACAACAAACCATGATCCTACTTAATGGTAGTAGAGGAGACACTCTGGAGACTCAAAGATACAACAGACTGGAAGTGAAAGGATGGAAACAATACCAAGCAAATGGCAACCGCAAGAAAGTTAAGCATGCCTATGCGGATATTAGAGAAAACAGACTGAGAAGCCAGTGTTATCAGAGATAAAAAGGGACATCTGATAACCACAGAAGGATCAATCCATCAGAAACATGTAACAGCTATAAATATATATGTACTTTAAGAACAGAACACCAAAATCCAAGACACAAGAATGAAGGAAAATGAAGGGAGACATTTGACGACAACAGTTGGAGCCTTCAACACCTCACTCTCAGCAATGGGCAGAACAAATGGACAGACGATCAACAATGGACACTCCAAGGCAGCTAACCCAGCTGACATCTGCACAACTTTCCACCCAAGGACGTCAACAGAACATACCATCTGCTCAAGCGCACATGCAACACTCCCCAGGAGAGACCATAGGCTAAGTCATAAAACCAAGTTCGACGAATGTAAAAGGAGAGAAATCGTGTAAATTATGTTATTTAACTGCAATGGAATGAAATTAAAAGCCAATAAAAAAAACTGGGAAACACAAATATGTGGCAATTAAACAATGTGCTCCCAATAAGCCAATGGAACAATGAACAAATCCAAAAGGAAATCATAAAATACTTTGAGATTAATGAAAATGAAGACATATATACTAAAATTTACAGGGTGCAGCTACTACAGTGTTTAGAGGGAAATGTATAGCAGTTAATGCCTAGACTCAGAAAAAAGAAAGAACTCAAATAAGTAAGGTAACCTTCCAACATAAAACACTGAAAAAAGAGCTAATCACACCTAAAACAAGAAGAGAGGAAAATAATAGAGACTGAAGCAAAAATTTATGAAACAGAGAATATAGAAACAAAAGTGGAAAATAAAACCAAAAGCTAGTTCTTGGACAAGATCAACAAAATCAACAAATCCTTAGTCCTGATGATCAAAAGAAAAAGAGAAGGGTCAAATGACCAGAATCAGAAATGAAGCTTGGGGGAGTGCTACAGACCCTACAGACCTATGGAAATAAAGAGAATTATAATGAAGGAATACAATGAACATGTGTAGGCCAACAAATTACATAACTTAGAAAAAAATTGGACAAATTACTAGAAAGACAAACTATCAAATCTGCCTCCAAAAGAAAGCAGTGAAGACAGTGAATTAGTAATCAAAGGTATCCACAAAGAAATGCCCAGGCTCAGATGGCTTCTCTGAATTCTGCCAGAACATTAAGAATTAATACCAATTCTTCACACATCATTCCAAACACACATACACACACACAGAAGGGAATGCTGCCCAACTCATCTTACAAGGCCACTGTAACCCCGGTACTGAAACCAAACACATTACAAGAAAACAAGGCAAAGAAGTAATAGCTCTGACGAATATATGTACAAATATCCTTGATATGATAGTGGAAAAATGAACTCAGTTTTTTATTAATAACTTGATAAAAACATTCAAGAAACCAGGAATAGATGCAGCCTTTCTCAAAGTGTTAAGAGGTATCTGAAAAAAAAAAAAAAAAACCCAAAACTCTCAGCTAACTTCATACTTACTGTGAAATACGGCCTTCTCCCTGAGATCAGAGCAAGACAAAGCTGTGGGCTCTCACGCCCTCCATTCACACTGTACTGGGGGTCCTACCCGGGACACTTAGGCAATGAAAACAAAGGCACCTAGACTGGAAAGGAAGAAGAGGTAAAGCCAGCCCTACGTGCTGATGACATGACTGCGGGAATGCTGCCAATACCGACTCCATCCTTGGCCCGCCATCTCGTTCCCGTTTGCTCTACGGCCTCTCCTGGGGCTACGTGTTCCAGTTCCACACGCCTCAGAAGTGCCTGCCCAGGCCAGGATGGGGGAGGCGTGGCTGGCCTCCCACGGATCTGTTAGAGGTAACACAGTACTCCTCCCCCTGCCGACGCACAGGTGGGCCACGAGATCCAACGGAAGGTTAGCTGACACTCGGGTGATGCAAGCCCTTGAAGGTGCTTCTGAAACCCTCTGATCTCACGACAATGCCCTTCTGTGTGTCCTTTCACTACAAAATATTTGGACTAAGCTCTAGATTGTATAGAGAGTATCTACGCAGCTGCCACAGGTCATCCTCTACCCCATCCCCCGTTGGCTGTTACTCTGAAAAAACTCTGTGAGAACTGAACGGAGTGGCTGGCTTCACTGTCCCAGTCTCAAACTGCTTCCCAGTTTATGGGGAGACTTTACTGTCCCTCCTCTGCCCTCTAACACATGATCCATGTATAAAATAGTCTTAGGAATCCACTGCAAACAATGAGACTAAATGAGTTCAGCAAAGTCGAAGGACACAAGATCAATCTAAAAAAATTATAATTCTATACACTTGAACAATATGTAAATAAAACTAAAGAAACAATTCCTCAGTGCCCATCACTAGTCACCCCCACCCCCCGCCACTGAGGTGGGCACTTGATGGGATGAGCACTGGGTGTTATTCTATATGTTGGCAAATTGAACACCAATAAAAAATAAATTTATAAAAAAAAATTCCGTTCACAACTATATCAAATAGAATAAGATACTTTGGAATAAACTTAACATAAAAAGTGAAAAAATGTATACTCTGAAAACTATAAAATATTGTGAAAATTAAAAACCTAAAAATGAGAAGACATTCCACGCTCATGAGGCAGAAGATGTCACACTGCTAGGGAGGCAGGAGTCCCCAAACCAAGCTACAAATTCAACACCTCTCAGGAACCTAACTTTTTTGTGGAAATGAGCAAAGGTGGTTCTAAGATTTACATGGGATTGCAAGGGACCCAGGGCAGTCAAAACAATCCCAAAGGTGGAAGGACTCATGTGCGGAATTGTAGATGCGCTGCCAAGCAGTAAGAACCAGCCTGGGACAGGGGCACAGAGGCAGCAGCGTGACACCACTGGGAATCCAGAAGTCACCCCACATGTTTTATGGGCAGCTCATTTCCAACAAGAGAGCCAAGACCATCCACGTGCCAGTGAACAAAGGGCAGCCCTGATCTCACACCAGGCTCAGGATGGATGAGGGCTCAGTCCACACACCCCTTAGGAGGACACGTAGCAGTAAACTTCCTGACTCTGGGTTTGGCGTGAACAGATGACAGAAAAGATTTAGAGATGGCTGGTGGGGATGGCTGTAGAGTAACGTGAACATACTTAATGCCCTGGAGGTGCACACTTAGAGATGGGTATAATGGTAAAGATGGTAGAGGGCACATCACATACATTCTGCCACAATAAGAATAGGTTTTAAGTTTTCCAAAATTAAGAGAAATACAAAATTTTGAAAGGGACAGAGTTCTGGCACCTGTTACAACATGACAAACTCAACCTTGGGAAGATTTTGCTAAGTGACAAAGTCCAGTCACGAAAGCCCATGTGTCCTAGGACGGCACCTATGGGAAATGCCCAGGAATGGGGGGAGGGGGCAGGGGCGGGAGCACAAGGGTGACGGCTCATGCAGAGTCTCCCTTCAGAGGACAGGATGTTCTAAAATTTGCCATGGTGATCATTGCATATGGTAAAAGTCACTGGGTTAAAAACTTCAGTGGGTGAATTGTGTGAATAATATCTCAATAAAGCCTTGTTTTTATTTTAAAGAGAGAAACAGTCCTGGGGTAGAAGGATAGTTGAGTCATAGTTACAAGTGTGAGGATAATAATTCCTAATGGTTGATTTGAAATTGAATGATCAAGAAGTAAGGATATCAACATATTATTTAAAATAGAATTTTAAGCAGCAGAATGAATTCCTTTACATTTCTGGGGAAGAACGAGAAGAAAGCACATAAAACTCACAAGGTATGCAAAAATTTTTTGAGTTTTTAAGCAATAAAATAAGTTTAAACAAGAATAACACAAAACACAGGCTACATTAAATAGGAAAAAATCACCAAGAAAGGGGACGACTCAGATTGCATTAAAAAATAAAAACCAATGTGAGGGCCCCCAAAATAAACAGAGAGTCGAGATAGGAACACAGAACATGTGACATTGGGGGCGAAACTGCAGAAAACAGGAAGGAGATTCTGTGATGTGGAAACAGTAAAGGTGACCATGTGTCACGAAGCCACGTGTACTGAACCGGCCAGAGCAGGAAGAAACCGCGTGGAAGCCACACACACTTCCCACCTGCAGTGGTTCCCCAGAACAGCACAAGCTGGGCTGCGAGGACAGTGAATGCAGTACTAAGGGAGATGACCTATCCGACGCATGTTCGAGTGAAAGCAGACGTGTCGCCCACGAGGGGACAGACCCGACACTGGGGGTCTGCAAACCCAACACAGTGCCATCATATTCCAAATGTGACACTGCAGAAACTGGAGGGATCCCTGGGTGGCGCAGCGGTTTAGCACCTGCCTTTGGCCCAGGGCACGATCCTGGAGACCCGGGATCAAATCCCACGTCGGGCTCCCAGTGCATGGAGCCTGCTTCTCCCTCTGCCTGTGTCTCTGCCCCTCTCTCTCTCTCTCTCTATCATAAATAAATAAAAAAATTAAAAAAAAATTAAAAAAAAGAAACTGGAAACATGATTTTAAAACTTACCCGAAAATAATAAAATTAAGTTAAATTAAATTAAGTAAAATAAAATAAAATAAAAAAATAAAATAAATTAAATTAAATTAAAGTAAAATTAAATTAAAATAAAATAAATAGGGATCCCTGGATGGCGCAGCGGTTTGGCGCCTGCCTTTGGCCCAGGGCGCGATCCTGGAGACCCGGGATCGAATCCCACATCAGGCTCCCGGTGCATGGAGCCTGCTTCTCCCTCTGCCTATGTCTCTGCGCCTCTCTCTCTCTCTCTCTGTGACTATCATAAATAAAAAAATAAAATAAAAATAAAATAAAATAAAATAAAATAAATTAAATTAATAAAATTAATAAAATTAAAGAAATAAAATTAAAGAAAATAAATAAAATAAAATAAAATAAAATAAATAAAATTAAAGTAAAATTAAATTAATAAGATAAATAAAATTAAATAAATAAAATAAATAAAATTAAATAAATAAAATTAAAGAAAATAAAATAAAATAAAATAAAATAAAATAAAATAAAATAAAATAAAAATAAAACTTGTCCGGATGAAGCAGCACATCAGGAAGAGGGGATCACCCTGTCAGATACCACAGAACAACCCTGAAACAGCAGGATGTTGCGGCAGCGAGGGAGAGAAACCCAGGAAGAAGCCGGGGTGTGTACCGAGATGAGAAGGCGTGCAGGAGGCAGACGGGTTAGTCCAGGTGGGGGACATGGCGGCTCCGGAGCTGCTCTGTGGCCCGAGTCCAGGGAGACCGGAGGATCCTGCTTCCACGGGGAAGGACATGAACAATCCACCGCATGGGGTGGAACAACAGCAGAGATAAGGAATGTCCGTATAGCGAAGACGACACCCAGCAGGAGTGCGGGGCAGGGAACGGGGAGGACACGCTGGTCTCCCTCCCAGGGCACGGCCTGGGCCTGGGCATCACACGGGGGCGGGGCAGGGGGCAGCTGCATCTTCAGGGCAGAGGGACAGACAATGCACAGCAGGTTTGGGGCCTGGGTCTGAGGACAGTGGGAGGGGCCCACGGCTCTGGGGCTCCACCCATGGCAGTAACAACCCAAGTGGTAAAGGTCACGGCAGCTCCGGGAGCCCACCCGAGGCAGCCAGAGGCCGGGAAACCCTGAAACGAAGATGTGCGTTTGGGGAAAACCAACAAAGACACAGCCACACAAGAAGGAAAACCAGGGTGATGTCGGGCGAAGGAAGCCAGAGACAGCGTCCTAGGGAAGCAACAGTTGTGAGGACACAAGCTGGTCATGCACACAGGGAGGAATCAAAGCGGGACCAGAAGTGCGCCTTCCACGCCAGGTCGCCCTTCTGTAAATCAGCGATGACATCCCCTGGGCTGGCGCCACAGAGGAAACTGCCAGAAGCCCACTCCATACTGTGTTATCAGCCCCCTGCGCGGGAGCAGCCTGGCGTCAGGGACATGGCCACCCCCACCCCACCCCCGGCGCCGGCATCCAGACAGGCTGACCCAGATTCCTGACCGACCTTGCGTACACCGCAGCCTCCTGGCCAGCTGTCGGCCCTTCACATTCCAGCTTCGATTCAAAACGACGTGTGCGTATTCGTTATGAAGACAAAGGAGGCTTTTAGTTTTCTTATTACAGTTTATTAAGTTCAGCTTTATCCTGCCACCAGCCTGGGAAGAGATGGGAGGTCTTGGCATAATTAAAAACCCCGCACTGGAGATGTGGTTTTCTTTGTTGTGACGCATGGTGACTGGCTATGCCTTTCCACAGAGCAAAATTGAGCATCTATTTTAATTACTGTACTTTCAAGCTCTCAGAGTGCAGATAGAGAGGGCATGTTCTTTTGCTAAAGAAGCAAACCTGTAGCACTACCTCCATGAGCAAGAAAGACCCGAGGAACAAATGTGCTGGGGCAGGGCACAGGGAGGTGTCACTTCCCTGATGGTAAGCAGTGCGTAGCTGGGAGGGGCACAGCAGTCCTGCCCGGCGCTGCGGCCACTCTGAGGGCTTCAGGGAAACAGCAGTCAACAATAACAGAGAGGTTCACGGACCCCCAAGCTCAAAGGCACTAGTTGGGGTGGCTTATTACAAACAAAAGGCAAAAATAATAAAAGGGCCTAGGACTGTGCAAAGCTGCACACACATACAGCAAGAAGAGGAGGTATCAATGGGCCCTTGCAGTAGAGAAGGGGATGCCAGCCACCAGTGGGACCTGGGACGGCAGGTGTGGGTGGGGCCGTCACTGGCTTTGAGTGTGTGCTCGGTCGGTTGACAAGGATGTCTGCAGAGAGACCAGGCAACCTTTCCTGTTGACCAAAGTCAGAACAAATGGTAATCAAAACCTCCCCAAGGGGGAAATTCCATTTCTTCAAGTTCTCCTATGTCACCTTGACCACAGAGGACCTGAAGCACCAGGAGGCATAATGGCAGAAAGCTATGTGAAACCCCCATCTGAGCATTTTTTCCAGGCCCGACACATCTAGTCTGCAAGGATCTGCTCTCTAGGGCTTCCCGACTCGGATGGCATCAGATAAGCATGCGTTCCACCCAGAACAGGGACAGCCACTCACAGACAGACGATTACAAGACGGTAAGCTGACCGTGTACCTGATGTGCAGAAACACAGCGCCCTCAGGGAGCAGTGGATATCCAAGGAGGCTAACAGTTGCCCTATTTCTGGAGCCTTTCTTTAAAATCATCCTTAGATGCAAAAAAAAAAAAAAAAAAATCATCCTTAGAAACCACAGCACATTTTTCAGATTACCCACCATGGTGCCCAATCTTGACTGTCTCCTGCTCCTGTGCCCTGAAGCTAACTCAGAGCACCATGGGTCATAGGGCCGTGAAGATGGGCACCTGCTCCAAGCCACAATGCTTCATGGAGATCATAAAATGAGTGAGATGGTTCATCTTTCTGTAGGTAAACGTCTTACAGAGTCACGGTTACTAGACTTTCTGAATCGAACATCAGAACAGAAATACGTGGCCTTCCAAGAGCAAGGGTCCCGCAGGCACACCCACTGGCAGCCCTCAGTGGGCAGTGTCACCTACATCTTAAGGGGTAAGTCCCATGAACATGCAATCATGTGTGTCAGGCCTTAAGACACACAAAATAATGGCTTCCAGGACAGCAAAAACCATTTTCTTTCTCCTAAATGCCTGTTTCTTGTGGTATCCTTACGGTTAGTTGTACTCCCTAAAAATAAATAATAAAAGGAAAAAAATATGAAAATCTTTTTAAACTAGCTGGAAATAAAGCACATAACCATCTTGAAAACTAACGCCTTTAAATAATTTATACGTATTCACATTTGAAGCAACTGATGCATCATGGATAAAATTCATAAGAAATTTTAAAAATAAAATGTCAAAACTATCTTGCCAGATGCTAACTGCCTTTTTGACATGAGTATGAAATCAATACAAGTGTCACAAGGGAGTAAATATGTTCTAAATAAATAACTAAACAGCAAAATGTACCATTTACTTAAATAATGCTGGGCTCACATCTTAGAAATTCATTCAAAAACAGAAATAATCAAAGCTTCATTTTCCCCCAGGAGAAACCAGCGTGGACAGATTCCAGGCTGAAAAGTCTGAGACAGCCACCCCAACATAAAGCATGGATGATAAGGCAAGATAGCATCTCACATAAATAATACTAAAATACAGCCCGTATCAGCATGATTTATTCATCATCATCACAGCCCACATCTAAAACTCTGCAGATTTGTGTATAGCACTAAAGATCACTGTCACCAGGTTCAGTCTGAATTTACAACAGAAAAATCCATGTGACATAAATAAAAATACCATCCTTTTGCTGTCACACAGTTTGGATATCAAAATGAAGTAACGTTATGAGACTCAGCATCTGTTTACTCCTTAGAGGCTGACCTCAGACTTCCCTCCTCCAGCTGTTCCTCCTCCTTCCCACCAAATGAGGAAAATCGGAGCTTAGGAGCTCATGTTTGCTAATGAAAACTATTAGAAGCATGCTGTTTTATCATTATACATACTGGAATTCCACACAGTCCAACATAAAACTCCAAAAACAACAGAACAAAACAAGGTTTTGCACATGGGAAACATACAGAGAAAATACGGTGTTTCTCTCCCAGGAAACAAACCCAGCCCTGGTAGATAAGATAAAATCTAATTTGCAATTCTGCCTTTGAACCCAGAACTCAATTGTCACTTTATCAATGTTGACAGCAGGTAAACAGTATAGAAATTGGAGTCACAGAGTTAACAATCCACAGATGAAAGGAGGACACAACGGCAGAAATGCTTCACTCCTGCTTTTGCTCAGTCTGATCCAGGAACGTGGCAGAGGGAGATGAGACAACGTGTGGAGAAGCAATCACAACAGCAGAGACTTCCAGACTGGGGACCTGCACCTCAGCACAACGAAGCAACAGGGGAAATTCATCCTGCACAGGTTCCTCCCAAAGCCTCGTAGGACAAGGTTCAGATCCAGGACACTGACGACTAGCAAATGCGAGGTGAATTCATAGAAGGAAGCAGCACATGCTGGAAATGAGCAGGATTTATTAATTTGATTTCCACAGTTAACGATGGCTGGAAAAAGTACTTCGAGTCCATGGTCCTGATCAACAGAACCTACAAGGGGCTCCCCAAGAACGTCACAGCTGGTTACCTGCACCCGGGCAGACGGGCTGTACTAGTAAAACTCCATTTCCTCATACATAAATAAGAGGAGCCACTGTGAGTGCCGCAATCTTGTGCACACAAGCCCCATTGGAACCCCCAGACAAAGCTGCTTTCAGAGAACAGGGCTTATCAGAAGATGAGTGGGCGGGCGACCACCTTACTTGGCCGAGGACTAAAAACTAAAGTACTGAACCAGGAGACAAGGACTGAGAAGTTAAATGCCTCCAGCTTGTGGCGGACCCTCCCTGAGGCAGAGGACATCCCCATCTCCCTAAGGCCAAGGACCTCCCCCTCCCCGAGGAGGAAGACCCCCTCCCTAAGGCAGACACCCTCTCTAAGGCGTCCGTCCTCACAGCTGTGACACAGCCTGGAGCACCCGGGGCCACCTCTGGTGAACAGATGGCAGGACAGGGAATCAGAGCTGGTGGGCAAGACAAGGCCGGGGCTCAGCATCGGCACCACAGGTTAGGGCAGGTGCGGCGAGGCTCTGGGGCGACGTTTAAGGACCCCTTCCAGCTGGAAACAATAGAGACGGAGCACTTTCCACCAAGGGGACGAACAGTGCTGCCGACGGAGTGGATTCTGCCCTGGGCCCAAAACAAAGGAATCAAATAAATATTACATATGCCCAAATACTATCCTAAGGTCCTATGGTTTGATTCTATATAAAAATTAAGAAGAGACCCATGAGGATAAGTGGTCTGGAGGGTTCCGCCCCTGTAAACTTCCCTTCACCAGCTGTAATTGCAGGTGGAACAAGCATGACCAGGAATGTTTAGCCCATTATTTTAAGGGGTCAAATTAGACAGCCACTCGCACCGTGTGCACAGAGATGCACCTCTCCCCGAGAGGACACGGGCACACACATGGAGTTGGTGGAAGGAGCAGTGAAAGCCACTCCCCGGGGGCATAGACCAAAGACACAGGAAGCACACGGGCAGCAGGCTTTGCAGACAGAGGACGAGGTCAAGGTGGGCATGCTGTTACCACGATCACAAAGCCCCACTTAACCACGGACCGCATCATTCCCCACGAGTAAACACACAAGAGCGTGTGCCGGAGGGGCTGAGCCAGTGTGGCCAGCCAGGGCCACAGACTCAGGTGCACGGTTGTGGACTGCAGCACTCACGCAGTGCACCCAACCTGGACCTGGCCTGAGGCATATCGCAGCATCAGATCAATGCAGAGAAGTGTGAAGCTTAAAAGGAGTCTGGACGGAGAACAGACAGTGCAAATCAAGACAAGTCTCCCAAAGTCTAACTTCAGTGCACAATCTTAAAATCAATCTGAATAGCCAGAATCTAATATAAAAGCATTAGGCTAGGAGCATGAGCTCAGCATTTAGGAGCAGTAATAACTCCCGGGCGCCCTTCTGCATTACCCGGCCTCCAACAGGGACGGCAGGAAGATCCACAGAGGGAAATTTCCATATACCGAGCGAGCGGAGGCAGAGATTAAAGCAGCACGCGAATTGAGGGCAAAAGCTAACATGGTGCCTTGAAGTGGCTCCTCTGGTTACGGGGACCTCAGAGGGAGCCGGGCCTCGCCCCCCAGGGGAGGATTGAAAGCTGCCAAATTCTGGATGTGAGAATGGATGCCAGGCATCTCTATCTGCAAAAGATGCAGATTTTCAGCAAGTTTATATTTGAGGTTCCCAAATCCACTTTCCGATTTTCCTATATCCGGGAATACAATTTAAAATTTTAAAAAAGGAAAGAAGTGTTAAGACACACAGTGTATCATCTGTCTCATCATAAGTGACAAGACTACTGGCTAATGGAAATACTAACTTTTATTTTAAAATGCCTTACTACAGGCCCTTACTTGATTGTTTGATATATCACGCTTTCTAGATGTTGCTTTTTTAGTGAGTTGAAGATTTGTGGCAACCCTGTGTTGAGTGAGTCTCTCAGTACCATATTCCCAACAACATTTGTTCACTTCATGTCCCTACACCACATTTTTAGTAACAGGTACAATATTTCAAACTTTATCATTATGATATATTTGCTGTGATGATCAGTGATCTTTGCTGTTCTGTCATTAATTGGTTTGGGGCACCACAAACAGCATCCATATGGCAGCCAATTTAATCAATACATGTCTGTGTTCGGACTTCTCCACCCTCAGGTTCCCTATCCCCTGTAGACACAAAAATGTAGAAATCAAGCCAATTAATAACCCTACACCAGCCTCTAGGTGTTCAGGGGAAAGAAGAGTCTCACGTCTCTCACTTTAAATCAAGAGCTGGAAACAATTAGCTTAGTGGGGAAGGTATGTTGAAAGCAGAGACAGGCTGAAAGCGAAGCTCTTGTGCCAAACAGCTGGCCAGGCTGTGAATGCATAGGAAGAGTTCTTGAAGGAAATTAAAAGCGCTAGTCTGGTGAACAGGTGGATAAGAAAGGGAAACAGATTTATTGCCAATATGGAGAAAGCCTGAATAGTCTGGATGGAATTCAACATAACTTAAGGCAAAACCTCACCCAGAGCAAGGCTCTCACTGTCTTCTGTGAAGGCTGACAGAGGGGAGGAGGCTGCAGAAAGAAAGTCTGAAGGCAGCAGAGGGTGGTTGTTGAGGACTGAGGGAAGAAGCCACCTCCATCACATAAAAGCACAAGGTGAAGCAGCAGGTGCTGATGGAGATGCTGCAGCAGGTGCTCCAGAAGCTCTAGCTCAGAGAATTCAGGAAAGTGGCTACACTCAACAACAGATTTTTAGTGTAGCCCAAAGAAGATGCCATCTAGGAGTTTCATAGCCAAAGAGATGTCAATACCCAGCTCCAAAGCCTCAAAGGACAGGCTGACTCTCCTGTTAGAGGCTAATGCAGCTAGTGAATCTTAAGTGGAAGCCAATGCCCACCTACCATTCTGAGCATCCGAGGAGCCTTCAGGATGATGCTAAATCTACTCTGTCTGCACACTATAAATGGAACAATACAGCCTGGATGACAGTACATCTGCTTATGACATGGTTTACTGAATATTTTAAGCACAGTGTTGAGAACTTTTGTTTAAAAAAAATAGATTCCTTTCAAAATATTACTACTCATTGACAATGTGTCTGGTCACCCAAGAGCTCTCTGATGGAGATGGACAACGAGATGAATGTTGTTTTCATGCCTGCTAACATGGCATCCACTCTGCAATTCATTGACAAAGGAATAATTTCAACTTTCAAGCTTACTATTTAAGAAATACAGTTAATAAGCCTCTAGCTACCAAGGTTATGATTCCCCTGATGGATCAGGGCAAAGTAAATTGAAAGCAAAACCTTCCAGAAAGGATTCACCACTCTAGATGCCTCTAGGAATATGGCATCATATATGATTCATAAAAGAGTCAAAATATCAACACCAATAGGAGTCTGGAAGAAGTAGATTCCAGCCCTCATGGATGACTCTGAGGATTCGAGGCTTGATGGGGCAAGTACTGCTGATAGGGTGGAAGGAGCCAGAGAACAAAAACCGAAAGTGGAGCCTGAGGATGAGATTGCATGGCTGTGTTCTCTTGACCAAACTCCAACCAACAAGGAGTTGCTCCTTAGGGATGAGCAGAAAAAGTGTCTTCTTGAGATGGGATCTACTCCTGGGGAGGATGCCTTGATGATTGTTAAAATGACAACAAAGGATTTAGAACATTACATAAAATCAGTTGATAAAACCGCAGCAGGGTTTGGGAGGATTGACTCTACTCTGAAAGAAGTTTACTGTGGGTAAAGCATTATCAAACTGCACTGCATGATGCACAGAAGCTGCTCAGGAAAGGAAGACTCGATAGATGTGGCGCACATCTTTGTTGTCTTGTTTTAAGAAACTGGTACAGCCACCCCCACTTAGGCACCTACACCCTGCCCCATCAGCATGGAGGGAAGACCCTCCACCAGCAAAGGGACTACGACTTACTGGAAGCTCAGATGATGGTTAGCATTTTTGAGCAATAAAGTATTTTTTAATGAAGACATTTTTGAGACATAATGCTAATGCACACTTTATAGGCCACAGTATTGTGCAAACATAGCTTTTATATACACGGGGAAACCAAAAATTCATTTGACTCACTTTATTGCAATAGTTGCTTCATCATGGTAGTCTGGAACCAAACCACAACATATCCAAGGTACTTTATTTTAAAGGATGCCTTTATTTAGACAAACTATCGATGTTAGTGCAGGACTTGACCATTTGTCATTAAGTGCCATGAACTCCCAAAACACAGATAACACTGATCATTTTATGATTGTAAAATGTTTACTGAAAGGACTATTGTTTAACTGCCATCCCTGAATGCTACGTTTTATTGTTCCTAACTCCTGGTGGGAAGGAATACATTAATTTAATCAGAAGTGAGTGAGAAATGTGCATCAAAGCATCTTGACAAATGATCATAGTTTCTCTTGCAACCACTAGATCAACACTTATCTATTCTTCTAACCAAGAGATATTCGGGAACCATGAGACTTTATTTCTCAGAGATATGGACACTGCCTGAGTGCTGCATCATCCACAAAAGATACTCTTCATCATGCACATAAAGTCATCAAATCTTACCTATTGGGGACTTACTCATTATTTGCTGTGTATGTCAATCAAGCAACCAGTGACTCAGGGACTGGTACAGGATGGAGCCACTCAAGCTGGAGAGAAAACTATGCCACTGGCATTAATTCATCCCTGGGTCACCCCAGCCTCCATCGAAGGAAAGGGGGGTGACACTTCACCCCGGCCTTCACTCCAATCTCAGCACAACCCTGACCAGTGAATTATATCGGTCACTTAACTGTTCTGGGAGCAAGAGGAATAATCCACACCAATAAACCTCATAGGCATCACACATTCAAGTATCACAGCACACACATAAACATAAATTACAAGGAGCATACTCCTGAAATCAGTTGCTGCCTTTCTCACATCTGGTTCAGATATTCAGATGACCAATATTCTCAGTGACAATGGAAAAGTACTTTGATGGTTTCCCTGATTTAACAATCATATATGCTAACAAATAAAATATAAAATAATGCCAAGGGGATCCCTGGGTGGCGCAGCGGTTTGGCGCCTGCCTTTGGCCCAGGGCACGATCCTGGAGACCCGGGATCGAATCCCACATCAGGCTCCCAGTGCATGGAGCCTGCTTCTCCCTCTGCCTGTGTCTCTGCCTCTCTCTCTCTCTCTCTCTGTGACTATCATAAATAAAAAAAAATTTTTTAAAAATAAAATAAAATAATGCCAAGACCGTGACCACTCACAGACTTAGACCAGCGAGTGCCAATACCAGACTTCGAGACACTTGCAAAAATGAACATGTCAAATTCAAAGCTGAGGCTTTGAATTAAATGTGGATTCAGAAACGACCCTGAATATGGCCCTATTCTAAGCCACTTTACAGATTAAGGATCTGAGGGTGACATAGAAGTGAGCGAATTTCCTAGGGCAAGACAGCAACTTCCAGGAGTAAGACTGGAGTCCAACACTCCTGATGTCCCGTGTTCCCTCCAGGATGCCTAAGCAAAGAGCCATCTGCCACAGGACACAGCACTTCCTGCCCTGGTCAGAATGCTAGAAGCGGTGATGGCCTCATCTTGGGCATCTTTCATACTCCAGGTTGGATGCAGAGTCTTCTGCCCACAACACAGTGCTTTGTCCTCAGCTGTGTGTTCTGGTGGCAGAACACACAGCTGGTGGCAGATGGAGGTGAGCTAGTTAATTTCTCACCATGTCTCCCCCTCGGTGCCTGGGTATCATACATTTCCACAGTTCAAGCAGTACTCAAAGGATAGGTTTTCATTTATTTCAAATTCAATTATATTTGGATCTACTAGAAGAACCACAATCATGATAGGTTCGTGAAGCTGTGAAATTATTGTTTCTACATATATTTCATAATTATAGAAAACTGTGTTGAAAACATTGATGCAGGAGGCTGAAATTTCTTTCAAAAGTCTCTTAATTTAAACAGTAGGTGGCATGGAAATTTATACATAACTGCCTTTTGAAATAATTTCCTAATGATTTCAAAGAAGACAATTTGCTTTTATTTACACTGAGCCAGACTGTATTATCTGAGGAATAAAATAGCATGTGAATTATCAGCAGAGGATAATCTCTCAGTAAAACAGCAAAGCATCTACCAGGAAACACATCTCCACTGGAGGTTAGATACACCCTACTGTTCCAATGACACAGATACGGAGCAGATGCCATTCTGTCAGGAGCCAACATCCATGGAACACTTAATAGGCTTGTTACATCAGTACTTTTAATAAATGGTTGCTATAGTTAAGCCTGTGAAATACATTTCTCATAATTTTCTGAATAATTCTCCAGGTTGTTTGGAATCTTATATTCAACTTCATATTAAATGGTGCCAGAGGTTTGCAAAATTCTTATTTACAATAAAAGGTATGAGCTGCCATAGAATTTACATGTCATTCATCCCCTCAAAACTACCTACTATATAGCAATAACAATGCTAGGAACTAGAGATACAAGAAATATTTGCTATTAAAAGAAATATCCAAAGCAGATTTGGGGTTAAGGCTTCAAACTTCTTACAGGAGTATCCAGAAACTCCACTGCAAGTGTGAAAAGAGAAGCACTTAAGTCCAAGCTGTAATTATTAGAGTATGAGTAAAATAAAAAAAAAGACCCATATCCAATTTTTCTTTCATTTTCAGTTCCTTTACAAATCATCTCTGGGCATTAAGATCATTTTGGACATAATGTTGCCTCCAGAAGAGTGAGGTAACGCTAGTACCAGGGAAATCCTGTTCACATAAGCACAAAAGACCAGATGGCCAATTTCTTCCTCCCAGTTGTCAATGTACTAACTGAAAATGAAAAAGAACGCCTTCTGTACAACAAAAAATTAACAGACTTCAAAATTAATATAAAAATATAAAAACAAAGATATAAAATTTATTTCACAGATAAAATAATGACCCATATAGAAGATCCAAGAGAATCTACTAACAAACTAATATAGTTGCCAATATTGCTGGGCACTAAATCAATAATAAAAACTTGGTAGTGTATATAATACAGAGTAGTAACCAGATAGAATAGGCAAAAGATGTTTTGTAAATCCTCTTTAGGAGATAAAACTGTAAGATGCTTTCCTAAGTATAAATCTAATCAAAGATGCCCAAAATTCAAGTGGAGAAAACAATAAACATTATCTAGAACATAAAAGAAATCCTGAATATATGGACACATACTATATTTGTAAATGTGACAAAGCTACAAGTTTTCCACTAATTAATCTAAAAATTCAAAACGATTTGAATCAAAATCTCAAATCACATTTTGGAAAACTTAATAAAAAGTTTTCATGTGGACAAGTAAATGGCTTAGAATAATTAAAATAATTTCTGATAGAACAATGGAGAGATATACTCTACCAAGTATTCTGTTTTGAAGATGCAATAATTAAGATTATGAATCATAACCAAAAGTTTTAATAAATAGGCCAAGGAAATAAAATAGAAAACCCTGGAACAGACCCATACCCGTATGAAAAATAGACACATATGGTGATATATTTCAGATTGATGAGAAATTGATTTACCCAGGAAAACAGATCACCTATACTGAAAAATAAAAGTAGATCTCTATCTTATCCCACACCCCAGAACATAAATCCAGATAATTAAGTACGTAACAATGAAATGCAAACTTTAAAACCTCTAGAAGAAAATAATCAGCACCTTTTATCATATCAAGATACAGAAGTTGTTCTAAAGCGAAACTAAAAATACTGTAAAACAAAATGAAGTAGGTTTTAAATTTTAACTAAAATTAACATTTTTAAACAGATGGGTGACAATAGACACTATAAAATAGGTTACAAAAGAAGTCATAGTTGACAAGGATTAGTATCTCAAATATATAAAGAACAGTAAATTAATCAGAAAAACACTGATATAAATAATTATAAATTAATCAGAAAACCACTGATAAACCAAAGAAAAATGAGCCAAGGATATGAACAGGTAATTAACATAAAAGGAAATAAGAAAAGTCAACAAACCTCAGAAAAATATGTGCAATCTCAATAGTAATCAAGAATTTAGAAACAAACAAAAATACAATGAGACTCTATCCCACAGCTTTGGAAATCCAAAATATTAAAGTCTTAAAACAGCGGGTTTTAGAAAAGAATGTGAAACAGAAGGAATTTTCCTACAATAACAATGAGGGAATACCACATTCTATATCAAACTGAAACTAAAAGCAAGTTGAAGAGTCTCTTACCCTAAAACTGAGAGATCTTACTTCAAGATATATCCTAGAGCAGCTTCTCAGACCGTAGCTTGGATCAGAATCACTTGGGGTGCTTGTTAACACCCAGATTTCAGGACCTCAAAAGCAAAGTTTCTGATTCAGGAAGTCTAGGGCAGGGCTCAAGAATCTGCGTTTCTAATAAGTCTTCAGGTGACTGAAGCCAGTGGTGCTGGACCTGGGACCACACTCTGAGAACCACAACTGTTCAGGGGACACGGGAGCTATTCACTGCCGCTCAGCTCTGCAATACTGAGAACTCTGGAAACAACCCACAGGCCCTAAATCAAGCTGAGGAAGAATAAATAGAGTCACTCTCAAGAACGCAATAGCTACGCAGCAGTCTAACATTCAAGGCTAAACACCACAACCCAAATAGACCTCCACCTGCAGACACCTGCAGAACAACTCTGCATATTATCTGTGGATGCACAAACATGGCACCTACAAAACAACATGCCCGGGAATACACAAACCAGATGCAGTGACAGAGATTAGCTCTGGGGTGGGAACACAGTAATGGGATTAAACAAAGTAAAATGGATCCCCAAAGATCTACATGCTTAGGACTCTCTTAGAAGAAGTAAAGTATGAAACACACTTGGCATGACATTAAGATTTAATAAATGTAGTGGGATGTCTGGGTGGCTCAGTCTGCCTTGGGCTCAGGTCATGACCCTGGGGTCCTGGTATCGAGTCCCCCATCGGGCTCCCTTCACAGAGCCTGCTTTTTCCTCTGCCTGTCTCTACCTCTCTCTGTCTCTCATGAATTAATAAATAAAATCTTTAAAAAAAAAAAAGATTTAATAAATGTAGGAAGTAGCACAGTGGCAACCATTATATTATTCTCTATCCATAGGAGTGCCCTTGAAATAGTTTATAATAGAAGGAAGAAAATAGCACATCAATATTAACCGTTTGAGAATTAACTGCACATAAGTATATGAATGCTTTATAAAAAGCACTGTATTTGGATAAAACCTATGTCAGAACACCAGCCCTTGCACTTTGCAGCGAACGACGAGTTTCCCCACTGGTGGCTCCATCACTTGGTCAGGAGCTTGACATCTGTCATCTGCCAGGCTCCATGGGCACATGGCCCCACAGGAACTCAGGTGTGCCCAGAGCCAGGTGCACTGGATGTCCTGGCAGGAGACGGGTCAGAGCCACAGCAGACTTGTAAAGATGAGCTTTCAGCTGAACCTCACAAAAGAGGGGAGATCGGCCAGGTCACAGGGGTAAAACCACTGCTGGTAGAGGAGAAATACCTTGGGAGGTGGTCAGAGAGGGTGAGTTAGAACCCAGGTTCTGATCTGCTGGCAGCCCGGAAAGGAAACAGTGGAGGACACAGCAACCTGACAAGCAGAGACGACCAGGAGGGCACCCAACCGGCCCAGCTCTCAGGCCACCAAGTCGCCCGTGGTCTCCCACTCTCTATCATACTCACACCCAGTGAACCCATCATGCAAGTCGGCTGACTCTCCTATCAAGACGCTGCCAGAAGGGGGCCCCATTTCCCACCTCCTCACCCACGCCTGCTATATATAAACAAACCACCAACCTCCCCTCCTGATTGGCAGATCGGCCATTTGGTCCCTGGGCTCACTCTGCTACAGTCTCTACTCTGCAGAAAACGGCTGAGGAACGCTGCCAAATGTGAATCAGACCACGCTCCCTGCCCAAAGCGAGCCAACAGCTGTTTATCAGAATGAAGACAAGATTCAGCATCTTTCCTGTGTCCTGGAAAGCCCTGTGCCATCTTGCCTGGGCCACCTCCCCTGTCACTCCCTTTGCTCCAATGGTTTTCTGGCCAAATCACACAAGGCCATCTCAGGGCCTTTGCACCTGTGGCTTCCTCTGTCTGGAATATTCATCCACCATGAAAGATCTGTAGGCCCTCACCCAGGTCTCTACTCAATATCACCTGAGTTCAGTGAAAGAGGCCTTTCTATCTACAATATTCTCATTGCTCTCTTTACCCCTTCTCCTATGTTAACCTTTATTTATAGAATAATTTCTGTTTTGTATATTATCTCATCATTTGTTTACTTGTTCTTTGTCTCAACAACTAGGCTTTAAACAGAGATTTACCTACAGGGTCTCCATCACCAGGAAGTATGGCTGGGACACGTATGAGATGAAGAAATATTTGTGGAATAAATGAGTGAATGAACATTCATCATGTTTCCATTTTTGCAAAGGAATAGAAGAAAAAAATGACTTTATTAACACAGGGTGATGAGTTATGGATTGAATGAAGAGGGAAGAGTATGCATTTACCTTAGCTAAACCACTGAGCAAACACTCTGCAAAAGGCTTCAGGGAGAAATACAGATCCCAACAGGTTCACTACAAGCCTAACAAAGCTATTTAGTCCATGACAAAGAATATTTACTCCATTACGATGGAAAAGCCAAGGTGATAAATAGAGGGAGAATCTTGGAAGAGTCTTGGAAGTTCAGGACGGTCTTTATTTTTAAACCACTGCAAATCAGTCAAGAAGACTTGCCGTTTGATGGTATCAGTGGGGTTCACAGCAGCAAGGAGTTGTTGGTAATTAAAGTGATTTTCCTGCAAAACCTGGGAAGTCATCCCAGAACCCTGTTCCAATTTCTAACTGGAAGATTTGAAAATTTACCCAACAAAGGTCATACTTGAAATGTTGTGGTTAGGGCTACTTCAGGAACAATGGAAAACTTCTGCAAGCCATTAGAGTATCCACATCTAAAGGGGGAAAAAATCAAGAAATATTTATCCTTCCTGGTTTCTTTCTTTAATTGGGAAACAATAATCTAAAACAAAAATCAAATGTAGTAGGGAAAAAAATCATCTTGGCTACAATAACTTTATTTTTATCACATTTATGTTAAAAACTGAAAAAAAATAAAAAGGTAAAACTGCAATATTAGAAATACTGTGAGGGGCGCCTGGGTGGGCAGTTCAGTCAGGTGTCCAACTCTTGATTTCAGCTCAAGTCTCCGTCTCAGGGTCGTGAGGCTGAGCCTCACATAGGTCTCCGCATTCAGCACGGAGTCTACTGGAGATTCTCTCTCTCCCTCTCTGCCCCTCCCCTGCTCTGTCTCTCTCAAATAAATAAATCTCGGGATCCCTGGGTGGCGCAGCGGTTTGGCGCCTGCCTTTGGCCCAGGGCGCGATCCTGGAGACCCGGGATCGAATCCCACATCAGGCTCCCGGTGCATGGAGCCTGCTTCTCCCTCTGCCTGTGTCTCTGCCTCTCTCTCTGTCTCTCTGTGACTATCATAAATAAATAAAAATTAAAAATATTTAAAAAATAAATAAATAAATCTCTAAAAACTTAAAAAAAAATACTCAGAGAAACATATCTGAAGGCCCGCCTTCCTCAGGTTCATGTGTGTGACATAACCAAGTCCAGCATCTTAGCTCTGTGCCCACCATTTCTGTCCGTCTACAGTCGGGGCGGAGAATGAACCCGGTCACCTTTGCTGTTGAAAACCCTGGACCTTGAATAAAGTCACAGCTGGGAGCAAACACAGTAACTCTGAGATCCTAACACTTCAGTCTTGTGAACACTGCTGTTACCAAGGGCAGTCATGGTGCCCTGACACCAAGACCCTATCACCAGATTCTCATACCCGAGACAGTACCTTGGGGTCAGGTGAGAAGGCTCACACGTGCAGCCACCATCTCAAGGACCTTCCATGCTGCAGAAAACATGCTGAGGCCTGAGGTCGGACACCCTTTGTTCATAGCTCAAATCTGTAATTAACCAGCTCGTCTTTTATATAATGACAATAAGTGCGTAAGCCATTTTTTTTTAAGACAGACCACTTATAGGTAGATTTAGGGTTATAAAAAATTAAGGAGAAAAGTACAGAGTTCACACACAGCCCTACCTCACCCCCCCGGCTTCGGGTTCCCTTTTTTTAAAAGATGTTATTTATCTATTCATGAGAGACAGGAAGAGTGGCAGAGACACAGGCAGAGGGAGAAGCAGGCTCCCCGTGGGGAGCCCGATGTGGGACTTGATCCCAGGACCCCAGGATCACACCCTGAGCCAAAGACAGATGCTCATCTGCTGAGCCCCCAGGCATCTTGTATCCCTGCGGAACATGGGTTACAGCTGCTAAACCAACAGTGATATGTTATTCTTGACTGAAGTCCACAGTTTTCACCGGGGTCACTCAGCTGTCATGAAAGCTCTAAGCACTGAATTTCCTCTTTATACCACTTACCTATAATAGTTAACACGTCATCACTACCCCATCTCCCCCCAGATTTTTAAACCACACTTCATCTACATCTGGAGACCTGGGGTTCAGGACCATGTCCGCACACAGCAAACACGTGACAAGTTTCACCAATGTCTGCAGTGAAAATACTTGAATCGATCAAGGGGTTCACAAATGCAGACAGCATGCAGGGAAATGAAGCCTTCTGTGAAAGCAACAGGAGGTCTATGTGAAGGAATTGGTGTCCCTCGAGGTAAACTCACAGCGTTTGGGTTTCCTAAGAAAGGATCAGCAGCAAGCACACAAAGCCACAGGGATTCTGGGAGTAGTTTATCCTTTACAAAACTGTTGAAGTGGCAAAGATGCTAACATGACAGTAGGTAACATAATCAGCACAAACCCTGTTTGCTGAGCACATAATTCTGTCTGAAATTTCTATTAAAGCTGGAGAAGCTGAAGAAGTTTGATTTGCTTATTCACTGTAGGCAGACGATCAATTACGCTGACAGGAGAAAGATGAAAACGACCCCCAGGACCTTAAGTAGAATGAAGCTGATAATTCGTTAGAGTTTGCAGCCAATAAGCAGAAGACAGGGAAAGTACCAAGAGAGTTTGATTGGATTTGTCATTAGTCTTATCTTCTTGTGAGAAAGCTAATGAGTGAATGGGAAAAAGCCGATCCCAGACTCGGTAGGAGGTCATGGTGACTTCATTACAAAAAAGATGGGGACAAAGGAAACAGAGGACAAGCTCAGGGCCCATCAACTGTGCCTTCTGCTCAAAGCCTGAGACCAGGCGCACAGAACACAGAGGAGCGGGTTCAAGGGCACAGAGCCGGGCAGGAGAGAGAGGCGATGTCGTCATCAAGTCAAATCCTGCAACCACCAGGTGCTGAGCCTGGCTATCCACAGACCGGCTCCCCACACACACAGCCAGAGGCGAGTCCCATGTCCCCGCGCAGGACGCTGTGGTTTGAAGGGATCACGGCGCCCGTGCTCTGGAATCACCTGCCCCAAGTCACAGCTCCCCACACACGAATGGAGCAGTCTGAAAAATGTCACGGGACATTCCAAAGGCTCCACATCCTTGGTAACAACAGGGGGGTGCAGAAAAGACACCGCAGGGCGTGCCCACAATGTCACCGGCAAACAGCATGCCCGGGCGGCTCCCGGCTGAGCCCAGTGTCCGGTGCTGTGTGACGAGCAGCATGCGCTAAATAAGCTGTGCTCAATGGACTCACTGCCACGGATCATACACAAGCACTTGCAAACCTTCTTGGTAGTGCGTGCAAGTATTTAGGCAGATAGGTGAGTAAACGTGACATGCTCCTACAACAGGGTGCTGGGCTGATCGGCCCTGCAAAGCCCATGGACCCCTTCAGAAGAATGTTTACAAATGCAGCTGACAGGGACGCCTGGATGGCTAGGGGTTAAGCACCTGTCTTTGGCTCAGGGCATGACCCCAGGGTCCTGGGATCAAGTCCTACATTGGGCTCCCTGCAGGGAGCCTGCTTCTCTCTCTGCCTGTGTCTCTGCCTCTCTCTGTGTGTCTCTTACGAATAAATAAATAAAATCTTTAAAAAATGCAAGGTGACAAAACAGTTACGCTGAAATAACCATGTCTAATTGTGATGTAATAATACAGGAGGTTTATTAGCACATCAAATGATCCGCAGCAGGTATGATGTTGACAGTAATTTCAAAGGATGGATAAACTTACTCCTTCATGGCTAAGGCAGCAGCACCAACCCAACAGAACTACCTCCTACTGGGGTGGGCAGGAAAGGTGTGGGCAGGAAGAAGAAAGAGGCAGAGACAGGGTTGTGCCGGGGCCATAGCAGCAGACAGCTATTCACTCAGATTCCTTATCTGCAAAAGGAGAGATTAAATGAGATGGAGCGTACATAGCGGGCACCATGCGGTGTTCCCCAGAGGATGTCTCTGACAATATGACAATAGCCCCAGTGACCCATCAGGCCTCACCCCACAGTTTAGCAGATAGGCTGGACTATCTGGGTGATATGCAAAAACATCAAATACACAAGATGTCAAGATACGGTTCCAATAACCTTGCAAAACCTCGATGATAGGCTATGCCACAAATGGAGGAAGCTAGAGATCCAGACTTCCAGAAGCTGCTCTATACTAAAGGTAGTACCAGTCACAACGCTCAATAAACTAGTCGTTCTCACTAAATGAAATAGCATTTCATAAAAATCTATACACGGGGGCGCCTGGGTGGCTCAGTCAGTGAAGTGTCTGCCTTCCCCTCAGGTCATGGTCTCAGGGTCCTGGGATCTAGCCCCGTGTCAGGCTCCCTGCTCAAAGGGGAGTCTGCTTCTTCCTCTCCCTCCACCACCCCACTCGTGCTGGTCTCTTGAATAAATAAATCCTTTAAAAATGTTTTAAAAATCCATACGCGGGCAGCCCCAGGGGCACAGCAGTTTAGCGCCGCCTGCAACCGGGGGTGTGATCCTGGGGACCGGGGATCAAGTCCCATGTGGGGCTCCCTGCATGGGGCCTGCTTCTCCCTCCGTCTGTGTCTGCCTCTCTCTAACTGTGTGTGTCTCTATGAATAAATAAATAAAATCTTAAAAAAAAAAAAAAACCCATACGCAGCCAATCCCTTGAAATTTACTTTAAATTTAGGAACATATACCCCTTTCTTACTGCCTATCCTACCAAGTGTCCTGATGGTTTCTAATGCATTTGCACTTAGCAAAGCCAGCTGCTCCTCCTCTGTAAACAAAAACAAGACAGTAGCTGGAGTGTTGTTATAAACAAATCTTACAAGCTCTGAAAAGGACTTTATAAAGTATTTGCAAATTGGGTAAAGGCACTGAGGAAAGCAAACATGCAAAGATTACACAGAACAATGGTTATATGCTCAGACATACGACCTTTACCAAAGGAGGGCTGCTAACTCCATTTCCTAAGAGTAATCACGAGCCCACCCAAAGCAGGAGGACTCTTCATCACCAAGGCAGCACCAATTGTCCCGTGCTGCTGCAAAATACAATAAATAAATGCATCAACTCAACTAATCACTTAAAGGAGTGGAAGAAAGGTCACTGGAATACTGTCCATGATTGACTCCTTCCAGCTCTGAAATTAAAACCTTGGCTGGTCACCAAGATTAGTTTTAATATATGCATTTACACTTGCCTGCAGTGGAAAGTCACTGCCATGCGACAATTTCCAACCTATTGATTTTTTTTTATTATTAAGGCAAAGAGAAAGGTTAGTAAAACATAATAAAAGTCCCAGAAATGTGTCCTGAGAACCAAGTAGGGGATAAAGTTATAAACTATACCTGAAGAAAAACAAAAACCCTTTCGGCTCAAACACAATTTTAAAAGCTTTTCATTAGGCTTCCTTCAAATGCAAACATTGCTGCCAGAGATACAAAGAAATCAGTATTTTTAAAAAAGTGTTGTTTTGATAGAGAAACTCCTTCCAGAATCTAGGAAACGTATCTTTCATCATCTGCTCTTACCTCCCAAAATTTAGTAACAGGACTCTGTAAATGTCCTCTTCAGAAAAATTGTTTTAATGGTATAAATTATGAGTATCTTAAGAATGAAAAGAGAGTAAAAGACTCATGAGAAAAGAAAAAAAAACTGTTAACAAATTTTGTTGACTTATCTCCAAATTTAAAGTGAAGAAAAATGATTGTTAACTATTAGGTTAGTATCACCAAGACAGGTTTTGTTCACTAAATCATACCTTCCTCCAACACTGTGGGAGTATTTCAGTGTTCTCGTAACAGCGGCCACACGTCTACAATACCTAAAGCTCATAGTGCTGTTGGCATCTAACGTCATTACTTATGGTTAATAAGCCAACATTGACCTGGGTTATAAAACAACAAACATACTCCATATGCACGTAAACCCAATCACATATGTATGGATGCTGATGTGAAAATGTTCAAATATTAGCTGCCCTATCTTAAAACATTCTTAAATACTTAAGCCTTCTGTGAAACAGTGAAAATGGTTAAAAAAAAAAAAAAAGTTCAGTGTGATTTTTTTTCTAAAAAACTATGTAACTTAAAATTACATAAACTATTTAAACATGAAATGATTCTTTCAGGATGGCAGAAAGAACAGTTCTTCTACCTGGCAACACATGAAAAGTTTTTAAAAATGAAGAGTTTAAAGAAACTTCTGACTCAAATTGTCTATCACTTCCTTCCATGAAACCAACCCAAACTGTAGAAGACAGTTTGACACCAGGCAACATTACAGTGACAGGTGATAGCAAACCCCGCAGAGAGCAACAGACAGAGGGACTGCCCCACATTCCTGCTATGAAATCCCACCTGCTCACATGGAGTTTTTACGGGCTCTGGTCAGAGGTCACGGGCAGAACCACTGTCCTGCTAACCAGAGAAGGAGGGTTTACAGTGTTAGAAACCCCGCAGGAGAAGCCAGCCACAGGCCATGGGAGGTTAGTGAGAAGGAGTATTCTGACCATTTCCCACTCCGCTCACTCCGACCTGGAGCATCCTGCCCTCTGGCACCCAGACTCTATCCTCTACTGGAACTCCCTGGAGGATGGAGATCCCAGGTCCTGAGACAGGAAAACATCAGAATACACAGGAAACATCCTGCTGTCCACAGAATGGAGCAACCTCAAAGATGCCAGGCACTGAAGTAAAATGACAAAGAGCCAACGCGAGCAGGGAAGGGGTTTCAGTGGGCAGGCTGCGGCCCCAAGGAGATTAAAGATTCATGATGAGGATGAGGATGATGTAAGTAGAACAAGGTAAATCTATATAAAAGCTTAACTTGATCATGAAATTCAGGCAGGAAGAATTAATAGTGTTTTAAGAAGAACACAACTGAAATACCAAGGCAAGTAAATGTACCTAAACATCCACTTGTTGGTTTTAACACAAGAAACGAATAGGCGTGTGATGATACTGTGTTTCTTCTGGTCAGCATCAGTTTGTTCCTAAGGTACAATTACTACGTGTTCTTCGTTCTACCTTTGAAAGCAGAACATGAATAAAAGTTTAAGACAAGCAGATCCTGCAAAAGCCAGGCCGGTATAATAACAGAAAGCATTAGCCAGTAGGGATCACATACAATTCACCAGAAAGGGTCTGATGATTTAATGGGAACCAGTTGTCACGAAAGGTTTATTCCAAAATGACAAATTAGCCAAAGCTTCTAAGAGCTAAGCGCACAGACCCAGTCCCCATCTCCTAGGAGATGAAACCTGCAAACCATCCTACTTGTAATGAAAGGGTTTTTTTTAAGATTGATTTATTTATTTCAGAGAGAAAAAAAGAAGTGTGCATAGGAGCAGAGGGAGAGGGAAGGAGAGAACCCCGAGACCATGACCTGAGACAAAACCAACAGTCGGACGCTTGCTTAATTAACTAAGCCACCCAGGTGACCTGTAATGGAAGTTTTTAAAGAAATATACATGTTTAATAATAACAACAGACTGGGGCAGTGTGTGGTAAGAAATACAGGATTCCAAACCTTTAAATATATATATATATTCCTGGAAATAAAACCAAGTCTCCAAAAAATCTAAAGCCACCTAAAAAATACGGGCACTGGGGTCCAACGATACAGAAGAGTATCACTTATTTTTATAAAAAGGACTCACCCAGCTATAGCAAGGGTTGTTCCTGAATTGGTCTGATCAGTGGAAGTGGCCCCCAGGTACCCAACACCAGCATCCCAACACCCTCCATGGCGGCTCACAGGAGACAAGATGCCTTCCTGCAGGGTCTGGGAAGCTGGTGAACGTTGTAAAGGTAGTAGGGGCGTACATCACAAGATTATGACAAGTTATAAACCTAGAACACTTACAGGAAGAGTTTTCTTAGTGTTTAATTGAAAGGATGCTTTACAGTATCTTAAAATATAAAGGTTTTTACCAGTTTTATGATCACTGTGGTATTTTGCCTGTGTTCATCAGTAGGTTAAGTTTAGGAGAAGAATGAACGTAAATGTTTGTAAGTGCCCAGGCACTACTTAAATTGGTATTTCAATGTTCACAAAGTTCCTAGTAAAATCTGTGACGCAGTTAATTAGCCATGCATGCAGTCTCCAAACATGTAAGGCAAGGTGGCATATGCGATGCTAAAAGAAAAATTAATTATTTAGTAAATGCACAAAATTAGCTGAGCACTAAACAAAATAAAAACTGAGTCAGTAGTCCTCTCTCAAAGCTCCCTGCAATGTGAAAGAATCCATGAATTTGTGAAGTTTCTCTTTGTCAGAGTCTGACTGACTAGACGCTGTAATAACATCCACACTGCAAACATTTAGGATAAAATAAGCGTAAAAGTATTTTGAAATACACTGATAAGCTGAAAAATACTCCTAAAAGATAAAAAAGCAAGTGATTGATATGCAATAAATTTTAAAAACTTCAACAAATCTCACCATTTACACAAAAAAATAATCAAAAATAGTCAAAAATAGTTAAGATTTAAATGAAAAATTTTAAATTATACAACTTGCTGAGGAAATTACAGGATGCCATCGTTGTGGCCTTGAGGCAGGCAGAGTTCTTAGAATGCAGTACATGCTACACATAATATACAAAATACGTGTTAATGAGCTATTTACGTGATCAGTTGGGCTTCTGGTTAGCAGGTAAGCTTTGGGAGGGGTCAGAAGTTCTGTGAGGATTTCTGACTGAACAAGTAGTAATGTGTGGAGGGCCGGCGCCTCAGCGCCCAACTGTAATTCCAACAGATGAATAAAAAGCATTTGTAAAACTTTAACATCCAATCATGATTTTTTAAACTACTTAGCCAATCAGGGCCAGAAAGCAATTTTCAAGACAATATTTTATGGTGATGAGAGACCTACAAATGTGGCCATCAGCATAACTTCTTTCCACTAAAATAAGAAAAATGAACAAAAAGGTTAAGAATTAGATTCCAGAAAGTTAAAAATCTAAAGGTTAAAAGCAAAACTGTAAAGCTTCAGAGGGTAATAGGACAGTGTGTGTGTGAAGCACACGTAGCCCAGCTGTGCCACCGGCCCCAAAGCTGAACTCTGCTCTGAGGGATCCACCTGCACAGCGCCTTCCTCTCTCCCACCAACAGACCCACCCAGCTGACCCAGATCAAGCGCCTGCTTATTAAAACAAACTATGAGAAACGCAGACCAGTGAGCAGAAATTGGGAAAATAAACTTGTATCACACGTAAATGATAGAAGGTTTGCATTCAAGATATTAAGAATCCCTAAAAATCAGCAATACAAAGATAATCAAGTAGTGATACTGACAAATGTTTTGGACCAGCACTTACCCCAATAGAAAAAATGGACAGCCAACAAACCAATAAGCATAGAAGATATCTAATCTCATTAGAAATCAGAAAAATAAAAATAAAAAGACATAATGCCTCAGAGTCAAAAGGTTGGCAAAAAATATTTAAATCTGACACCATCAAGTGTTACCAAGGGTGGGGAGAAACCCGGCCCCTTTTACAGGGGCCAGTGGGACCACGCTGGTGTCCTGAGAACAAATGAGCATCGCCTCGTGATCCTGAGAGCAGGTCCTCCGCACGTGGGGGCTCCAGGAAGTCCTCACTCAGGCACCTGGACAGCATGTGCACAACCACTGTGGGATAACAATACTGGGAACAGTGCAAACGTGCAGGTGGGGAGGACAGAGAGATTCCCTGGGCTCTCCTCATACACCTGAAATTCCTCACCAACAGCTCAGTGGGCTACTTGAGAAAGGGAGCAAGGAAAATACACAGCACAGTTCTGTGAATATAAAGTTCAAATAAAGTAAGCAATATTTTACTTGAGGAATAAGAATATTTTTAGGGAAACTATTAAGTTGTTTTTTTTTTTTTTTTTATAAAGGCAAAAGATGACCTCCATAGGACACAAAGGACCACAGTCCAGAAGGAACTTCAAATGAAATCACGAAGCCCTGATTTTGTGTTACACTGGGTTTTTATCATATTGTTATTTTTCATATGTTACACATCCTTTAGGAATTTTTTTTAAGATTTTATTTATTTGTTTATAGAAATATAAAGGGACCCTGACATGGGACTGGATACAGGGTCTCCATGATCACGCCCTGGGCTGCAGGCGGCGCTAAACCGCTGTGCCAACGGGGCTGCCCTAGGAATGTTTTTATATTTGCACCAAATTAAAAAAAAATTTTTAAATGAAACTGAATCCTATGGTGACTGCAAAAATGTCTAAGAACCAAACACCCCTGTGTCAGGCCCCAAAGAGAGCCTTAGACCAATTAGAGGGCAGAACAGGTTCCTACCATTCCAGTTCCTTTTATTATTTATCACTAGCAGGAAACATTATTAACATCAGAATGGGTGATGCTGTGAGATCTGCATCTTTTCAAAGCAGAATTCTAACTAACTTCCTGAGCAGCCACTCTGAAAGAAGGCTGAGCCCACAAAGTGAACTCAAGCTGGGAACAAACAGGAATGGAAAGCCAGTGTGCACATGATTCTGAAGGACATCAATGGCTAAGGGCTACTTTCTGCCCCATCTGGGGACTGTCCCCCTGGGAGGCTGGCATTTAACACATGCAAGATCAAAAAAAAAAAAAAAAAACACACGCGCAATATCAGCACCCCAGGACCAGGGTCCTCAGTGGGAAACGGACCACAGGGAGTCAGCAAATCTGTTTATTACAGGCACTTAAAGAGCAGGATCAGAGACGCCAGGTTTCTAGAAATGCCCAGGACAGTCCTACAGAACACAGAAAGGTCCTGCCTCACATCTAACTTAGAATTGTTCTGCCTGACATTCAAGAAAGCTCATCCAGTGGATGATTATCTGAGCTAGAACTTAGCTCTGTCCTAAGGAAGGGAAAAAATGCTTAATATGTTCTGATGCAGGCTCAGATACATATAAGAAGGACTATGTTTTGTTTGAAGCTTTACAAAGAGTTTTGTGTTGTTTTGTTTTTCCTATTTTGGATAATTATATCACGGAGGACAAAAGATTAACATAGTATTAGTGCTGCCAAAACACCTGCATTTACAGTGATTCTCTAAACTTAAGAGGTACATCTCTGTAGCCCTTCCCTTTAAATGTTAGCTATGAATAAAATGTGTCATTAACATTTACTTGAATATAAAAGAAACACTTTAATTGTAAGCATACACAAGTACCTGCTTCTTTCATTGACTTAAGTCATGGACTGAGGCCTACCTAAGCATATTCTTACTTAAATATGTATTATATTATTATAAAATATTTTCCTTTTATTTCATATTTATATTAAAAGTAGGCATTACATTGGCATTTAATCATATGTATAGGAAAGTTATATTGGCTACAAATTTCTTTCCAGCATACTAAAAGAATGCAGCAAAATATATAATTAGCAAAAAAAGGAAAAGGGTTGAATTTTGTCACCGTTTGAGACTATACTCCAACTAATCTGGCCAGTTTGTTTCTCTCTCCTAACAGCCAGATTTGCCAAGATATAACCTGGACTGTTAACTATGTCAAGAGCATGTTCACAAACACGTTTTTAATACATTAACAGAAGTGTAGGTTAAATATGTGAAAAATATTCATTACCCCACCTGGTGTAGTAGAAACAAAAATTACAGCATCAGGGAAACCTGTATGGAGGGAGGTAATCCACTACAGGTACTGCGTGACCCCAGGATGCAGAGCACTCACCACCCTGTTTCCCTCGGCAGCGGGACTGCAGCAGACCAGCTTGAGTGGTAAGGTAAACACTTGGTCCAGGAGTAAGAACAGATTCCTCGCTGCCTGAGATAAAAATGGGAATTCCCCAAGTGTTCCTCAGGTGAAATTCAAACCCACTGCATATGCAGCAATCACTTGTTACTTCATATGTAAGTAACGGAGTCACTGTCCTCTGATACAGTGGCATCATGTCTTCTGCTAGCATCTTTGACACACTAACAGACTACTTTATTAGTTTGTAAGAAAGTAAAAGCAACTGCCAGATCCAATGATGAGATTCAAGGCAATCTGCTTAATCTTTATGGTTAATTTCCTGTTATATAAAACTGAAAAAAAGTTGCATAAATCATAAATTGTGTCTACCACAGTGTCGCGACAGAGAATGTGCAGGCACAATTACCAAGGAGTTCCTGTGCTGGTTAAAATAATGCTTCTAATTTGAAAGCATGACTTCTCAGAGTAAATTGACACATCATTTATCAAATCAACTCCAGAATGAGCAAATATAGATAAAAAAAGTAAAAAAGAAGAAAACCTAGAAGGTCATCTTAGAACCTTTAAGTAAGAAAACACTTGTTAAATAACATAAAAAATAATGCTAGCAGCAATGTCCACAATAGCCAAACTGTGGAAGGAGCCACGGTGTCCACTGAAAGATAAATGGATAAAGAAGATGTGGTTTATGTATACAATGGAATATTCCTCAGCCATTAGAAACGACAAATACCCACCATTTGCTTCCACGTGGATGGAACTGGAGGGTATTATGCTGAGTGAAATAAGTCAATCGGAGAAGAACAAATATTATATGGTCTCATTCATTTGGGGAATATAAAAAATAGTGAAAGGGAATAAAGGGGAAAGGAGAAAAAAGGAGTGGGAAATATCAGAGAGGGAGACAGAACATGAGAGACTCCTAACTCTAGGAAACGAACTAGGGGTGGTGGAAGGGGAGGTGGGCGGGGGGTGGGGGTGACTGGGTGGTGGGCACTGAGGGGGGCACTTGACGGGATGAGCACTGGGTGTTACTCTATATGTTGGCAAATTGAACACCAATAAAAGATAAATTTATTAAAAAAATAATGCTAGCATACAAAAAAAGATGATTATATTAAAACTGAAAATAACAAAAACATATTAGAAAGTGAAAATCACAGTGGAAAAAATAATTGGAATCAAAGGTGTTCTTAATATAAACTATTACTACATAACTTTTCTAAAAAATCTAAGACAACTCATTAGAAAAATTAGTAGAACATTTGAATAAAAGCACCTTGAAAATGAGTCAAACAGCCAAAAGACATATATAGAGGTGATAAGCTTCATTAGTCATCAAAGAATGCAAACGCAAATTAAAACTATAATAAAATACCACTACAAACTCCTCAGGATGCCTGAAATAAAAGCCCAGAAGCTACTATGTTGGCTAATATATGGAGCAGCAGGAATTACCAAACATTGCTGACAGAAGTGTACACTGGTAAAACTACTTTGGAAAACCAGAAATTTCTATTCAACCTGAACAAAAGCAAACCTAGGAACTGATCCATTCCAGGTATGTACCCAAAGAAATACAAACATATGTTTCACCACTGGACAAGCAAAACGATGTTGAAAGAAGCAATGCCCATAATAGGCAAAACCCGTAAACTAAACATCCACCAACAAGAGAATGAATAAATTGTGATAAAAACCACACAAGGGAATACTAAAAAGCAATGATAACAACAAATAGTTTATAATTAATACAACATAAACATTAAGTGGAAAAAAAATAAAAAAGAAAACATTCTAGATTTATCCTAGGAATGCAAGCTTGGTTTAACATTCAAAATTAACTGACATAACATACCATATCACTAGAAAAAAGGACCAAAAAAAAAAAAAAAAAAAAAAAACCCGATAGGATCATCTCAATTGACATTTTACAAGATTCAACATGCTCACGTTAAAAACACTCAACAAACTAGACAAAGCAGTAAATTCCCTCAACTTAATAAAGGGCAGTTATGAAAAACACACAGTTAATTCATACTTAAAAAACAGTGCTTTCCCCCTAAAATCAAGAACAAGACAAGTATGTCTTTTCTCACCACTTCTATTCAACATTACACTGGAGGTTCTAGCCAGGACAATCAAACAAGAAAAAGAAATAACAGATACACACATTGGAAAGGAAGGGGCAAAACTATCTCTGTAAGTGGTAATATGATATCTATATAAAGAAAATTCTAAAAAATCCATTTTAAAAAAAGTTAGAATAAATGAGTTCAGTAAAGTTGCAGGAGACAAGATAAATCTACAAAAGCCCATTGTATTTCTATACATCTATAACAAACAAAGGAAATGAAATTAAGAAAATTTCACTTACAATAGCATCTAATAGAATAAAAAACAGGAATAAATTTAACAAAAGGGTAAAACTTATACTCTGAGAACTATACGACATTGTTGAAGGAAAGCAAAAATCTCAATCAATAGAAAGGCATCTCATGTTCACAGACCAGAAGACCTAATAATTATAAGATAGAAGTTGATCTACATTTTAAACAGCATTGCTGTCAAAACCTCAGATGACTTCTTTGCAAAAACTGATTAAGTGATCTTAAAATTCATATGGAACTCCATGTGACTCCGAGTAGCCAAAACAATCATGAAATTGAACAAAGTTGAAACACTCACATATCCAATTATATTTCCTAAAGATTTATGTATTTTAGAGAGAGAGAGAGAGAACAAGCAGGGGGAGGGACAAAGGGAAAGAAACTCAAGTAGAATCCACACTGAGCGTAGAGCCCAACGCAGGGCTTAATCTCTCAAACCTGAGATCATGACTGGAACCGAAGTCAAGAGTGGGACACTCCAATGACTGAGCCACTCAGGTGCCCTTCACATATCCAATTTTGCAACTTAGTACAAAGTCCTATGAAGTACCCAAAACAGTATGAAGCTGGCAGAAGAGATTTATAGACCAATAGGATAAAATTAAGAGTCCAGAAACAAACCCACATGTTTATGGCCAACTGATTTTCCATGAAGGTTCTAAGATAATTCAGGGAGGAAAAAAAGTATTTTCAATAAATGGGGACAATGGATCTCTACATGAAAAATAATAAGGCTGGACCCTATACAACATACAGAAATAACTCAAAATGGGATCTAAGATCTAAAGGCAAAAGCAAAAATATATATATATAACTCTTAAAAGAAAACGCAGTATGAATCTTCACAGCCTTGACTAGACAATGTTTTCTTAAAATATGACACCAAAGGCACAAGTAACGAAAGAAAAAATACATAAACTGGGTATCATCAAACTAAGAACTTTTAGGTTTCAAAGGACACATCAAGAAAGTGAAAAAGAGGGGAGGAGGGCAGGGGTTGGGGGTGAATGGGTGACGGGCACTGAGGGAGGCACTTGACGGGATGAGCACTGGGTGTTATTCTGTATGTTGGTAAATTGAACACCAATAAAAAATAAATTTATTAAAAAAAAAAAAAAGGAAAGTGAAAAAGATAACCCACAGAATGAGATCAAAATCTGCAAATCATACATCTGATAAGGAACTTGTTTCCAAAACATGTAAAGAGCTCTTTCACCTCAAAAACAGAGAGATAACCTAGTTTAAATATGGGCAAAGAACATAGATTTTTCACCAAAGAAGATATACAGATAGCTTCTGAGCACACGGGAAGATGCTGAACATCGTCAAGCACCAGAAAACTGCAGAGCAGGACAAGGAGGTAAATGCTGGCAAGGACATGGAGCAATCAGAACCCCCACGCCCTGATGGCAGGAATGTAAAATGGTGCTGCTGCTCTGGAAAACGGCCAGAAGACCCGCAGATGTTGGAGTTACCATACGATCCAGCAATCCATGGTTAGGTGCATGGCAAAGAGTAAAAATGTACATCAACACAAAAATTCTCTACAGAACGTTGATGGTAGAATTATTCAGAATAGCCAAAACGTGGATACAACCCAAAAGGTTGCCAACTGATGACTGGATGAGTAAGATGTATACAGTCGTATGACTGAACAGCGTTCAGAAGGAAAAGAAAGGACATGCGTGCCTCCGCAGGGACACACCTTGAAAGCACCAAGTATAAGCAGACAGACACAGACATACCTCATGCAACCACCTGCACAGTAGGGGTCCAAAACAGTGGAACCTGCAGAGACAGCGCGTCAGTGGTGGCGTGGCGCTGGAGCAGGGCGGTGGGGCAGAGGGCCCGGGGGGATGGCTGAGGGATTCACAGCTTCTTCTCTTGGTAAAACGTGTTCCAAGACTGAATGTGAGGCACATCTCCAAGAATATACCAAAAGCCAGTGAACTGTGAACTTCAAGAGGTTCGTTACATGCTATGCAAAGAATATCTGAACAAAGTTGCTAATGAAAAATGATAAACATATAACTCCGTTTACAGGAAGGTCAAATATAAGCAAAACCCATGAGTGTTGTTGGAAGTCAGCACAGTGGTGGCCCTCATGGGAGACGGACGATGTAGAATCAGCTCCAGGGAACGGGCAGGAGGGGCTCGTGCGGCCCGGGAATGTCTTGCTCACTGATCCAGTGGCAGATGTGAAGGGCTTGTAAAGACCCTTTACAAAATTTAAGAGCTATAAACTTAAGAATGCACAATTTTGGGGGCACCTGAGTGGCTTAGTTAAGCATCTGCATGGGATCGAATTCTCACTGAGCTCCCTGCTCAGTGGGGAGTCTGCTTCTCCCTCTCCCTCTGCCTGTGCTTCACCCATTCTCTGTCTCACTTCTCTCTCTCAAATAAAATATTCTCAAAAATTCTAAAAATATATTTAAAAAATTTTTTAAATAGTGCGTAATTTTCTGAAGGCATACTATATTTCAATTAAATTTTTTTTAATAGAAAAGTAAGCTTACACAGGAGCCTGCTCTGTTGTTTCTATTTGGTTCCTCTTCCAGACCTACAGACACACCTCCCTTCCAATTCAGTGATCTCCACGGAAAAGCTGAAGGTGCATCAGCAGTCATGCTGTACCGCCAAATGACAAAGTATTTGAAATACATCACGCTGCGGCTCGGAGGCTCACCTTGTGGCATCCCGCACAGAATACAGCTTCTGACGGCTCCGCAGCCTTCGGGCCACCAGTGTGTCCATCACCCGCTTTGTGAGAAGCACACAACCCAGGACCAACAGGTCTGCCAGAGGCCGGCGAGGAGAAGGCGCACGGTGTCGGCGGAGCACTGCCAAGCAGCCAGCGCCAGGACAAGCCTCCGTGCGCGGCCGGACTAGCGGCCGCCCTGGGCAGCACCCGCACACCCGGGAACCGAGAGGGTGCTGTGTGCTGCTCCCCGACGCCCACGCACACAGCACCCTCTCGGAGGGGTTCCACGGCTGCTCTCCCAGGGGTCCCTGCACACTGGGAGGACTTCAACCGCAGAGGCAGGACGGTCCCAGGGGAAGCAAGGACACAGGCCACTGAGCGCCACTCTCCCTTCCTCCGACCTCGGTGCTCACCCAAGTTCAAAACCCAAACACAATGGGCTGATCCATAGACTTCTTTGTAGTTTAAGCTTATCAAACATTATATATTACCGATTAAAGTAAAGTCCTGAAAAAAAAAAAATAAAAATAAAGTAAAGTCCTGGAGATCTCTATCCTACACGTGTGCAGGCTAGTCGGCAGCCCCGGCTGCACCCTGGGATCCTAGAGCAGCACTGAACACACAGGTGCCTGGGCGCCGTGGCGGGACAAGTGAAGCACAACCTGTGAGTGGTCCCTGCTCTCGCCCCAGGAGCTCTGAGGGCCATGAGGCCTGAGCATCACCCACACTGGAGGGGAAAGGACTTTAAGGCTCTGCATTAAAGAAAAAAAATTGACAATTTAACATAAATAACCATCCTGAATAGCCAGCACTGGCTGGTAGACCTTGGGGCTCTAACCCCGAGTTAGGGAGGCACACAGGGCAGGGCTGTGGGAGGACCAGGAGCCGAGCTTGCGGGCAGAAGGTAGGCTTAACATGGTCGGGGCGCAGGCAGGGGCTGCATGAAGCGGGTTCCACGTCTGCCCCCCAATCCCCTGCAGTCTCTCCGACCTAACACATGCTCCGCACACACAGAACTTCCACCACATGTGGGGCTCCCTCCCGGCAGGGACACAGGACACAGTAGGGAGATACGGCCCCGCCTCAAGCCTGCGAAGCAAACACAGCTCCCTCACACCGTGTGGTGAGGCACACCCTGTACGCCCCAGCAGACCCGCTGCACCTCATGTTCTCTGCCTCTCTAGTCTTGGTGGAGGCTGGTGTTCACTTGATTCCACGAGCCAGACTGAAGACCTGTCAGCCCCACGGGGAGGGGCCGAGAATATACGCAGTCAGATCCACTTGCTGCCTTTAGGGAGCACCCCCCCCAGTCCTGTGGGAGCCACAAGTGACCCTCAGGGCATGCTGCCGGGCCCTTCAAAGGATGTGGTCATAACTGGAGGAGCTGCCACTGTCCTCACATGCTGTCAGCACCTTTAGCACCCCCGCAACACAGCACACCTCTCATCTGAAGCACCAAGGGCTGCAGGTGCCGGGGGGGTCTGCGAAACCCCACCTGGTCCTTCCAGGGGAGAGAACACGGTCAGCTGTCCTCTCTGGCGGAGCTGGCACGGGACACCCCCACACGCAGGCAGGTGCAAGGGACAAGGAGGACAGGTAGAGAACTGGGCAGCAGGAAGAGAAGATGTGTGGAGGGCGAGCAGACGTGCTGACGCGGCCCCCGGGTGCCTCCCCCATTGGGAGTCTGGGAGCAGGCCCTCGTGTTGGGAGCCGCTGTCCCCATGGGAGTGCACCTGGTCTCTGGAGTCTGTCTGGGTCACACCATGTGCCATGTTGGGGGGCCTGGCGCCACCACATGGTGCCCGTGCACTCTGTCCACAGACTGTCCTGCTGCTGGCCCCGCGGTGGGCCGTGTAGATGCAAAGCCTACCAGCTGCTCGCTCATCTGACATCCGCCTCCCGCTGGCTGAGCCCTGACATGAGGCAGGCTCTGTGGGGGCGTACCAAGGGGTGCTGCACCCTCGCAGGGCGGCCTCCACATGGGGCACCCCTGAGACCCAGCACTCAGGCCCCACCTCCCCCATGCCCCTTGAGACTCTAGGGAGAGCCCCCTTCCCAAGCCTGAGGGCGAGCCTGGGTATCCCCACCTGGTGTGGGGATGGTACTCTTCCTATGGCTGGCATCTGGGACCCACGATGAAATGACGTGCTCGCTGCAGTCACCATCCAGGCCCCGTTTTCTCTCTGCCCCATTCCCCAGAATTTCCAGTCGGGGCAACCACACGGTAGTTCTCAAGTGGTCTCCAGAGAGTGATTTTCTGCAACTGAGAAAGTTGCTCAGCCGCCAGAGAGGAGCAGACACCCACAGCCTCGCCCACGGTGGCCACAGGACGTGTCCACAAGAGTCTGGGTGGTCTGTCCTAGTTCCAAACATCCCTCATCACCATGACTGAGACACAGACAAGGTGTGAACTTCTCCGGGCAGCCTGGAAGATTTACAACATCCTCATCGATAGGAAAGCCTCCTGTGCATCTGCGCAAGTCTCTCAACAGCAGTGACCACCCCTGAGTCTCCAGGGTCAGAACACGTCGACCTAGACTCCTCCCGTGAGTCCACTTCAGTCTCCACTGATACCTTCCCTCCCAGCAAACTCCATTCGACCCTGATGGCCCTTCATCCACAAATGCCCGTGATCTCCAGGGACATGGTGGGCCAGCCAAGGACACAGCCCCCAGAGAGACCCCACCCACACCCGGATCCCCGACGTTGGCCTCCAGGTCACAAGACCGCACATCCCAGTGCTTCAAGCCTATGGTCACTTGTCATGGCGGCCCAAGGTGAAAACCAGACACCAGAGCATGTGTGTGTCGGGGGGGAGCTCACACGTATGTTCCTCGGTCACCTGAGCCTCATGCACGCCAGGTCTTCCCACCTGAGTCCCTCAAGCTTCACTAAGACCAGCTCCCACCACCTGCTGCCCATGGAAGGACAAGAGCCTGGCAGGGCAGGGGTCTCTCCTCCTGGGGTCTCTTGTGGGGTCTCCTGCCAGGTGTCCCGCGGGGTCTCCTGCCAGGTCTCCTGCTAGGTCAGACTGCGGGTCTCCTGTGGGTCGTCCTGCGGGTCTCCTGCTGGGTCATCCTGCAGGGTCTCCTACGGGGTCTCCCATGGGTCGTCCTACTGGGCGTCCCACTGGTTGTCCTGCAGGTCATCCTGCAGGGTCTCGTGCAGGGTCTCTGGCTGGGTCATCTTGTGGGGTCTCCGGCCGGGTATCCTGCGGGTCATCCTGTGGGGTCTCTTGCCTGGTCTCCTGCCAGGTCTCCTGTGGGTCGTCCTGCAGGGTCTCTGGCAGGGTCTCCTCCCACACTGTGGACAAACCTCCTAGAAGAGGCCTAAGTCAGTCCGCATGCCTGCCATCTGCACTGAGCTCATGCAGGACACCATTAAACAGGTCCAGGACAATGTTCCCATCCACACTCTTTAAAAAGGTCTAACCCACCCGGGCGCCTGGGGGCACAGTTGGTTAAACATCTCACTATTGGTTTCGGCTCTGGTGATGGTCTCAGGGTTTTGGGACTGAGCCCCGCATCAGGCTCCTCACTCAGCACAGAGTCTGCTGGAGGTTCTCTCCTCTGCCCATGGCTTGTGTGCATGTGTGCACTCATGCTCTCTCTCTCAAATGAACAAACCCTTTAAAAAAACTCTAGCCAACCATCTACAGTGCAGCAAACATATTTACCAACTGAAACATGAATTTATGGTGACCACCTGAACCCAGGCATCTCGAGTGGAAACCTACGGTCATTCTGATCCCGAGTGACTGCAGGGGACGGAAGGCACATCCCGGGGCCCTGCTGGGTTGGCCACCAGCAGCGGGACAGAAGGACAGGTGTATGGGGCCTGGCGACTCTACAGGAAAGCAGAGGCGGTCTGTCTGCTTCGAGAACCGAGGGGACCAGACGCATGAGGAAACCATGACATTTAGCTGTGGAACCACGCTGACTCAAACAGCCGCCGGGCCGGGTGCTCTCGTTTTCTTCCCAGTGAGTGTCTGTGGGGTAGATGTGTCTAAATTTAAGACCAGAGAAAAAAGTTTTCAAGAACAACACAGCTGTTGTGTTACTGTTATGTTCTGTTGTTACAGATGGTTCTTCAAATCTAGGTGTTTATTCTGTTATGTAAGTACGGATCCCAGCGTCCTGCTGGAAGGAGGTCATCAGAGGAAGGAAACACGTCTCCATCACAACCAAAGGAAGTGCGTGAATTTATGACCATCCCAGAACAGTGGTGGTGCGGCAAGGCCTGGGCATCCTCCGTGGCCGTGGCCCACGAGAGGGCCGGGCCAACGCAGGCAGAAGGGGGCAGGTGTGTGGGTGGACACAGACACAACAGCCACCACCACAAAGACCCTGGTTACTGTCTCCGCGTTTCGGGAATTTATTGACTCAACCAACACTGAAAAGGAATCGCAACTCCAAGCTCACATGCAGCAAACCTGAGGTTCGCGGGAAGGACAGGCTCCAGGCGCACCCGGATGTCACACAACATGACTCCAAGGAGGAGCTGCTGCTCTCCCAGCGTCGGCCGCCCAGTGCAGGAGCTCGGGAAGCCAGTGTGAGCACGCAGCGCCACAACGACACACTCCAGCCACAGCTCCACGGGACCGGGCGGGGGGCCGCGCACGGGCCGCACACCCACAGCAAGGCCCTGGTTATCCGGGACAAGCCGCAGAACCACAGTCCAAGCCCCAGACGCTGGCTTCCCAGATCTGAGAATATTTCAACAGAAGAAAATATTTTAAGGATCTAAAGAAAAATTGAAATATTTAAAACAGTAGCTCACATCGTGAATATGTTCCTTAGGTCACCTAGCTCCCAGGTTGTGGTGTGAACTACATTCGGCAAATGTTCTCTGCCGTCTGAGCGCCGCTTCTCCTCACAGTGCATGTGCACACCCAGACACATGCCCACACAGGCTCACACTCAGGCACAAACTCACCCCCACACACAGACTCATGCTCACACACACCCAGACACATGTTCACACACGCTCACACTCAGGCACACCACCCACACACAGACTCACACTCAGCTCACACACACCCAAACACATGCTCACACATGCTCACAGTCACACACACGCTCACACACACACTCAGGCGCACACACCCTCAGGTGGACACACATTCTCTCACACATGCTCACAGGCTCACACTCAGACTCACACCCAAACACACAAACACTCAGGCTCACACACACCCAAACATACTCAGAATGAGACACACACTCACATGCGTAACACTGAACATGATATGATGGCCATGCCTGAGTTAATGAAGTCTCAATCTTGAAGTTCTTTAAGTCTTTTTTTAAGAAATGAAATAGAGCACATTTGGGAAGAAACTGTAAATAAAAGCAGGATGATGGCGCTCTAATTCGTGCAGGTGGGAGAACACAGCCAACGACAAGGGCACAACCTCAAAGGCGTATTCCTGAAAGCTTCCCTTTCTTCTCAGTGATTTGGTAGAAGAGGACAAATCCTCTTTTAAGGCAAAAGGATCCAACTTCCCTAAAGAAACACAAGTTTAAATGCAGATAAGCTGCACACAGCAAGGGAAGTCGCAACTGTTTTTTTTTTTTTTTTAAACTAAAAATAGTGCGCTCCAACAACGTCCTGAAAAACGTGTCCGTGGTGCCAGGAAACAAGAAAAGAGCTCCCAGCCTGTACCTGCCCAGACTCTCTCACGCGCTTCCTAAGAGGAGACCCGTGTATTTCTTCCAGTTTGTCTTTTCCACCGCTCATCTGTTTGCAGACTGGAGCAGACGCGTCCACAGGTCTGGTGGCAGGTCCCTGAGGTAGGCCCTGCAGACCCGACACCGCGTTCTGCAGCACTACCCCGGCTGACCCCCACCCTGTGCTCCTGTCTGCTTTCAGGGGCACAGTTTTACAATGACTGAACGTAACTGCATCCTGAGATGGGCCTCGTGAACTCACCAACCCTGCCTGATGGAAGGCATGTAATTTGCGCAGGAGTCTTCCTTCCCAGGAGTGAGTCCTACCCTTTGGTCACCTCATTCTTAATCAGGGCAACCTCTTAGAGTCATGTGTCTGCATATCACACACGGGGGCAAGCCCAGTGCACTGATGATAAAATTACAAGTCCAGTCCTACTGAGGAAGCATCGGCCTCAATAAACAATTCTTCCACTACTTTAGGAATGCCAAAGGAGCTAATCCTGTTACATTCTGAAAATAGAAAAATATAGATAAAATATATAAACGAGGCAAAATTTTCACTCTGCCACTATTTTTCCAGGAAACATAGAAATTTTGTTCATGTTTGTGGTAAAAAAAGTTAAACTGTCCAACAATGAGAGCCAAGCACAAGTTTACATGACACATAAACCTTGTGGTGACACAGTGATGGCCTCAGACGTCCCTACATCCTCATCCCAGAACCTGCCCACACGGTACCGTGAAGGCAAAAAAATTTGAATTCTCTCAGGATAGAGCACTAAAATGCCTATTTGAGCACTGTGCCCACCCAAAAACTCTCTGAGTGACTTAGCCCCGTCCCTGCCTGATGCTGCCGGAGATCTGCTCTGACTACACATGTGTCCCAGGGAACACAGACACAATAAATGCAGCACACGTCGAACCCCAGGCCTGTCTGCTGCAGTGACAGTGTGCCCATCAGAGAGGCTTAGTGGCTCTGTAACTCTGTGCACACAAACCTGAAAGTCAGATTAACAAGCTCATGCATGGTCAAACCTAGAGCAAGCAGGTGCCAAATGGAGGTCATTCATTACAACCAACCACCTCAGGGGGAAAAGCCCATCTCCTGGAGCCTGACCTGTGCCACTCACTCTGCCAGAAATGACCACATGCTGTTTTCATGGTTACGTTTTTCCCAAAAGCCATGCCAAGCAGCAAAGCAGCACCTTTCAGGATCATCCAAGACTTTGTGCTACAGCATATGCACCCAAAAGGAAACAAACAAACAAACAAAAAAACCCTCTAATGTAAATGTTTGCCAACACACATCAAAGGAAAGGAAGAGTGGTACAAGAGACTACTTCCATTAGCATTATCCCAAAATAGGAGGTTAAACCAGGGTGAGAACATGCGTATTGTTCTCAGGAAACGGTATTCCAGCAGCTAGTTAGCCAAGTGGCCACAGAATGATAGCCTTCACTTGATACGTAACCAAAATAAATCAGAATTACAGTGAGCCATGTAAACACTGAAATAAAATGTTACTGTAAAATATGACTGGACATTTATGCAAATTTTGGCAAAGAAAGGCCTTTTAGCATTTTCCCCAAAGTCAGATATCACAAAGGAATACATTCATAGACATGACTGTGTGACAATTTACTCCTTACGTATAAAGAAAATCATAAAGTTGAAGCTGGAATGGCAATCTGAGTAAGCAAAAAAATATCTGGATCATAAATACATGACAAGAGTTAATCCCTTATGGTCTGGATTCCAAAAGAGTAAAATAAACATCCTAATAACACTGATGTGAGTAAAAGCTCCTACACCACACCACTGATGCACCAAGCAAAAGGGGAAAAGGAGGAAAAAATACATCCAACAGAACCACCAACCCAAGTAAATGAAAATGCCAAGTGCAGATCATCAGTCGAGCCCAAAATTATACAGAATATTTAAAAAGCAAACATTATTAACTGTGCCATCTGAGTGGGAGACAAACAGGAGCATTTTTGTAAAAACCATATTTAAATATATGCTGAAAAAAATTTTAAACTTTCTTATCTTTTAAAATATTTTAAGCACACAAATTTATTCTAAGAGAATAATTAGCTGAAGAGAGGTAATTCGTCCAGGTGTTATTTACATTACCAGAGAACTGAACATCACTTCCACTGAGTGATGCCCACATCAAGGTGTTTTTCATGGCTATTAAAGTATTTTTTAATATTTTCATTGACAAGGAAAGTTACCATAATATACTACATTAATTTGTTAAAACACCTGTCATTCAAATAATTGGTATAATTGGTACAATCATTTTATTAATGCAAATTGTGGATATATACATATAAGGACATAGGAAAATATGAAAAGTAAACCAAAATGTCAACAATGATCATCTCTGAATCTTTTATTTATGCTAATTTTTTCATGGTAATTTTTTTGCTTGCGTCATTTCTAAAAAGGAAGAGACAAACAATGTAAAAGAATTTACAATTACAGCGTTCATAATTGCCACAAGTAAATCTCTGAATTAACTAGAAAGTACTCCCACAAAGAATTTATATAATTTTTAATATATATGTACTTGCTGAACTAAAACTTAAAATATTTACTCACAAGGGCGCTCAAGGGACGCCTGGGTGGCTCAGGTGTTGAGCGTCTGCCTTTGGCTCAGGGCGTAATCCTGGGATCCCGGAATCCAGTCCTACATCGGGCTCCCTCCATGGAGCCGCCTTCCCTCTCTGCCTGTGTCTCTGCCTCTCTCTCTCTGTCTCTCATGAATAATAAAATCTTTAAAAAATAAATAAATTTAAAAATAAGATAAATAAAACATAAAAACCAAGGATGCTGCCAAAGGAAAACCTGTAATGCTTTGTAATGTTAGGAGATGGCTATGTCCTAAAATAGGATTCAATTGCCTGTAGACAGTCAGGACCACACGTGGTACTATTTTGTTGCTCTTCCTATATAATCTCTGTCTCAGAGCAACACAGACCTGTTCATACCTACCTTGAGAAGAGTGAATTCTCTTTTGTAAAAAAAACAAAACAAAAACAAAAAACTAGATTTCTACATTCAGAATTACCGTGGCTTGACCCAGCAGCAATGCTGAGAACACTTTCTATAATTTCTCATATTTTAAATGAGACCAATATCAAAATAGAGACTGTTCCTAGCCTTGTCTGAGCACAACAGAAATGTAAACACTGCTCTAAATTCCGCATGAGGATTGTAGGATTGCCAAGTCTGGGTTATGTTGGGGTTATATACACGGAGCTGTTTTATCAATGAAAAGATAAGCATCTGAATAATTCCAGTAGGTTGTTTCAAAAACATTTTATTGTTACCTCCAAAAATCCAGATGTTCATTTTAAATTTAATCTATCTAAATGAATTTGCATGCAGAGCACTCAATGTCCTTAGAGCTCCCATGCAAAAAATACTCATACTCAAGAGAAATGGTTCTTTATCAAAATTATATTATCATCTTACCCTTTTCATTCAGACTAATGCCTAATAAACATGAGAGGTTAGATCATAAAAGTTAAGCACGGGTCTTCAACGTTCTCTCTTTTGACATTTGGACCAGATCACTCTTTGTGGTGGCGGATAATTAGTAGCATCGTGGCTTCAACCCACCGGATGCTGGTAGTGGCCTCCCCTGCCATTGTGAAAACCAAAAATCTCTCCGGACACTCCCATGTCCACTGCCGCACTGGAGAATGAGCAATTCTCTCCCTTCTTCCCCTCCCCGGGGACTGTGGAGTGGCCTCTCAGGGAGGTGACACATCTCTCCATGGACAGAACAGATAAGCTGAGAAAGACGAGGTCCAGGTGGGGAGAAGAAGCCTCCACGTGCCCCCTTCTCCTTTCCCAAACCCATATAAGGGCCAGTGGTGGAGAGAAGGAAATATATCCCAAATACAGCTAGGAAACAAGAACATCCCACCTACACAGCAAAATCATCAAGGAGAGTCTAAGAGAAGACAACAGATGGAACCCCAGCAGCCGAGCACCACCAGACCACGGCCGGCAGGGCAGCCCGTCCAGGCCAGGGCTGGGCAACCCCTCAGAGTGGACAGGGCAAGGAGGGCCTCCCACAGCTCCTGCTCCACGAAGCCTGATGGACCGTATTCCTTCCGTGAACGAAACGCCTCTCAGAAATGTTTACAGAAATACAGAAATCTCCAGGGCTTGACAAGGTAAAATTCACGGGAAGTTTATAACAGTGAACAAACGCCTGTTAGGAAGGGAGGCATCTCAAATCACTGACTGCCACTTCAATCTTTGAAAACCATGAATAAAAGCAAATTAAAACCAAAGCAAGTAGAAGAAAGGAAATAAGACCAGAACAGAAATCAGAACCAGAGAATATAAAAACAACACTGATAATCAATGATACCAAAATCTGGTTCACAGAGATCATTAAAATTGACAAACCTGCCTGATGAGGAAAAAAAGCAAAGAAAATTCTAATTCACAGCATCCACGAGGAGAGAAACGGCATCATTACAGATTCTCAGATGCTAAGGGAAGATCATGAACGTCCATGGATCTGAAGACCTCCGGTGTTTCTCAGTGGAGTGCGTGGGGACCACCTGCCCTCAAGGGACGCACCGCGATGTCTGGGGACAGGCCTGGCATCCGCCGCTAGAGGGAGGGCACCACCAGCACAGGGAGCTCCGCGGTCTGGGAAGCTGCGAGCACCTCACACCCAGATGGGCCCAGCACGAGGCAATCCAATCCAGAAGGCCAGGAGCACCTTTCATATGGTGGCATCGCTGCACAGGGGCCTGGAGGAGAGTTCTGTCCTCCTAGTGCAGATCTCGAGGGGAGGACCATGTACAGCCACCGGAGCACCACTGAGGGCAGCAGACTGCCTGGCCAGCCTGGGCGCATCCAATGACAGGAGCAGCAGCAGCAGAGGGCTCTGGGCAGCCATCCGGGGGACCCGGGGGGCTTAGAGCCAAGGCAGCTCCCTCCCCGCTGCGATCCACCCTCCCCCCCCAACCCCGGGGATGGGGACACCTGCTGTCACCAGCCAACAGGTAAGGATGGAGGAATGTGGGCATGGTGGGCAGCCTTGGTTGGGGGGGAGGGGGGGACCGCTGCCACTTCGGAGGACCTGCCCACACCTCCAGCACCCTCCCCCCACCCCCCGCATCACAGGCTCCTCCCCGAGGTAACACCCAAACAAACATCTGCAACCCAATGTCCTTGGAGCACCCATGCTCTGCGCACGCAGCGCTTCCCTGCTCGGGGAGTGAGCATCCTGGGGGCGGCGGCATCACGCGGGGGCCCAGGCGGCAGGGCTGGCAGCCTCTGGCGGGACCTCTCTACCCGGCCCTGCTGAAAGCTCTCTGCTCAGCCGCACATCCTTCATAACAGACGCCTGTGCTGCTCGAATGAGCCGTTGTGAGTTGTGTTCTTCGTAACCCAGAATCCCACCCCACCTGGAAGGAACGGTCACCTGTCCGATCCGAGCTTCAGGGAGTTTGCCTGAGGAGGTCAGAGGATGGTGCCGGCTGAGCAGAGGGCGAAGAGCATGCAAAAAGGAGAGCTCGGGGTGCCCGGCCCGCTCAGTCAGAGGAGCGTGGGACTCCTGGCCTCAGGACTGGGAGTCCGAGCCCCATGCTGCATGTAGAGAGGACTTGAATCTATAGATAAGCTCTTTAAAAAATGCTAAATATTAAGAAAAATAAAAATTAAATAAAAGGAAAAGCTCGTCTTCTCTGTCCCCGAAGGCTCTTACACAAAACTGAAGTCCTACCGAGGGGCGACCACGTGCCTGGCTGTGGCCGCGGACACCCCGGGGCAACATCGATTTCGGAGAATATCGAGTAGGTAAAAAAAAAAAAAAAATTAGCAATAAATCTATCACCACCTGCCGCGTGAGGCCCCACTGACCTTCTCAGGGCCCCTTGCGCATCCTCCACCGCAAACAGCAGCAAACACCTCACCCGCAGAGGGCCGGGTCATGTCCTCGTCCCTCCCGGCCCCACCGCCACCCGCAGCCTCCCGCCCCTGCGGACGCGCAGAGCAAGGCAGCTCAGAAGGGACGTTACCTGAGCGGTCCCCATGGCGGCTGGGCTGGGTGCAGGCCAAGGGCGTCCGGCGGCAGCTGCTCGGGAACCGCGCCGTGCTTAAGGCCGCGCCTCCGGTGCTGGGGAAGCCTACGATGAGGAATGGATAGAAATGGGGAAAATGATAAAAAAAAAAAAAAAAAGATAAGCAACTTCCCCCCACGGAAAAGAAAACACATGGAATGTACACGGAAAACATGACACTCGGCAAAAATTAAAAATACAGCAATTTGGCAGAGACACGGTCTATGAAAAGTAAAGCCCAGCAGGTTGAAATAAGGGCCTGAAGCGGTGCGCCAGGCGGGCGCCTCTCCGGCGGGGCTGGGGGTACCAGCCGCCGTCTTCCAGCCCCACGTGTGTGACCCGACAGGAAGAAGGCAGCCGTACTTTGAGCCAGGACTGTCATTTCTCAAACAGCTCGGTGGCAGAGCACCTGCTCAGTGAGGAGCCACGCAAATTCCAAGAAACAAAAGCAGTACCAGGAACATTAAAAATTACTCGTTCTCTCTCCTGGGGGGAAAGAAAATATCACCAGACCCTCGTAAAACTGATGGTAGTATTAAAGGGAAAAAAAACCACACACAAAAAGGGGCTAGAAAGTATATTTTAATAAATCCTAAAATTCTCTGCTCCCCTTCTCGTTGCATGCCAGTGCCAGGCCACCGCCGCGCCGAGTGGGTCAGAGGAAATGGGAACGGAGCCTCCTTCAGGAGCCCTGACCATCACATCACGCTGGAAACAACACGCAGCACTCCTCTTCTGACTGAGCGGGGACGATCACAAAACACGTGCCAGCACACTTCCCGCGCCCCCGAAACCATGGCCAGGTTCCGTAACTTTGCGTGGAAGCTGGGAGTCCCGCATGTGGCACCTCCTGAAACTTGTTTGGGCACTGGAATCTCTGACCAAGCACAGGACAAAACGCCACGTGCTTCCCTCCAAACGTGCAAACCTCGTAGGGTCTGACGATCAGCCCGTGTTGCGGGCCGGCGAGCATACTGCGGATCCTGGGAAGCAATCCCTGGTTCCCCGTCACCAGTGAGTCTGTCCCCTGCGACCGACCACTGTGACCACCATCTATGCTGTGTGTGCACCTGCGGGCATTGCCTCCTGCGGTTCTGCCTTTACAGAACGACGCTCTGCTTCTCCCTTGCACTTATCCCTGACCGAGCCAGCATCTCTCCTTGCTTTCTTCCTGAAGACTCACCCCCGACCCTGCAAACCCCTCCCTTGGGGCATTTCGGTTGTTTCCAGGTTTTCCCAACTGCTAAAAATTCTGCACATTTCCGGACGTTTCCCAGTGTGTGTGCAGAACAGACGTTCCAGGAAGCGGATCACAGGACATGCGTGCTAGGAGTCCAAGATGCAGCCACATGTGTGCCAGGGCAAACATCATGTCACCAGGTTCCTGTGTGCCTCTGCCAGGAGGAAAGTTTTGCATGGTTTCCATGGATTTGGAAGAACTCTGGTTATAATGACTGATCAAATATATTTCCACTCAAACTGCCTGTTCCATAGATCTTTCTACTTCCTTTGGGGGAAATTTCTAATAAACAGTCGGTGTTTATATACTCTACGGCCGTGAGGCTTCTCCTGCCACCTTGTGCACTTACTTCCTCAACAGTGTTTTTCAACCATTTGGATGGGCTTCCTAGGACTTCTGTCCAAACCTATCAGTCCCTTCTTTAAGGGCTTCTGACACCAGAAAGATCTTCCCGATTCCACAATTTAAAAATCACATTCAACCCAATTTTGTGTGAGCATTTCTACAACTATTTCTAATGATTAGATCATTAATGTGTTTGAAACGTTGAGTTGTGAAGTAGAAATGTTACTTTCTCTCCAAAGGCTAATGAGTTACCCCAGTGTATCTGCTGAATAAGCCATATTTTTTCCACCAACTCGAAAATGTCACACATACACAAACGACTGTCCTGCAGATCAATTGATCTCCTACAGCATTAGGACATGTGTTTCGAGCAGACCAGAACTCCCACCATTCAGATTGTCTTTAAACTTTTAAGTGGACAATCTTAAAATGTATCCTCCTACCTTGACCTTATTATCCCATCATCAAATAACCACTCCCCCCGCCACCTCGCTGGCCCCCCAAAATGGATTTTATCGAAATTATATCACACCCACTTATGCACCTGAAGTGAAGTGAGAGGACTTAATACCAAGTTTGCCATTAAAGTGCCTCCCCCTACCAAGCACTTGGTAATATGTTATGTCCTTTCCAAGTATTTCACAGTTCGGGGGTTTCTTCCCTATAGACTTTAATGCATTCCTGTTCTCCAAAGCTATGCTGTAGGGTTTGCGGTTTCTGAGAACGGACCCATTTTGCCATTACTTTATCACCTCTACTGCAGTTAATGATTTTATTTACTGATCTTGCATTTGCTCTACATAATCTGTGTTCCTGCTTACCTAATTGACTTTGTGTGATCTCTTCCTTTTTCCACTGGACATTTCCAATATTGTATGTCTTTTACTTTCCCATATAATTTATATGGGGCCTAGAGTGATAATTCTGGTACTGCTGCTTTGATCCACAGTTTAGTATTCCCCAATCACCCTCGGCTTGCTACGGGGTTTCTGATCATATTCTCACCCTGTTTAGGAAGCGCCCTGCCATTATTCTCTCTTAGAATTTTATCCTAAGCAGCTGCTGTGTTGTTTCAAGGTCCTTCAGGGTCTACTGGTACAACCATATGTTTTGTTTTTTCAACATGCTCATTTTATACATTACTACAATAAAGATGCTATTATCGAAATAACCTTGCATTTTTGGAACAAAGACTATTAAATATATACCTAAACACAATTTGCTAATATTTTGTTTATGAAATTTACATTCTTAAGTGAAATTAGCCTTTTTCTGCTTTATTATCAAGTTTGGGAATTACTCATTAAAGAGAATGATAGTTTTAACTCTAAACTAGTTTAGATAACACAGAATTATCAATTCATAAAAGTTCATATAGAATTTACCTATAAAACTGATCCAATGTCTTTCATAAAAGCATATCTAAGAAGAAAAACTTTAATTTTCCCATGGCAACTGATCCATTCACATTTGCTAGCTTTGGTTGGGTCCATTTATGTCACTTGTATTCACCAAGAAAATCAATCATTTCATCTTGATTTTCAAATTACTCAGCAAAAATTTCTGCACATTATAAGATCCTTCCTTTTAAGTACTTGTGATTCTATCACATTCTTCGTCCCTAATTCTTCATATTCTTTTTTTTTTTTTTTTATAATTTTATGCTTCTCTGGTTCATGTTTATCTCCTTTGTTTATTTTTAATTTTTTATTTTATTTTATTTATTTATGATAGGCACACAGTGAGAGAGAGAGAGAGAGGCAGAGACACAGGCAGAGGGAGAAGCAGGCTCCATGCAGGGAGCCCGACGTGGGATTCGATCCTGGGTCTCCAGGATCGCTCCCTGGGCCAAAGGCAGGCACTAAACCGCTGCGCCACCCAGGGATCCCCTAATTCTTCATATTCTTAAAGTTTCTCTTGATTTTATGAATCTTGCATAGGTTTGTCTATCTGCAAGAACATTTTTTAATGTTATTTTTTATTGGTGAATACTAAATTAGTAACTTTATGGGACTATAATTAACATATGTTCTTTTAAACATCAAAAATTCCAGGTTGTATTTAATCCAATCTGAGACTATTTGTGTTCATGTCTGAGTTTCACCCACATTAGTTTATTGTGATTATTGATAAACTGAGACTTACATTGTCCTGCAACTTCACCTTTTTCTTTGTATTTATTCTTTACTGCTCTATACAGGATTTCCACTACTCTACTTTATCAGTGCCTATATATTTTATTTCTCCCTCAACCGTTTTAACATATGCAAGCCATATTTATTTTTCTAGCAAAGCCATTAATCAGCAACTCCAACATCCTCTTGAATAAAAGAACTCAGGATGCTTACTCTTTCCTCCAAGTTCATGATGCCTTCCCCACACCACAGCTGCTCTGACAGTACTACTGTGTAGATACCAAGTATGGCGCTCACTAAACAAAGGAAAACCTATGACTTATTCTAAAATCAATACTTATTAATAAATGTGTCCTTGATCTCTTGGCTAGCATCCTTCTGAGTTCATTTCTCCTCACGCTCAAAAATATTTTCTTTTGTTCTTTCAGCATGGCATCTGTGTGGTAAACTGTCCAGGTCCTTGTATGTCTGAAAATATATTTTGCCTTCAATACTGAATGACAGACAAGGTATGGAATTCTAGAAATCTAACGGATAGCTTCAGGGACCTGTTGTTACCTTTGAGAAATTTCTCATTAATCTATAAGCAATTTCTGTTCTCTTCATCAAGTTTTTCAGGATTCTGTCTTTACCCTGGATACTACAGCGTTTTGCAGGGATGGGTCAAGATGTGCATCTCGTCTGTCTTTACTCTGGACTAGCAGGTGGCACAGTTTTTCTGTACCATTTTTTTTACTTGACTTTTTATTTAAATTCCAGCTAGTTCACATACAGTATAATATTAGCTTCAGGTATACAATATAGTGATTCGACACTTCCATACATCACCCAGTGTTCATCATGACAGGTGCCCTCTTCAATCCCCATCATCCATTTCACCCATCCCCCCACCTCTCTCTCGCGACCATCAGTGTGTTCTCTATGGTTAAGAGTCTGTTTTTTGGTTTGCCTTTCTCTCTTTTTTCCTTTCGTTTTTGTTTCTTAAATTCTACAAGTGAAGTCATATGGTATTGGTACAATTTTTCAATCTGAACAGTGTTCATCAATCTGGGAAAATTATCAGCTGTTTTATCACAAATATTGATTCACCCTTATCCCTTTCCTTAGCCTATATCAGATGCATTCTTCGCCTTTCAGATCTATGCACTCATCTCTATGGCTTCTCACGTTCCCTCTGTGTTTAATACTAAGATACTTCTTCAGCTTCATCTTCTAGTTCACTAATTTTTTTCAGCTATGTCTGATCTGTGAATGTCTACTGAGTTTTAACTTCAAGGGCTGTAATTTGTGTATTTCTAACCAGTGCCTTCACATCGCCTCCTACTCCTGCTGCACAGTTGTCCCACACAGCACATGGGCTAAAAACAGAGAGGCAAGCAGGGTACCAACTCCACGATCCAGGCTTCATTAGTGACCCAGCCTCCGGACGTAGGTTACATAACCACTGTGTGCTGTTCCCTAACGAATAAAGTGGAGGTAACAACAGGACCCACCTCAGAAGGAAACAGGAAGGATTAAGTGGGTTATTCATGTAACATCCTCAGCACATGTTGCAAACACGGTCTCCAGGAGGAAAACACCTGTCCTCAGACTATGCCCAGTGCACTTGTGTGCCTATTAATTCCATTATCCTAACCCAGGTGTTGGCAAAGTCTGTTCTAAATTTCAGGAGAAAGAAAACTAAATCATTGTAAATCACTGTAAATCTCTCCCCTCTTCATGACATCCCACTATTTTAGAGAGGAGAATTTGGGTCTTTTTCTAAGTTTTCTCCCAGTCTATCCTTTAAATGTACTTGAACAGGAGACTGCCCTAATTCAGCGTTTTGTCTTTCAAGTGACAACTACACTTCTATGGCCTATCATTCCTCGACTCTCCATCCCCTCATCTCTCACACTCAAGGCAGCCATGAGTTCCTTCTGGGACTCCAGAAAGTTGAGGGTCAAGATAACAAGCATCTCCTTCCTGATTAGGTGGAAAAATGCGGACTCTCCATCAGTGAAGAAAGGAGGACCTCAGACTCAGGGGAGAAGGGGAGGGAGAGAGGGGTACTCCCCCAGCGCTTGAGGGAGAACATCTGGGTCAGGAGAGCAGGCCCCTCAGTGAGCATCCAATCATCAGCACCTCTGAGCTGTTCAGATCCTCAACCTCCTTTAGAATTGCACTGTATAATTGTAACATAAATTTAACTTTCTATTTTTATTCTTCAGTGCTGAAAAGAATAGGTTTTTAAAAATCACCACTCACAGGCTTCAAGAATGCAAAGCAGAGCATAGTCCATATTTGTATTTTACACAGAGTACTTTCCCTAATAAAAAGAAATAAAGTGAATTTATAAAAACCTACTTTCCAAATCACAAAATATTTTCCCAATTACAACCTATGCACATGAATATATAAATATTACACGAAATACCTAATTTTTAATATCTACAAATATTTTAACTGACCTTCCCAAAATATCTCAGGTACTTTTTACCTTTTAAAAAGGCATACGAGGGCACCTGGGCGGCTCAGTCAGTTGAGCGTCCGCCTCTTGGTTTCAGGTCAGGTCATGATCTCAGGGTCAGGAGATGGAGCCCATGTCAGGCTCTGTGCTGAGAGGGGAGTCTGCTTGAGATTTTCCCTCTCCCTCTGCCCCTCCCCACCTTCCTCTCTGACAAAATAAGTAAATAAAAATTAAAAAAATAAAAAGGAACGTGAACCTTTATGAGATCTATGTGACAATAGGAACTGAAGAACATGTTTGCTCTACTGCTCCTTTGATATGAGAAAATATAGAAATGTCAAATTCTATTTAGTTGGTTGAAAGGCAATCAACTCAGTAACAAAAATATCTTCTATTATAGTTAAGAAGAGATCATGGCAAAGCATAAGTGAGCAATGCAAAAAAAAAAAATTCCACATGCATTCTACTTATCTTTTTGCCACTTACATGATGCACAGAGATGAGCCGCTGGACCCTGCTAGCCAAAGCAATCACCACCCCTAATGTAAATTAACCACTTTCCGTATTTCCACACATGTGGAGAAAAAGTGAAACATGTTCACATATGTGTACAGACCTTGACCCTGATGTAATTCTTCTAAGTATCACATATTAGGCTAAGGTTAGAATGTACAAAAAGAAACATAAAAAATATGAAAATAATTCCTTCAACACTATCAGTCCAGATAAGCACTACGATAGATTATTTTTCCTCTAGGCATTAAATTAGAGGTGCCCACTTAATACCAAGCTTCTGTGTTTACAGAATGTGAATGTCTAATAAAAATTTTATATACAAAAATATGTATTCAAAAGCACTATTAAATTCAATGTTACAAATAGGAACTTTAGTATAAGCATGTTAGCATAATCACTATTATTACTTAAACTCAGTTTTTCCTGTGCTCCAAAGCTGCATGTCTTAATTTCAATCTGATTTCTCCATCTAGTTTAGAAATTTAGTTCGTATATTCATGTACATCTTCAAAATATTTTTTAATTTTTTTTTTTTTTTTTTTTACTATCTCCACACCTAATGTAGGGCTTCAACTCACAACCCTGAGATCAAGAGTCACGTGTTCCACCAACTGGCCAGCCATGGATGTCTTCTAATTGATAACCTGTTATCCCTATCTTGATCAATGCCTGATGCTGTCTCCTAGCCCCTAAAGCAAGGACATGTTGTTGATTTAATACCATCTGTTTCTATCTGATCCCTATTAACACAGTATTCTATGATTACAGATCTCATTGAAATGTCATGGATATCTCATTATTAGCAAAGGAACTCAACTCTCAATTACATTCTCTATTCATCTTCTCAGCCACAAACAGGTTCTTCCTTCTTTCAAGTACCTGATTCTTCCTATCGCTTCTGCTGCCCCATCTTCCACTCTGATTGCTCTGCAGGAGGAGAGGAGAGCAGAGCAGTCACTGTGAGGCCAGCAGGGCAGGCAGAAAGTGAGGCAGAAGGAGCGCAGAACACCACGGGACAGGGATGCATGCCAGCACTTGGAACAAAGTCACATCCAGGGACTGAGACTTCAGTGATGGCCCTTCAGACTCATGTAGCAGCAACCCAGTCCTGGGTCTCCAGCCTGGCAGCCTACCTACAGATTTCAGACTTGCAGCCTCTGCAGTCACGGTAGCCAACTCCCTACATTCAGTCTCTCTAGACAGATATGGGTACAGATACACATCCTATCAGTTCTGGGTCTTTGGAGATCCTTGACAATACACATCTCAGTAGCAATTACATTGTGTTTGGTGGCAGGTAATAGAAAAATGAACTCAAACTCGTTCAACAATAAAGGCAATTTATTGGCTCACATGGATGCAAAGTCCAGAGCCTCAGAGTTGGTTTGATTCCTTGGCTCCATGATGCCAAGCACTTGGAACTTGTGTCTTCCCCTTATATCTTATGATCACAGCTTCAACCTAAAGCTGATTACACCTCATGGTGGCAGGACGGCTGCTCAGGACTCCCAGGGATTTTCTTGCTCACTTCCAGGGAGAGTGAGTTCCAGAAGCTGCCTTAGAAGAGAGGAAACCTTTTGCTCAGAAATCCCTTTGCCAATTGCAAAGGCTTGAGTCAGGTTAAGTCCATTGGGATGCAAACCCATGGCCACGTGATGGAGTTAGCTTCCTCCAAAGCTCCTAGGCTGCAGTGGGATGTGGGGATGGGGCAGTGGTCATGCTGTGACATTCCAACAGAGATCAGGATCCTGATGCATACACTGAGAGAGCAGAGTAATGGTTTAGGCAGGATCTCGTCACTGTCCAAGCTTACAGCCTCCTCATAAGGTCTCACTTTTCCACAAGTATTAAAGCAGGAGACCCAACGCTGCAGCTACCTATGGATGTCATTTTTCACGAAAGGCCATTTAATCAAATCCAGCTATTACGTTTAAACATATGTCCCTAAGTAAATTAGTGCATTTCTGAAATGACAGAAATGTTTCAGACAAGGACTGAGTGATACACAGGTTGGCACAGTGAGAAAACCAACACATGCCAATATTAAGATATCAATTCACAAATCACTATGAACTACTTTTATTCTTCTGCCTTCAGTTTAAAAAAATCACTAATAAATTAGATAAGAAAACTCATCCTCTTTAGATTCTCATGTTGAAATAGTACTAAACTTGTTTAGTAAACAAGGTTATGGGAAATTGTGATGTGGCATATGTCACAAACAAGATGGCAGAAAAACGATTCAGTGTAATGAGGTTCATTTATAGAGCGTGCTTCAAAAACCATAGGTGGCAAAGAGCTGTGTCTGAAATCCAATTATCAGAGCATTAGATGCTTCCATCTTCATATTTGCAATTGTTTTTATAATCGTTGTATTGCCATTAGCATAAGATGCGTAATGGTGTGTGCCAGAGAACTCTGTGTTTTGCTTGATATTTTAACTAATGACTAAAGAGATAATAAGCAGAATTTCATTATAAAATGCGTTTTTGAACTATTTGAATTATCACATGTTGCAAGAACCAGTAGAATTGGAGGAATGAAAAGGCAGAGGTCAGAAATGGAGGCAGCAAGATGCGTCAGGTTCACGGTAAAGTCCACACAGTCTGCAAAGAGAAGGCAGACCTGATACTCACAGAGGTCTTCTCTTTCAGATCATCAACAGATGAGTTAAAAGAGTCGGGGAGTACATCACAGTAAACCCCAATTTTACTGAAGGTCCCATCCCCACCAAGAAAGAGAGTTTTAGCACAAATCAACTGCAGATCAAGACTCACATGGAGGTCTCCTCCCTGAGGTCCAGGTCTCCTCTAGAGCATCACAAACCAAAGACCAAATGGTACAAGGATCACTATTCTTTTTGGCAAGTAAGAAGGACAGCAAACCAGTACTTCCCATGAGAAAGTCTATTAGAGAACAAGATATGATAGTGGAAGAAGTCCTTGACAACCACTATTCATGCTTGAAGAAGGATGGGATTTCCATCCTCTGGCCGTGCCCTCAATGAGACTAGGGGTGAGAAACCATCAGCCAAGCCACTTCTTTCATATTAACAGATATACTCACATGGAAAGTAACTCCACCTGTTGCTGAATTCAAGTTAACCTACAGAAGTAGACACGTCCTAACTTAGAACAACAGGAAGAACTTTTACCCATAGTCCTGTTTTTCCCCAATGCTCTGCCACAAAACAGCCACTTAAACCAGGCAGGGCCATGCTGGCTGAGAGAGAAGCTGGAAGTGGTCGAGACACCTGGGGTGCGTGACCTAAGCAGCACACACGCTAATAGAGCACATGCATATCCATGCTCGGCATTTCCTGAACAGTAAAAGCTTAGGTCAGATCAAGGGTCTAAGAAAAAGTGAGAAGATCCCTGGAATTTCAAACTCTCAAATGGCGAGAGAACCCGTAAGCAGGTGTTTATAGCCCTTTCTAGGCACATCTGGATTAGGGGCGTCTCAGTGGCAAACCAGTGGACGCCGGCCCACATGAGGACACAGCAAGCACACATACCAAATGAAGAAGTTGTTCTACTTTGAAAGGTGACTGGGTGACGGGCACTGAGGTGGGCACTTGACGGGATGAGCACTGGGTGTTATTCTATATGCTGACAAATTGAACACCAATAAAAAATAAATTTATAAAAAATAAATAAGTAAACTAAAATAAAAAAGAAAGAGGGATCCCTGAGTGGCGCAGCGGTTTGGCACCTGCCTTTGGCCCAGGGCGCGATCCTGGAAACCCAGGATTGAATCCCACGTCGGGCTCCCGGTGCATGGAGCCTGCTTCTCCCTCTGCCTATGTCTCTGCCTCTCTCTCTCTCTCTCTCTCTCTCTCTCTGTGTGTGACTATCATAAATAAATAAAAATTTAAAAAAAAGGAAAGAAAGGTACCATTTTGAAAGGTACTGAGTGTTAAGTACAAACGTTATGATGGATAAATTAGGTATCCATTTATCTAGGATAGAGTAATAGCCAGTGTGAATTTATGGTGGGTCATCAGCTTGTAGGCTGCCCTAGAGGTGGCCTGTGTACCTCTACTTGGCAAATATACGGCCTCTTACCCAATCATTCACCAGTGTGGACAGAAGGTGGCTCTGCCATGGCATTCAGGGACACATCGGGGTCACCCCTGAAGGCCCAGGTCCCAGTCAGCAGCTCCCTACTGTTATCCTCAGGGAAGGGGAGATGCCACTCCCAGTCCTCCCTGGTGCTAGAATTCCCTTCCAGGGGCCCACTCCCTCCCACCTGAGTGCGGGGGTTTTCCCCAGGTCTCAGCAGACCCAGGAACATACACTGAAAATCAAGAGAGATGAATAAAACCCATGTCCGTCAAACTCTAGGTCCCTCCTTTCTCACTGATTTGGCCACCACACATATCGTTCCTTTAATATCCATGTGCACAATTCATACCTTCTCCCACCCAATACCTGCAGACGAAGCACATCACCAATAGATAATACCCAACCAGCAGAAATCCACTCCATCAAGCCTGGTGACACATACACAGAGGGCCTCCATGTCCATGTCACATTATAACACAGAACACGTTATCTTCCTTAAACTTCATGCTAGTCATGAGACCGGTACTACATCCACCACACAACAGGCAACCTGGTGATGGATCAGCAGAGAACAGTACAATTTACAGGAGCCACAGCTGGGACTCCATCTGAGGTGTCACTTCAAGGTCGATCATTAATATTCCAAATTACCTAACACGTCACCCCGCTGCTCTGTGTTTAATCTCACAGGAAAATCCAGTTTCTCGCTTCCCTCCCAACCTTCTCCTCCAGCTGTCTCTATCTCTCTCGGGTCCTCTGCTGCTCACTCACCTTCCTTTTCTCTTCCTTAGTGTCCTGTTAGCCATAGTCTTCCTCATTTCAAAGGTAGCTTTATGGTCAAAGAGAAACAAGGTTAACAGGAGACCAGACATAGCTAAGAAACTGCCTTTTGGAATGGGGGAAAGGGATCAGATTGTACAGAAAACAGATATATCTTCACACAATCTCATTCTTTGGGCTCTTAATGACCATAAAACAAGAGCATGAGAGCTTAGTGTTAGGGAGAGAACACGAACTCTGCGGCCAGCCCAACGGAAAAATCCAAGGCAGCCAAAGACTATCACAGAGGAAGGAAAAGTCCAAAATCAGGATGTTTGTGAAGACTTGGCCATCTGAAGAAGGTGCCAAAATCCTCTGCCCAAGCCAGGAGATGCAGGGTGGAGGAGGTGCAGGTGTTATAATCAGACCATTGTGCTCAGGAACACCAGGTGGGCACACCCCAGATCCTACAGCTGGGGTCAGTATTTCTGCTGACCACTCCTTCGGTCTGGCTCCTCTGTGTCCTAGCCACTTCATACTGAGAATAATCTGGAATTTGTCCTTTTACACAGCACTCATTCATTTAGAAAACCTCTTTATTAAGAAGAGGGACGTAACATTTACAACCGTGAGCTGCCTCACTGACCAGGGGCTCCAGACACAAAGCTGTTTTATCACCTGTGATTTCTCCGAGCTGCATAAGAAACAGCTCAGCGAAAGAAAATGGAGCTCTGGCTGCCAACTCAAGCACCTAAAGTTTTAGTAAAACTGCAGTGATACGTCTCTGTCTGCCTGGGGGTATCTGTCCCTCACCCTGGCCCTGCCCTTACCCTCCTTCGGGACCACCTCCCTCTCCGTCCACATGGGCATGTGCCCCAGTCAGGGCTGGCCCACCATCTCACCCCCACACGTGGCAACTAGCCCGGAGGCATGCACACTACTAATGGACCAAAGGACTGTTGCTGCTGTGGTTTTCACTGGAATGGTCGGGAATGAGTGTTATGGTAAGGTGAGGCTGCAGCTGCCGCAGGCTGCCAGGTGGAGGAGGTCACCCAGAGAAGGCCCCAGGCAGGGCTCAGAGAATCCACACCTAAAGACATCATCTGAGCCCTAAGATCTGGCTTCCATGTCCATGATCCTCTATAGCGGTCCTATACACATCCTGTGTGTTTGTCAACCACAATGTGCTGAGTATCTGTCACTTATAACCAAACAAACCCTACCTAATTGAGTAAGCTACAATTCTACCATAGTAGAATGTTGCCTTACATCTTCTGGTTCTAAGATCTTACCTTATGCCCAATTTTCCAAAGGGTTTCCAAATGGCCTTGGCAGAGGAAATCAGAAAAATATAGCATCCTGTCTATTTTGTCTTCAAAATGGAAGGGCTAGGCGGGAAAACCCAGCAAGAACTAACAGTCCAGGTTGAAATTTCAATGTAGTTTCCCACAGAAATGTAATTTTAAGTGTTGGTTAGGTTCCCAGCTTTGTTCGTGTCCAAACAAATGAGAGAAGATTAACTCACAGTAGTATATAGGACATGAAAACTGTAGCTCAAAAAATCATAGTCCAGATCCTTCTGGAACCTAGAAAGGCAGGTGGTTTGGGAGTTTAAGACAAATAACATGAAGGACGTTCTGAAACCAGCCCTCCTGATGCTGGGAAGCACGAGAATTTGGGGATGGGTTGGCATTCCCGGGAAGAGCTTTAGAGATGGTGCGAGTTCAGTGAGGTGGGAACACGCGATGCCAGCAGGTGTTGAAGAGCATCCCAGCTCCTAAGGCCCTTCTGAGACACAGCTTTGTCGGTGATCCTGGAAATGGCTTCCCCGGATCTGGGAAAGGACCCTGACGACATGAGAGACGACTGGGGGGCAGGGGGAAAGAGCTGCCATTTCTGAAGCCCCACTCCTGGTACAAGTATCAGAAAGGGAGACAGACCATGAGAGACTCCTAACTCTGGGAAACGAACTAGGGGTGGTGGAAGGGGATGTGGGCGGGGGGTGGGGGTGACTGGTGACGGGCACTGAGGGGGGCACTTGACGGGATGAGCACTGGGTGTTATTCTATATGTTGGCAAATTGAACACCAATAAAAAATAAATTTATATAAAAAAAAGTCCATCAACCTGGCAGTATAAAAGGGGCAAAGGTAGCTTTGACTATTGCAGGTCACTTAGGGAGCAAATCCTACCCGCCACAAATTCCTCAAGTGTCTGACGCTGTGGAAAAAGGAAGATGAGTTGGTGTAAATTAGTGTAGGACAAGCAGTGCCCTTTCTGGGTAACTTAATGCTGCGTTAGGGTGAAAACAGCATAAGAAAGTCTGAAGTATACTGAGCGAGAAGGCAGGCACATACCCATGTTAGAATTTTCCTGATAAAATTCAAGGCTGTGGAGATCCCTGGGTGGCTCAGCAGTTTAGTGCCTGCCTTTGGCCCAGGACGTGATCCTGGAGTCCTGGGATCAATTCCCGCATCAGGCTCCCTGCGTGGAGCCTGCTTCTCCCTCTGTCTCTGTCTCTGTCTCTCATGAATCAATCTTTAAAAAAAAAAAAAAAAAAAACCTCAAGGCTGCAGAGCCTGTGTTAATCTCCTCAACCAACCCCGTGAAGCGTACAAGACAGAACCAACCATGAGAGGTGCACCCATGGCTTTGTCGCCACTCTCCCAGGATTCTCTCGGAAGCAGAAAGACGTGTATGGCTCCAGAGAGCATGACCTCAGCACCGAACAAGCCCCAGGTCCACCGTGTCTGCAGAAATCTAGCACAACACAGTCCACGCCGCTCACCTTCCTTGGAGTGTGCGCAAGTCTGAGAGCTGCAGACATGTCTCAGACGAAGAGGAAAGTGGTTTCCTGAAAAAAACCTAGAACCTAGTAACAGACTTCAGGGAATCATCGAGAGCAGCTCTGCCTTCAGGAAGTCCAACAACCTCAGCACGTGGCTGCCCCCTTCCTAAAGGTTTCTACGGTGAGAACTGGGTACATACACTGTGTGTTGTGGACTCCAGCGTCCGATCACCTACAGCGTTGACATGTCTGTTTCCTGAACCAGCTGCCCTCCTGCGGCCTCTTCAGTTCACAGTAGGCACTCCTCCTGACCTGCTCAGAAGGCAGCTGGAAGCTCATGTGAGAGCTACAAGCTGAGTGTATTGAACAGATACATCTTTTTACCCATAATTGAACTTCAAATTTCTCTTGGAAGCCCTTGACTCGTATTTTGTTCCCCGCATTACAAAAACATCCTTTCGGATCATCAGTCCAGTACAAACATAGCATGCCCGCCCTAGGGGAAGTGCACATCTCGAGCTCAAACAGGAAGAGTCCCTCTGGCCCCAATATTTCTATTTTCCGGGAAAGAGTGAACTATTTCAACAGCCTCTTACACTAACCATATGGTGGGCTTGGAGTTTTATAAAGTCAGAACTGGCAGCAAACAGCAGAGTTCTGAACGCACACATTCCATGACCCCATCCACCAGTCTTCTACCTGGTGGAACCTAGTCGGCTCGGGCTCTGGGGCTGCTGCTGGGCCTTCCTGGACCTGTGATCGTCCCCTCACGACCCTGCTGACCTCATGACCGACACCTCCCATGGCCCATTCACCTGCGGTCAGTAAACGTGGGATGAGAGACATACGTGCATTAGTTACAGAAACAGATCAGAGGCATGTTGTTCTTACAGGGTTTACCGTCTGTGCAGCAAAGAATAAACCATGAGCAAAAAACAGCCACCATACCAGGAATACACTCTGAGAGGAAGACATCACGCGGAAAGTGAATCCTAGATTGGGAGAAATTATTGTGCTCTGGAAAAACATGGTCCCCTGCTGGGACCCGATTAGGCAGCGTCTGGGGACAGCAGCCCAGGCACAGCCCGAGTGGGGTGAGGGCATGGGGAACAGCCAGCGCTGCGTCTGGCTCAGCAGATGGTGCATGAGACAAACAGTAAACCCAAGAGGAAAGTCGATCTGTGTGTGATCGTGAGGACACCTGAGCAGCACCAGCAAAGCTGGACTCCTCTGAGGCCAGAGAGGACCCAGTGATGGCGGAGAGCAAATATGAGAGGGCTGGGGCCAGCACAGGGGTGGGGGGTCAGCACGGGGACAGCACAAGGGTCAGGGTCAGCACAAGGGTTGGGGCCAGCACAGGGGTCAGGGTCAGCCTGAGGGTCAGCATGGGGGTCACGGTCAGTGCCAGCATGGGATTCAGGGTCAGCCTGAGAGTCAGCCCCAAGGCTGGGGGCAGTGCGGGGGCCAGCATCAGGCACGGGGTTAAGAGGTGGATTTTAGGAGGCAGGAGGGGAAGCACTGGCCGTGGCTGTGGCCAGCATGGAAGGTGCAGTACTAGGCAGACGGCCTGAGCACTCACTACATCCCTTCCTGGGCCCAGACGGTGAGCAGGTGTCCAGGATGGGCCACGCACAGAGCCAGGCTGGCTAACGACTCTGCAACAGCGGCGCTGGTTCTTCCAGGTCCACGGCCACGGCCATGCCCTCCAGCACTGTCCCTGAGCCCCGGGAAGCGACACAAGCCCAGCACGGAGCTGGAAAGCACCACACAGCAAGTGTCTGACTGTCAGAAAACCAAGGACTGTGAGAGCAGGGACACAACACTGCTGCTGCCATGCCCTCATGAGCCATCCTCATCCCTGGGGCTCTCCCAGCCCTCTGTGCCCCTCTCACATCCTTGCACCTGCAGAGCATTCGAGGCCCTGGCAAATCCCAACTCCCTCTTCTACACCTCCTTTGACCCTGTGCATCTCTCTCTTCTCTGAACGTATGTGTTGAAAGTCACAACAGCAGTCCACTCACTTACCTCACGGGAACAGCACCAGCCCAAAGGGTGAGAACTGGGCCAGAGGGTGGAGCCCACTGGGACACTTCCCGGATCTGGAACCCTCCAGAGCCTGTGGCCCAGGAGCCAACACATGGTTAAAGGCTCAGAAGGGGGGCAGGTTTTCACCAGCTACGAGCCGGGACAGCAAGGGACACCGTCCCTGCAGCCACCTGGAGCCGCACGTGGAGCGGGACATGTGGTGAGGGCAGAGAAGACACGGGCATGGGTCAAGTCCCACGTGCCAGTCACCATCACGCAACCAAGGTGGAGAAGATGAGCAAAACAGAGCCCCAGCATGGGCACCCCCTGCCGCCATCCCAGAACAGAAGGACCACAGACACTGCTGTCACGATCGGCTCACTGGGGACCCACAGCTGTCCACCAAGAGGATCCTGATTCACGATAGATGCCTTCCCCAACACCTACTTACACTGCACTGTGCTTGGCAGGCCACGTGTCCGTGGCCGCTCCTCTGAAACAATCCGTCACTGATCTGACACGCAAGGTCAGCGTGTCCTTCCCGCATTTCACAACTGTTTCAGGTCACCTCCTTAATTTAACGTGTACAGTTCTCCAGTATTTACACTCCTCCCTATTCGGGTGACAGATGTGCCTGCAGAGGCCGCACCTGTAGGGCTAATTGAGACCCCGACCTGCCTCAGTTCCTCCTAACAAAGGAGATAATAAACATCTAGAAATCGAGATTGTAAGAGCCACTCTTAAATTCCTCAAATTGTTTCCTCTTGGAGATGCTTTTGTTATACTATTTCCCCCAACGGCCTCATTAATTCAATAAGGATACATAAATCATAATTACTGTTTAATGGCTGCCTACTATGGGTCAGAACTATGCATATTTGCAACCAAACATGTGCCCAGAGCTCTGGGAAAGGAGAAGGAAATGCCCAGAAGAGACAGTGACAAGGTCACAATTTACTGGGGTGGTCTGTGGGCAGGCAAGAAGGAAAGGGTTTGTGTGGGGAAGAGCTGACAGGAAAGGGTTCAGGAAAGTCACAGTTGTCACCTCGCCCTGAGGGACATTAGCGTTCATAGGGGTGACATGATGACAGAAGGTCACCCAGGAGGAGCATGTGGTAGGGCAAAGCAGGGGGGACAGAAGGCAGGGTGGGGGCAAGGATGTGGGCCACATAGCAGGAGCAAGAAAGCATCCCATTAGGAGACGCAGGACCATTCACATCACACTTCCCAACAAAGATCACCAAGGCATGACCCACTGTGAGAAAACAGGTGTGCGTTCATGCATACCAAGATGGGTGCACACAGCCGTGCACAGACGTCCATAGGTGCGCACCTACATGTGTACACACCCACATGTGTGCATGCATGTGCGTGCCCGTGTGGATGTGTACCAACATACATGCGCACAAGGCATGTGCACATCTGTGTGTGCACACACCCACACACATATACACCTACATATGTACACACCCACATGTGTAAATGTGCGTGCCTACATAGATATTACCAACATATGTGCACACAAAGCAGGTACATATCAGTGTACATGTACCCACGTGCATGTGTGAATATACATATGCACATGTGTACTGTGTGAATATACATATGCACATCTACGTGCTCAGATACATGCACACATGTGCATAGATAAACCTGTGCTGGTGCCCACAAACACCCATGGACATGTGCATGCACATCTGTGCACATCTGCAGTCATGTGTACACACACACACGGGCACACACAGGTTTCTCTATGCGGACACAAAGCATCACGTCACGTCATCTCAATGTTGACAGATGGTGGGAGGATGCTGGGAGGGTCTCTGTTCCCAGCAGGTGGATGCAGATGTGTGTGTGAGTAGCCATGTAGGTCTTCATGGCGGCTGCATGGCTGTATACAATTGTGCCCACAGTGTGCAAACAGTTCCCAGGTCCAGGTGATTCCCCTGCGAGTGTCAGTAGGAAACTGGCATCATGGGACTTCTTCATAGCCTCTCCAACAAGCCACCTTCTCGTCTCTAAAGCAGCAACAACTCAGGAATGTTTTAAACCCCACCACGCAACACCCCTCACAGGTGTTGGGGCCTCGGCAGCATCGCACACCTGAGAATAACACGAGGTCCGGAAGGTCAAACATGGTGGTGTTGGGATAGGAGACTAGTGCCAGCAGCCACGGAGAGCAGGGTCAGGCGGCATCCCCAAAACGTGGACCTGCTCTAAATGCTTACGAGCTATCACCCTGAAGGGCGACCCCCCCCCACATGTGCCTCCGTGTGATCATGGCTTCCATCAAGGCAAGCAGACATGTTCACCCCGTTACTATAGTCACATTAATTCACAACATTTAAGTGCTTTTAATAATCCAAAGTGAGTTCACAGTTAATATCAACTATTTGATTTGCATCCTGAGCAAAATGCGTCTTTACCAACTGTGCCTGGTCACACAATGGGGTCAGGCCCACGGAGCCCGCCCCTGACGCCACCCGAAGCTCCATCTGACCACTTTCCACCGCCTCTGCCGCCGTCCTCTATTCTGGTGCCTCTAACCCCACAGGCCCAGGACCGTCCTGCTGCTCAGCACGTACCCAAACCCTTCCTCTGCCCCCGGCACACAGTGCTCTCCGGACCTGCAGCACCAGCACCTGTGCATCCACACAAGCAACACTGAAGGTACCACTAGAGAAGGACCGAGAGCCGAGTCCCGGTGACGTGGATGCCGAGCGGAGGCTTCAGTGTCAGTCCCCGAGAACCCCTGCTCCACAGGCAAGACCAGCTCCCCAGCAGAAGGCGACAGGCAGCACAGGTGCACGGGGGCCACGCCACATAGGGCACCCCCAGGAACCTCAAAGCCCCCACACATCAAGCTTCCTGCCATCCCCCGAAACCCAAGGTGATATCACAGCAGCAACCCTGAGCCTCTCAGGAAAGCATCAGGGGAGGCCGACCAGGAACATGCAGCCTCAGTGTCCGTGGGAACATGCCGTGTGCTCAGGGCTGGGCACACACCCCCGGGACCCCGAGGACAGCGCTGGGGGGCAGTCCAGAGTTTCAGAAGACATGAGATGCTGATAGAACCTGCAGCAGGGAAACCCAGCAGGGCCCCCGGGGGTGGAGAAGCCTCCACGGCTGGCAGCACAGGTATGGGTGGGGTCCAGACCCTGCACCCTGCATGCTGCTGGCAGGGGACACTGACTTGCGACCACCAGGGACAGCAGTTGGCAAGCTTCTCAAAGAGACACATGTGCACCCGTGGCCTGGGAACCACTGCTGGGCGGGCACCCAAAAATACACGTCGCACGCGCGCTCACACACAAACACACACACACACACACACACACACACAGGTCTTAACAGCGGTCAGCACCTGGGAGCCTGTCCCTGGAGAACTGGGGGACGTGCGTGTTCGCACGAGGGAACAAAGGGCTGTGCGGGGTCAACGGGAACAGACCTCGCAGCGCTTGGAGCTGGGAAAGGCCACAAGCACACACCCACACAGGCACATGTCTGGTCTGTGCAAGACAGGCCCAGCCTCTCCACTGACAGCAGGGTGGCATGGCCTCGGGGCTGGGACGGGAGCGCCCTGCCCACGACGGGGGGTGCTGGCGGTGTGATGAGCACCGTGGATGCTTGCCGACCTGAATGCTCACCATCCTCCTGGTTTGCCGCATGTCCCTTACTCCTCGACACAAGTGCACAAGAGGGGAAGTGACCTGGGGGATCTGAGGGAACCAGTGTGTGCCCACGACCCATCTCCAGGATCAGGGGCACTTAGGGAAGGCTTCACAGGCAAAGGTCCCTGGCTGTGCAAAGGAAGAGGTGTTTGCCAACAAAATCAGTGAGGTTGGGAGGGAAGCAGTTCACACCTGGAGGCTCCTGGGGAAAGGTGGCCAGAATGAGGAGTCTGCTGGGAGGGCGGGGAAAGGACAGGGAGGGACAGGAAGGGGGCCAATCACAGGCAGGGGCTGCAAACCCGCATGGTCAGGTCACCTGTGAGGACAAAGAGTCTGTGCTGCCCCAGTGGAAGCTGGAGCCTCCAGGAGGCAGCACAATGGGGCCTGTGCTCTGGGGAAATGCAGCTGGTCAGGGGAGGACAGAGCAGCACCCAAACCCGCGGGGGTCTGAGCACAGTAGCAGCTCCGGGCATTGATCCGCCGTGGACAAGGCCACTGCTCCCCCATCTCCTCCCCCGACCTATGTCGTGTTAAACACATCTTAATGGATCTTGAAGGACAGTGCTGGAGCCATGACGGAGACCAAGTGGTTCTGCAGAAGCCTGGAGCATTTCCTGAAGAAAAGGGGTGATGTGGGACGGATGGGCCGCCAAAGCATCGCTCCAGGAGTGGGAAGGAGGCCATGCAGGCCCTGGCATGAGCCGGGGACACTGTGTCCCAGAGCAATAGGGTCCTGGGTGACCACAGCCCCCCCCCCCCCCCCACAATCTTGGGATCCATGAGCGCATTCACTCTCCCTGACTCCTTCAAGCCCTGAGGTCAACAGGCCGGCAAGGGTGTGTGTGCAGAGCGAGAGGAGGGCGTGGGGCCTGTATCACACGCGGTCCCTGCACAGGCCCCGTTGGGCCCCAGCTCCAGCCTCGGTCCATTCACAGCATGCTCTGCACTTCCTGTTTACTGGTGGTTTCACGGTCAGGATGCACTGAGCACAAGAAGGCCACAGAGTGCCTTGCAGGGAATGTGTGAGTGCTTGGGAAGCCATCCAGGCCTGAGCTCCGTAGACATGGGTCAATGACATGCGGTAGAGGAGACGACTTTAACCAGCATACAGAGAAGCAGCTGGTATACTGACTGGGGATGACGACGCTGTGGCCAACGGCTCACAGGCCCAGCCCCATACCCCTAGGAGGGGTGGTTCAGTGCCCGCCGCCGTCCCAGGCCTCACAAATGGGATCGCTGGGAGCGAGGACCAGCGCAGCCAGATGTTGAAACGAGAAAACTTCTCGTTTCTCATTTCCACGGGTTTCCAACACACGGGCCCATTCCCCTGACAGCGGTGCCGCACTAAGTCATGGGGGGCGCCAGGGGACCCCACACAGGACGCACAGTACAGTGCCCCTTAGCTCCTGTCCCCCAAGGCGGGGACACGACCAGTGACCAGCACACTACATAGGGTGGCAGGCTCTACCCTCCCCCAATCCCCAGGCATGAACTCTCACAGCCATAAACACACCCGCCGTCGGGCTGACTGGATTTCAGGAACAAAAACAGATGATCGACGATCACTCCGCTGTGGAGGAGGGTACCCACTCAACCCACAGGACAAGTTGCAGAGAAGCAGCCCATATACACGAGCACAGCCCTGGGGAGCGTGGTGTGCAGGTGCCGCGGGGACAGGATGCAGTGGAATGGGCCGGGCGCACAGGTGGATGCGGAGCAGTGAGGCAGCCCTGAAGACAGGGCGAGGACGCTCCTGGGAATGTGCACAAACCTGCACAGAATGCGAGGCTTTGACGATAGTTGAGAGACACGACGAACACGTCCTGGGGTCCCAACATGTTCCCGACAGGACCTCGGAATAAAAACCAGAGAGTGTAGAGGAAAAAGAAAAAATGCCCCCAAATAAAGGAAAAGCCACAGCTTGAGGGTGGGGGAGCCCACAGAGCACCAAGCGGCACAAGCAGGACAGCAGAGCAGACCAGCAACAAGGATGACAGCGCCCCACGGAGACACGGGGACATGTCCTCGAGAAATCACAAAGTGGCCGGTGGTAGGGCAGGGATGCCTGACCTCGGGAGGTGAAGGGGACTCCCTGCCACCGACCAGGCAGAGAGGGCAGTGTGTCTAGGGAGAGAGCTCATGAATTCTGAGGCCAATGCTCAGGAAAATCACATTTTACATGGGAACAAGCCAATGGAGTCAGCAAGGCCTCTAATAACATTCCCACAGACGTGAGCACACGTGCTTCCGAAGGCGATGGCAACGGGAGAAGGAATAAAAGTCAAGGAGGGGAAACGGCACAGCCGGTGGTGAGCGACCGCGGGAGGGAGGAACATCCCACCGGGGAGGGATGGTGGTGAGACGCAGCTGGGTCATGTCTCCATGGACCCACGTGCACATGCAGGATGCGTGTGCAAACAGAGCTCACGGCGCCTGCATGTGGAGGGCGCCAGGGCAGGACAGCCAGGGAGGAACGACAACGTCCCCTTCCTAGACTGAGACGCAGATAGAAACGTGTGAACCAAGTGTGTTCAACCTAAAACCAATCCTCCCCATGCACGAAAACACAAACATCGCAAGATATCAGCCAACTGAATCCTGCTGTGTATCAAAATAACACACCTAACTGGGAGATGAAGGAAAGGCTTGATACCAGAATATTTACTATTTCACTCAAAAGGTAGCCAAGGATGATGGCAGAGTCTACTCATACCGGATTACCTTCAACACCATACCTAATTTTTTACGTAATCTGTATATTGAGATTAAAGAGATATTTGTTTCTTTTGTAAAAGCTTGTTTACCTTAAGTCCGTCTGTGATTATTTTAGTATTAACACCACACTACTTGCCCTAAACCACGTAATAAGACAAAAAAAAAGAATAAAAGTATGGAAGGGAAAAATAAAATTAGCAATTACAATTTATCTGCTTAGAAAGTGCACAATAGCCAAACTGTGGAAGGAGCCTCGGTGTCCATCGAAAGATTAATGGACAAAGAAGATGTGGTTTATGTATACAATGGAATATTCCTCAGCCATTAGAAACAACAAATACGGGATCCCTGGGTGGCGCAGCGGTTTGGCGCCTGCCTTTGGCCTAGGGCGCGATCCTGGAGACCCGGGATCGAATCCCACATCGGGCTCCTGGTGCATGGAGCCTGCTTCTCCCTCTGCCTGTGTCTCTGCCTCTCTCTCTCTCTCTCTGTGACTATCATAAATAAATAAAAATTTAAAAAAAAATTAAAAAAAAAAAAGAAACAACAAATACCCACCATTTGCTTTAACGTGGATGGAACTGGAGGGTATTATGCTGAGTGAAGTAAGTCAATCGGAGAAGGACAAACAGTGTATGTTCTCATTCATTTGGGGAATATAAAAAATAGTGAAAGGGAATAAAGGGGAAAGGAGAAAAAAGGAGTGGGAAATATCAGAGAGGGAGACAGAACATGAGAGACCCCTAACTCTAGGAAACGAACTAGGAGTGGTGGAAGGGGAGGTGGGCGGGGGGTGGGGGTGACTGGGTGGTGGGCACTGAGGGGGGCACTTGACGGGATGAGCACTGGATGTTATTCTATATGTTGGCAAATTGAACACCAATAAAAGATAAATTTATTAAAAAAATAATGCTAGCATACAAAAAAGATGATTATATTAAACTGAAAATAACAAAAACATATTAGAAAGTGAAAATCACAGTGGAAAAAATAATTGGAATCAAAGGTGTTCTTAATATAAACTATTACTACATAACTTTTCTAAAAAATCTAAGGAAGGCAACTCATTAGAAAAATTAGTAGAACATTTGAATAAATTTATAAAAAAAAAAAGTCCAAGCAGACAACCAATTAGCAGCCGTTCAATAAAGAAAGAGATGCAACAGCACAATCTGAAAACGGGGAAAGATGAAAACATCACTTGGTAAATAATACCTACCCATCCTATAGATACTAACACCAAACAAAACTACGTGTGTGCAACTCACAGATAATCTTGGAATTTGAGTGAAACCAATGGCGCCAAGTCATCATCACAGTGGAAAATGTGGAAAGTCACTAAAATCTGAGTTGGTGAATACATCATCTGTCAACACCACATGTGAATATTCATGGACTCAGCAAGCGCACATAGAGGAGTGTGCAGCAGAGGTTATGACCGCACTGCTCATTCCAGGAGAAACAACCCACCAAACCAAGCACATGTTATTGGGGGAACAGTGGCCCAGACGACACTGTGTCCGCGCAGAAACACAGGACACACATGAAACGACGAACTTAGGAACCAGGCAACATGGCGACCCAGTGCCAAACGTGACCCCAACCTGGAGTCTGCACCAAAAGGGACAGAGCACAAGACACTCGATCACAACTGACAAACTGGCCACGGGTGGCAGACGGGACACATGCTGTGCACGGTTGGTTTACAGGCGACAGAGCCTTGGGTGCCCACACCGTGGGAACACGGAGGGGAAGGGCCCCGCGCCCTCACAAGAACCTCCCGTGTGTGCGTGTGTCACAGGGCAAGGAGCACAAGTGAGTGTGAGCTCAGGTCATGAAGCAAATGGGGTAAAGGTGGACACCACATAAGGCACACTCATTCCATTCCTCTTTTCTTGAAATGCGCCTGAGATTTTAGATTATTTCCAGAAAAAAATGTTGTCGTAAAAATGATAAAGTAGATTTTTACGCATGTGTATTAAACCAAACAGACTGGGGATCCCTGGGTGGCGCAGCGGTTTGGCGCCTGCCTTTGGCCCAGGGCGCGATCCTGGAGACCCGGGATCGAGTCCCACGTCGGGCTCCCGGTGCGTGGAGCCTGCTTCTCCCTCTGCCTGTGTCTCTCTCATGAATAAATAAATAAAGATCTTATAAAAAAAAAAAAAAAAACAGACCTGTCTGGTACGTCGGGTGAGGGCCATGGCCACGGAGCTCTGCAGCCTGGTCTAGTCATGCTGGAAACCCACGAGGGAGGCCCGCGTGGACGTTCGCGGCGCGTGCGCACGGGGACACTAGGCCTCGCACACTTCCACCCGGAAGGAGAAGAGCCGGGGGGTCAAGGTCTGCAGGCAACTGTGAATGATCTAGAATGTTCTCAATGTCTTGAAAGCGGTTCTCTTGTTTAAACTGCTTTCACTGGGCGCTGGCGGCAGGGAGCGAGCGCGGAGAGACAGACCTCGGGGGAAAGGCCTCGACCTTGGGGCTCCGGCCTCCGCGCGGACCCGCCGGCCCACGACTCAGCCAAGACGACCAACTGCGCTCGGCGCGGGCGGCGGCACGACCATCCCTCAGGACTCCGGCCCTTTTCCGTCACGTCTGCTCACGCACGAGAGACACAGAGAGGCAGAGAGCCCGGCAGACGGGGTCGGAGCGGGCCGCCGCGCCCCCTGGGGTCCACGACCTGCCCCTCGCGCCCCCAGACCTCGTCCACGGCCTCCCGTTACCTCAGACGTGGGGACGCCGCGCGAGGAGGTCACGCTCCGCGGCAGAGACGCATCCGGCGGGAAGAGCGCGGCCGCGCGGGCGGACGGCCTGTGTCGGGGAGGCGCGGAGGACGCGGACGAACCGGGAAGGAACCCGTTTCCCGCCGGGCGGGTCGACGCGTGCAGTGGCGACGAGCGCTTCCCGGAGCCCGGCGGCGGGGTGACCGTCACGGAGGCTGCCGAGCGCCCTCGGTGGGCGCAGAGGCCCGGGCAGCCACCCGGCCGCCGGCCTCCGGGAGCGGCCTCGCGAGCGGAGGCGTCCACAGGCCGCGTGAGGGCCGCGCCGTCTCTGGTCCGGGCTCCCCCCCGCCCGCACGGAGGCCTCGCCCGAGCCGTCCTCCCGCCGCGCGGCCGACGCCGCAGTGCGCACGCGGCCGTGACGTCACTCCCAGCGTGCGCGAGCACAGGCTCGCGGGCTCCGCGTGCGTCCGCATCCCGACGGCGATCTCGCGGGAACCGGCGTCCGCCAGCCGCGTCCACGTGGCTCCGGGCTCCCGGAAGCGCCGGGCTGCACCGCGGGTCCCCAGGGACGGCGGCGGCGCCCAGCGGGAGAGGGGCGTGCTCCGCCCTCCACCCCTAGCTCCTCCCGCAGCTCGCGCGCCCGCCCTCCTCCCTCCTCCCTCCCTCCTCCCGGAAGCCGCGTGTGCTCGTGCGCGGCGGGCCGCCTCGGGCCAGCTGAGCGCGCATGCGCAGGCCCCTCTGGACCACGTGGCCGCGACCCGCTGGACCCGCCTCCGCACCTGGAAGGGTCAGGTGGGCACGTGGCAGCAGGCGGCGGGGGGAGCGGGGGAGCGGGGAAGCGGGGCGGGGGGGGGCGGCGCTGTGAGCCAGGAGCCAGCCCCGGGGGGCCGCGGGGAGCCGCGCGGCCTCCACCGCCTTGCGTAGAAGCGGACTAGCCACGGCCTCATGGTGTGGATTCGCCATAATAGTGGGACGCAAATCCCCCAACTCTATCAAGAATTAAAATGTTTTACTGAGCATTAAAATTAAGTGGCGCATGGAGAGCAAGCATGCAGGATGCTTAGCCCCGGGGGGCGCAGCGGTTTAGCGCCGCCTTCGGCCCAGGGCGTGACCCCGGGTCCCGGGATCGAGTCCCCCGCAGGGAACCTGCTTCTCCCTCTGCCGGTGCCTCTGCCTCTATGTCTCTCGCGAATAAATAAATAAAATCTTAATTAATTAAATGTTAACACGTGAAATAAGGTATCTTAAATTTTGGCATTCAGGTGTAACACACATAACTCAAAGTCTGATGAGACGGAATATTTATTATTTGTCATCAGTCCTGCAGAGCCTGGGGCTGCTGTGGTTTCCAAGGAGAATCTAGGAAGACGATGCGGATGATCACCAGTCACTGCGAGGTACGTGTGGCATTCTGCAGCAACGAGCAAGACGCCAGCGCATCCCCCAAGCCTTTGAATGAGAGTGGCATTGTCTCTTAAAATGCATTCAACTTTTTAACAAAAGAAACAAAAATTAGAGCACAAAAAGTGGGTGAAATGATGCCACAGAGAACCCTAAGAACACACCAAGAAGAGAGGTGCCGTTCCCATGGCGACAGCCACACAGGCCCCTGGACCGATTCTGTGTGTGATTCTGCAACTCAAGGAACAACCTCCTTGAGGGCTCATCAACATTCCCACCAAAACTCTGGGCCCCGGGATGCCTGGGACTCAGCGGTGGAGTGTCGGCCTTCAACTCAGGTCGTGACCCCAGGGCCCTGGGATCAAGTCCTGCATCCGGCTCCCTGCATGGAGCCTCCTTCTCCCTCTGCCTGTGTCTCTGCCTCTCTCTGGGTCTCTCATGAATAAATAAGTAAAATCTTAAAAAAAATTAAAAAAAAAAAAGCCAAAACAAAACTCTAGGTCCCGGTGAATTCCCTTTTCCGTTCCTGATCCTACAGCCCCATTCCCACCCTCATGTCCCATCATTCATAGTATTAACATGGTACCTGGGCAGCACCATAAGCACTAAACACTAATTACAGAGCTTAACCAGTTGTAGGGAGTCTCATGTGCTTTCACACTGTCCGTCTCTGTGCTCTTAAGCTGTTTCACACATGCATCTTTGGGAAATATCAGCTGGTTTCTCCCACGAGCATTGTTAGGAATCAAACCTCTTTATTAACAAGATTAAGGAAATCATAAGAAAAATATGTTAACAGCATTTGGACAATGGAGAAAATATAAGCAAAAATTTGGAACACATAATTCTAACGTCTAATTAATTAACTGCATTTTTAACTTTGACACTATTAAGTGTACTGTGCCAGGCAATATAGTACATGTTAAATATGAAGTGTGAAAAAATAAATAAATAAATAAATAAATAAATATGAAGTGTGGCTACAAAAAAAGTCTCGAAATCCTTAACAGACACATGACTTATGTAAATAAACACTGCACAATAAAAGTTTTAAAAAGTTATATGTATATATGTGTGTATGTGTATACACACATGTATTCATAGGGGCTGAACCAATGTTAAATGTCTTTTAAAAAATCACAAATCATAGACATATGAAACAGGTGAAGGGAGTCAAAAGGTACCAAATACCAGGTGTAAAATAAAGTCCTGAAGCTGTACTGCACAGCATGGGGACTATGATTAACAAGACTACACAGTGTATCTGAAAGTTCCTAAGAGAGTAGATCTTAGATGATCTCATAAGAAAAGAATGTGTAGTTGTGTGTTGCAAGGGACATCACCCAGGCCAACGGTGAACATTTCCCACTACATACAAACACCAAGTCACCATGTCATACACCTAAAACTAATACGATGCATGTCAGCAAAAAAAAATCACAAGTCAGTGCACAACTGCATAGAGATTACTCTCTCCCCAACGGCTCGTTTCCCTTACACAGAATCGTGATACAAGTGAAGTTGCCACGGGTTTCTTCTGGTCCAGGAGAGCTGCCTTCTGATGCTCAGAACCAGGGTGCGGGATATTGACAGAATAAGAAACATGTTATTTGGGTATCCCTGGGTGGCTCAGCGGCTTAGCGCCTGCCTTTGGCCGAGGGCGCAGTCCTGGAGTCCCGGGATCGAGTCCCACATCGGGCTCCCGGCATGAAGCCTGCTTCTCCCTCCTCCTGTGTCTCTGCCAATCTCTCTCTCTCTCTCTCTCTCTCTATCATAAACAAATAAATAAATCTTAAAAAAAAAAGAAAGAAACATGTTATTTTGGTCTTCATCCCAGTTCCCGGCAGAGTTTCTAAATCCCTTGGAACTTCTGAGTGGTGGGGTGAGAGGGGTGCCTGTCCTTATGGCTAACAAACGCCTTGCGTGCATACCTGAGTTTATGCTAAGGGGATGAGCACAGGAGCCCCGGGACTAGAGGCTTGGATGGTTCAGCCTCACCCCCACCCACCTCCAAGCAGGGGAGCGGGTGGCGATGGAGCCAACAGCCAACAGCTACTGACTGAATCGTGCCTATGTAAGACCTCCATAAAACTCTATCAGGAGCTCCAGGAAAACTGTACGCTAGGGGTCCAGGGCACTTTGGGGCTGGTGCAGACACAGTGCTGGGTGAAGCTGTGCCCAGGGAGGGCAGAAGCTCTGCACCCCACCCCGCCTGCCCTGAGCATCCCTTCCACCTGGGCCTCCTGCCTCGTATCCTTCACAATAAAGTGGTGAACACAGTAAAAGCCATTGCAGCAACCTGTGGAGGACCCTGGGGCCCCCCACTGTGTGTCGCCCAGGAGTGCAAGGGCCGAGCTGGGGCCTGCTGCCATCTGAAGCAAGGGGAGGCGGGGGGAGGGCTTGGGGGCTAAGCCCTCCACCTGTGGGTGTGCATTAACCCCAGCTGCCGCAGTCAGAACTGGACTGGATTGGGGGACACCCACCATGTGCCCAGAAAGTTGGAGAGCTGGCCGGCATGGGAGAACCCCACATATTCTGTGTCAGGGGCAAAAAATGGATCGCTGTGTCAACTGAAAGCCAAAAGGACCAGAAGGCTGTGCAATGGACCCTGCTGAGAATACAGAGAAAGAAAGTGACCCTGGTGGGAGCATCTCCTGCTGCTGGCCCTGAAGGAGCTGGAGGTGTGCACAGGGCTTCATGGCACAGGACGGCAGAAAGAAGGATCTGGAAAACACGGACTACAGTCACTACCAGCTTCTTACAGTAACTTCATGGATGAAAATACATAGGGTGCATTCACTTTTACCCATTATATCCAAACGTACCCACGAGTGTGCTGCTCTACAGGGAACATCTGGAAACCCCGGAATAGACAGCGCATTAATGGCCCAAGCATTCTGTTGCACGGTCTGGACTCTAACACACGCAGCCGCCAAACAGAGAAAGAAGATCCGTATGCACTCGCACAGGAAACCCTGCAATATTTGCAGGGTTACAAAGAGCCATCTGTGGGTAAAGCAGGTCTAGAATTCATGCCTAGAATAGTCCACAGCAACCCCTGCTTCCTGAGCACTGGGGCACGTTAGTCCAAACAAGACGGGCTACAGCATAAAGACTTGGTACAAAAACACGTGGAAGATACTTTAATAATAATTTTATAAGAATTATATGTTAAATATACTGTCTTAGAGAAAATGTGCTATTAAAGTTAATTTCACCTAACTTCTTTTTACTTGTTTGAATGTGAGTACTAGTGAATCTAAAGCCAAGTGAGTGCCTCCCATCCTCTCTCTCTCTCTCTCTCTCTCTCTCTCTCTCTCACACACACACACACACACACACTGCTGGATGAAGGACTCCTCACCTTGGACTGGATGGCAGAGGGGCAAATTCTCACTCTTTACATACTGTGTAAAGAAAATTACACAGTAATTTTACCTTTTACTTACCTTTTAAAGAAAATTATTTTTTTTTAATTATTTAAAAAAATAAGCTTCTGGGGATAAGCTTGTTTCACCTCACGCTAAGACAGAGGCACAGAGGCTATCAAAGACATCTCGAGATGGGCAGGAGAGGTAGTTAGTGCTGGTGTTACTACAACCACCACCACCACCACCACCAAAACCACGCAGAGAGGAGCAGCACTGAACAGGTCATCAGGGGACACCTGGGGGCTCAGTGGTGGCACATCTGCCTTCAGCTCAGGGCGTGACCCTGGGTCCCTGGAATCATGGGGCTCCCCACAGGAAGCCTGCTTCTCCCTCTGCCTGTGTTTTCCTGCCTCTCTGTGTGTGTCTCATGAATAAATAAATAAATCTTTAAAAAAACAAAAACAGGTCAGGACCAGGAGTCATCTGGATAATCCATATATTTGGACATGAAGCAGTTAAAGAGCCAACAGTGACAACCAGCAAATCTATTTCAAGCTCGGCTACTGTGGCACCAGGACTCGAGACAGACTGTGAGCATTTCTGGAAGTGATGTTCTCTACTGCAAAAGGAGACCGGCATGCTTTTCCCACGAAACAGATTCTGATCCAAGTAGTAGCAGAGACTCTGTTCCTTTGATGAAAAGCATTTGCTGAACACAGGCAGTAAAAAATGTACACCTCTGAGTTTTCAGTATTTGCATAATATTCTTTGGGGGCATGGTCAAGGAAATCTGGCCAGAAAAGCAGAAATACCCTGGATAAAGTCTTTAGAATTTTTTTTTGAAAGTTTAAGCAATCGCAGATATAAATTGAGGATTTTTGCAATTACTGCTCAATGCTGGCACCTGTGCAGGAGGAGGGAGCCACCAGCCTCACCACCATGAAACGAATAAAGACACTGGAGCAGGATGAGAGTCGGCGCAGATGGAGGACGACGGAGGACCGGACTTCTACACTTGCAGAATCTCCCAGGCTGGTGGGTCACCTCCCAGCGCTTCCCCTGAGGATATGTGGTTGACTTTGTTCAAACTCCCAAAATAAACAGACCATCTACAGGGAATATTTAACAGCCTCCGCCGAGGAATGCCATACAAAAAAACTGATGCAAGTTTCCATCTGGGCATGACAGTCCTCGTGGAGTAAACCATTTATAAAAATTATCATGCTTTTTACCACGAATCACTTCTAAACCAAATGAGGCTCATAAGTCCAAAGATATGTCCTCTGGGGGACAAGAGAAATTAATCCTTATCTGATCGTATGATGCCTGAACCCAGAGAGCACAAGCTGCCCAGCCCGTTCACAGTTTTGACCCTGGACATGATCACTAAGGACGCACAATTCACCACACTTGTCATGTGTGTCCATGGTCACCAGAGCCAACTTAGCCAACGGAGGACATCCATGTGGACAAAGTCTTCAGAGTCAAACGGAGACAGAGGTACAGCCCCAGAACATTTCCAGAGTCCGCAGAAATTGCTAGGGAAGCACCCAGCGCCTTACAAAATCAACCGAGGAGGGCACAGCGCTCACGTGGGGGCAGCTCTCTGACTTCTGCAGTCCCAAAATTCAGTTTCTATAAGGAGACAAGCCTTTAGGTCATCAGTCAGAAAATCCTAAATTGTCGACAAAGTGACATCATGCAGGCTGTAATGAAATAAATCAGAAGTGCGACCTACTTCTCTGGGTAAGAAGGCAAAGGACATGGAGCAGGAGCATTACTTGGCAGCCGACTGTTTCTTCTGTATGCCACAGTTCTGAGGGCATGGCACACACGCTGTGACTCACCAACTCCAGACACGTGCTAGATAGCTCATCATTAACTCCATGACTCTAGACAGCCACCTTGTGCTGGGGAAATTAATTTGAATAAATGGGAATAATGTATGTTTGCAGGATCATACAAAATACAACAGAATAACCTGGAAGATCTTCAAGGCACTTGTAGAAAAATGACACATCAATAGAAGGCATCATTATTCACACCTACAAATAGGTTCTTCTCAATGGTTTGCTAGTTTAGATACAGAGAATGCTCTCCCCATACAGAGCTACACTAATGTCTCAGTGAGGCAGGTACACCTGCTGCTGCACAATCCCATGGGCTCCAGCCACACTCCAGTGGTGAGGCTTCGCCTCATCCAGCGCATTTTCTGTGACACATCCCTGAGGCTACCAGCGGAACCCTAGACGTAGAGAGCCTGGCTTCTGCTCCCACATATCTGGTGGGAAGAATTCCACTAAATACAACAGGCTCTTGTCCTTACAAGGATATGTAAAAGGAAGGAACAAATCTTTTGTCCCTAATCTGAATGATCCTCTAGTTCATGGTGGCCACACACAAGCGCGAGCTGCAGAAACAGAAGTTCAACTCCATCAAAATCGTTCAAACTCTAATAGTTTCCCTCTAGACGTCTGAAATTCATCAATAATTCTGAATAATAGCTGAGATTTATGCCTCTCATCTTTCCCAAACCTCATGAAGATTTACTCATAAAGTTTAAAAAGATCAACATCAAAACATGGAGGCTGAAAGAGATCATCTACTGTCTCATTTCACTAAACAAATCAGGTCATGGTTTTCTTGCCTTTGAGGTTAATGGGTGTAACTTCCTGCACCAGCTACCTTTCCCACTGTGGGGCATCCTCCTATATGACTGACTACACCTCCAATTGCCTGTGAACAGGTTCCTTTCATCACTGTCTTCTGGGTATCTGCATGGACGTTCCAGAAGCCAATACTTCTTCCTACTGAGATCTAATGCCACCAAGTACTCCATAAATCTTCATTTTTGTACAATCTTGGCTTCAAATTATTGCAAATTACTCTTTGGGATTTTGCTGTTTATCATTATTCATTAACCTTAAAAGATTTTTATGCTGATTTTCTTTCTCTGGAGGGTCTAGACGATAACACTTGCCATCACTAACACTGACTGCTTTCTATATGCCAGGGGCCACGTCTAGTCATCCATGGGTCATCTCCATTAACATTCAACAATCCTTTGATGTCACCCTCAACTTACAAATGGGGAGGCCTCACAGGGGGCTGGGAATGAAGTGACAGACCTCGTTACCAGTACGAGAGGATGTTGGGGTTCAGAGCTGAGTCCACCTCACTTGAAGCCAGTGTTCTCTGCAGGCCCACAGACTGCCTTCCTCTCACCCCAGACACAACCCAGTATATAAATAACAATATAAGATGGTCCAAGAATTTTATATTTTAAAAGCATCCTAATTTTAAATCTAAAGTTTTCAGATCCGCGTGACTTTTAAGCAGTTAGTGGTCTAGGTTTACAAGGTTGTGTTGGCTTCCTAAGAGGTTAGACCAAAATGATCAACGCCTGTCACTTCCGGCTTCATGACTAAGTCACTGTAAACCTACAAAGAACAGTAGAAAGTAAATTAAGTAGCCCAGAGAGCAGTGACTTGCCTGAGTACACACTGAAGATACTACCACAACGACATGGTTCAGAAGTGAAGCCACAGAAGACATAGGTCTGCAAGCAGCTCAAGCAGCAGTCAGGCACCGTGATTCCCTTCTGAGAAGTGTGTGTGGCAGACGTCCCTCCACAGCTGCACACAGGACTTTTATGAAACAAATGTCCTCTCCACCTTCCCTAAATCAAGGGACCATAAAAGGATCTCAAGGGTATTCAAACACGTCAATCAGTGACAGGGGGCTGTCTCTTCAGTCCTTGTGATCCCACTCGCAGAGCAGGAAGGAGACTAGAGAGCAGAGGATGAACATCCTTCCTTCCTGTCCACCTGGGTCCAGGAGGAGGCACCCGTGAAATTACAGATCACATGAGCATCGTTCTTCCAAAGGCATTAGTCTTGGATTGTCTCATAAATTAGAAAGAACAGTTTAAATATCCAGATAAAGAGACTGTTTGTTACCATAGGGCACAAATGAAATGTTCCACTACCAGAAATGTCTTCCAGATGATCGCTTTCACTGAGTTGGATAAAAACCTTATCATCCGTCACTAATATGAAAACCATTCATCAAGAGCTCTCACCCCAAAGTTCTGTTGCCATCACAGAAAATGTCCTGTGTTTCTTGTATTCTCAACGTATAGTTTTAAAATGCTTTCCAATGTCTCATTTTACACTTAGAAATGGTGAGCAACCTCCTTATATGCACAAGAATTGGCTGACTAACCAATCGTATATGTGCATTTCAGCCTCCCCGACACCTGGCCTTACTCCAAGGACAAGGCTCGAACATGCTGTTATGTCCTTCTCATTTCCTTGCTGGAAACGAATAAAGGTCTGTATGGGAGAACACGCAGAGTCAGTACCAGGAGCAGAGTGGTAGATGAGGTCCTGGCAGGGACATGCGTCCTTTTGGAACTACAATGCACAAACAGGAACATTCATGTGAAAAAGAAGAAATGCAGCCAACAGAAGGGACCTGACCAAGCTTCTTGAACTTAATTTCTCTTTTGTAGAAGTTAAAGTGCTCAAGAACTTTCTTATCCACAATGTAACAGCCCAGATTCTGTTTCTTATTAGCCCCCGACACACCAACATACCTCCTCCCGGGAGGAGGGCTACCTCTCCTCCATCACTGGCCTCAGATGTTCCCTCACCCCACTGCTCATGCTTTACATCCTAGGCCATTTAATTTACTGAGAGAACAGCACTTAAATAAGCTCTTCAATGCCCTGAGTGAGCCTACAGGAGGAAGGGGTACATTTCATCTGGTTGCTGTCAGAAAGCTAGCAGTGATTTTCAGGACAACACAGTTCCTTGAAAGGCAAGAATTTGGTTAATGAATTAATAAACTCCATCCTCTGGAGACCTGCACAGTCCCCACCATCAGCTGAAATGGCTGCTCCGAAATATCATTCATGGTTCTCCTCACCCAGATGGAAACCTTTGCCTCCTACCCTAAAAGCCCATACCCGTGGCATATGCAGATGAGAGACTGAGATACCAGGTGGTCATTAATCCACTATCAAAATACATCAGCTGCACTAATCCAGGTTACACCACAGTTCAACCCTGGAGATCAGTGGACAGATTGGACACCAATGAGTGCTATGACTCATATAGAAAAGGGTCTCCAACACGTAACTGGTACTGTAATACGCACGAGTGTTTACAATGGGAGTCCAGCCCTTCCAATTCGATAATTAGGGAAGGATCTGGAGGACTGTGGTATATACCCCACGTGTGTGTGGGGGTGGTGGTGGAGGGGGCTGTCTACAGGTATGTGTGCAAGCTGGCAGGCATGTGCCAGTGTGCATGTGCACTTGTGTTCCTGCATCTGTGAGCATGCATGCATGTGTAAAAACGAGGCAGAACAGAAGGAACTACACTTTGCATGTATTCTCTCCCGTACAAGTTACCCTTCCTACTTTCTCAGCCTCCTCGCCTTCATAAATATAGTACAAGTTCACCATCCCTGAATGCAAAAGTCCAAAATTCAAAAGGTTCTGAAAATCACAAGTGTGTTGGCATCTCATCTGGCAACAAAGCCTCGCTTTTCCGCCCATTCCAGAAAGGCAACAACCAGTGTGCACTAACGTGAAGTAATTAATCTTTCTTTACCCTGCTTAGTATGAATACCACACATTCACTGCAAAAATATTAACATGTGGGAAAATAGAATACTGCCCTAGGCCCCATGGGGACAACATAACAGTAGAAATGTAAGTCATCTCTGAGGGAGTAATTTAAGGGTATCTTGACCATTCTTCTTAAAGTAGCAGCCCCCACACTCTCGTGATACTGCATTCCTGATTCCATTTGTTCATAGTATTTCTACTACATTGTTTTATTTATTTACTTACTTACTGTGTACAGAATACAAGCTCCATGAGAACAGGAACGATGTTTGGTTCAGGCTGTATTCCCAGAATTTAATGTCTGGCAAACACTGCAACTTCATAAATATCTATTGACTATAGTTTACTTAATCCAGAGATTTAAAATTACACAATATTGAAATTGGCTTACAGTGTGTACTATCTAAAGAATACAGAACACAGGAATAGATTTTTCCCGTGTATAAGTAGGATTTTGAATGAGAAAAACTTCTCCTGTGTCCTAGTTCTACCAACTTCACCTGTGAGTACATGGAAATGTCACATGAATAACGTGGTCTATAGTGGGGTTTTTCAGATGTGAAACAGAGATAGTACTTCATATCACACAGATAGGAAACAACATTCTAAGCCTTAAGGCACTACAGAAATATTACTCTGGTCACTTCTGTGATATAGTTGGAGAGAAACATCAGTTTTTTGAAGCCTCGGGTGCTTAGTTTCAATATTTGTTAAATATGTGTAATTTAAGCCACCCAGCCAATGATAATTTGTTAATGCAGCACAAACTAAGACGAGGCAAGCCAAAAAGATCAGATGCAATTGCAGCTGCCTAGCACCTGGCCCATAAAGCAGGGATATCGTGTAGAGATGATCAGGCCACCCCACTCCTAGCTCAGAATTCACAGATTTTTGTCCCAAAGGAGAGGCAGGCATAAGAACAGAAAACCCCAATGCTCGCCCCAAAGGGAGTAGCTTTATTTGAAACATTATGCTAAGTTAAAGTCCAAGAAGACTCTCAACACAATGGATATTTAGGAGGAAGCTAAGATGAGAATGGTAACTCTATGAAAGCAATAATTTACACTCATGGCAAGCAAACTTACCAGAAAGAAACGGGGAAATATACAGCTAAGAAGAGTCCTCCTGGGGTCAAACAAAATCCCAAAGACTGACCTCAAAGCCATCCCTAAAATGGGGCCCAAATAAAACTGGATCAAACTATTGCATAATTTATATCTCTGGGGGCTACAGAAAACAAGAGTGCAATCAGCTGATAATTAGTGGAGCTCAACAGCTGTGATACCAAATGAGGCAGAAATGTTACAACAGAGAAAAAGAGGCAAAGAAAAAGGGTTTCAGGCACTGAAACCACTCTCATCCAAGTCGGCTGTGTACAAGGCTGTCCACTCTCAAGAACAACTTAAAACGCTTCACACTACAGGGGTAGGCTTCATGAAAATAGTCTAGCCAAGTTTTACAAAAACAAGCAAAGAGAAACAGCAGCAAGTCCCAGAGGGAAGATGAATATTCAGGGTTGCCACATTATCCAGATTCTAATATAAAACTATGAGACATACAAAGAAAATAAAAGGGGGGATGCATTCACAAAGAAAAAAACAATCAACAGAAATTGCCTATAAGAGACCTAGATGTTATATTTAACAAAGACACCAAGGCATGCATTACAAATAAGTTCAAGGAACTAAAGGAAATCACACAGAGAATTAACTGACAATGTCTGATCAAATACAGTATCAATAAAGGCAAATAAATTATAAAGGAAGGAATGAAGGGAGGGAGGGAGGGAAAAGAACTAAGCAGAAATTCCTGACTTGAAAAGTACAGTAACTGAAATGAAAAATTCACTTCAGCGGCTCAACAGACTTGAACTGCAGAAGAATAAGCAACTTTAAGGCAAATCAATGGAGATTACACAATCTGATGAGCAGACAAAAAAAGGGAATGAAGTAAAATGAAGAGAGCCTTAAAGAAATATGGGACATCAATAAGTATATCAACATGTGTTATGGGAGTACCAAGAGAGGAGAGAAGGTATCAGAAGAAATAATGGTTGAACACAAACTTTGATGAAAAATATGATATACATATCCAAAAAGCTCAAGAAAATTCAAGTAGGGAAAATGCAGAGATCCACATCCAGACACATCATAATGCTAAAAGACAACCACCAAGAGAAAATATTGAAAGCACTAAGAAAAAAATAACTTCAGATACAAGGAACACCAAAAAGATGGGCAGCTGATATCTCATCAGAACAATGGTTCAGAAGGAAGTAAAATGACATATTCCAAGTGCAGAAAGAAAAAACTGTCAACCAAGAGTCTTCCATTCAGCAAAACTACTTTTCAAAAATTAGTGTAAATACATAAAAACAGAGAATTTATTGCTAGAACTGCCTTAGAAGAAATACTAAGTTCATTCATCTGAAAGCAAGTGACCCAAGCCAGTAATCCAAATATATGAAAAACGACACAAAAACCACCAGTATGGTAGACAAAATAACAGACCCCCCCCCCTCCAAAATCTCCACATCATAACATCCAGAACCTATGAATATATTAGATCAAAGAGCCAAGGGGAATTCAGGTTGCAGATGGAATTAAGGTTGGTCAGGTGACCTTCAGATAGAAAGATTATCCTGGATTTTCTGAGTGAGCCCAGTGGAATCACAAGGGTCCTTCTCAGGTGAGAGATGGTACTATGAGAGGGACATGGCCCAACTCGCTGTCTCTGCAGATGAAGACTGTGGCCATGAGCCATGAGGCCTCTGAAAGGTGAAATAAGTGAAGAAATGGAATTCTACTGTGCATGTCCAGAAGGAACTCAGTACTGCTGATCTTGATTTTAGCCCAGTGAGACCCCTTTCAACCTTCTGACCCAGAAATGTAAGATAATGGATTTGTATTTCTTTTGGCCACTAAATTTGTGGTAATCTACTACAACAGTAATTAAAACCTAAAAAAAACTTACAAAACTAATATGTAATTATAAAATATAGTATAAATACATATTTCTTCCCCTTTCCTTAATTAATTTTAAAACAAACTGCCTAAAACATATGTATAAATAATTATCTACACATACAACTGTATACACATACAATTTATCTGCTTTTTCTTATTTGTGTTTTTGGTGTCATATGTAAGAAATCATGGAGTAATCAAGAGTTACAAACAAAGATTTATGATTAAGTTTTATTCCAACAGTTTTATAATTTTAGCTCTTATATTTAGGTCTTTGATATATTTTGAATTAATTTTTATATATGTGCTGTGGGAGAAGAATCCAACATTATTCATTTACATGTGCTGCATATCTAGTGGTCCCAGCATTATGTGTTAAAAGACTATTCTTTCTTCATTTAGCTATCTTTCACACTTGTCAAAAAACCCTTGGCATTTTGGCATAAAGACAAACAGACCAATGCAACAAAAGAGGGCCCAGACAGAAACCCTTGCATATATGCTCCAATGATTTTTAACAAGGATGCTGAGACTATGCAACTTGAAAGTTTCTTCAATAAAAAAATGTCAGTAAAATCAGCAACTTTCATGCAAAAGAATGAAGTTTGACTTACCTTACACTACATATAAAAATTAACTCACAGTGATTAAAAACCTGTATGGGGCAGCCCGGGTGGCTCGGCGGTTAGTGCCACCTTCAGCCCAGGGCCTGATCCTGGAGACCCGGGATCGAGTACCACGTTGGGCTCCCTGTATGGATGGAGCCTGGTTCTCCCTCTGCCTGGGTTTCTGCCTCTCTCTATGTCTCTCATGAATAATTAAAAAAAAAAAAAAACCTGCAAGACTCTTTGAATAAAAAAATAGGTGAAAAGCTTCATGACATTGGATTTGATAAGATTTCTTGGGTATGATACCAAAAGCACAGAAAACAAAAGCAAATATATACAAATGAGAGTATGTGAAACTTGGAAGCAACCAAGATGTCATTCAGTAAGCAATGAATAAATAAATGTCCACTCGGACAATGGATTATTATTCACTGATAAAAGAAATGAGCTATGAAGCCATAAAAAGGCACTGAGAAAACTTAAATGCCTATTACTAAGAGAAGGCCAATCTGAAAAGAGCTCATATTGTGTAATCCCAACTACACAATATTCTAGAAAAGGAAAATCTATGAATAGAGTAAAATTATCAGTGGTTGCCTGAGATTGATGATGGGGAGGAATGAAATGGCAGAGCATAGAGAGTTTTTAAGACAATAAAAATACCCTGTCCAATACTATAATGGTGTATACAATGACTTTGGGTAATAAAATTATTGCCATAAAATTATGTCAACATAAATTCATTAATTGTAACACTATGGTAAGGTGTTGATGATGGGGGAGGCTGTGCATGTGTGGGGGAATGGATATATGGGAAATCTCTGTACCTTCCCCTTAATTTCACTGTGAATTTTAAATTGGTCTTAGAAAATTTTCTTAATTGAAAAAACAATAATCAGTGTCCATCAAAAGATGAATTGATAAAGAAGATATGGTCTATATATACAATGGAATATTACTTAGCCATTAGAAACGATGAATACCCACCAATTGCTTCCACGTGGATGGAACTGGAAGGTATTATGCAGAGTGAAGTAAGTCAATCGGACAAAGACAATCATTCTATGATTTCACTCATATAGGGAATATAAAAAATAGTGAAAGGTATTATAGGGGAAAGGAGAGAAAAGGAGTGGGAAAAATCAGAAAGGGTGACAAAACATGAGAGAATCCTAACTCTGAGAAACGAACAAGTGGTAGTGGAAGGGAGGTGAGCAGGGGGCTGGGGTGCCTGGGTGACAGGCACTGAGGGGGGCACTTGAGATGAGCACTGGGTGTTATATGTTGGCAAATTGAACTCCAATAAAAAAATATACAAAAATAAAAATAAATAAAAATAAACTATTTTGGTTTTAATATTTTATTTATTTATTCATGAAAGGCAGAGAGAGAGAGGGAGAGAGAGAGGCAGAGACACAGGCAGAGGGAGAAGCAGGTTTCACACAGGGAGCCTGACATGGGACTCAATCCCGGGTCTCCAGGATCAGGCCCTGGGCTGAAGGCAGCGCTAAACCTCTGAGCCACCGGGGCTGCCCAAAAATAAACTATTTTGATTTTTTTAAAATTGTTAAATTTTTAAAGAATTGCCTATAGTTCTTCTTTATGTACATATAATAATTTATTTAACACTTCTACTGATGAAAGTTTATATTGTGCCTAAAATTTCATTATTACCACAATGTAACAATGGACAGTCCTATATATGTGCTCACATGTGTACGTGTGCTCATATTTCTAGGATATAGATTCCTAGAAGTACATACTTTTGAAAATCGTAAAGGCTAATGTTAAAGAAAAAAATAAAAATATAAAAAAATAAAATCAATTGTTGGAGCTAATAAATGAATTCAATAAAGTTGCAGAATACAAAGTCAAAGTGCAAAACTCAGTTGCATGTCTATACTGGTAAGGAACAACTGGAAAGGGTAATTAAGAAAACAATTCCATTTATAATAGCATCAAAAAAGAATAGTTAGAAATAAATTTCATGAAAAAAAAGAAATTTCATGAAATAGGCAAAAGATTAATACTCAGAAAACTGGAAAACACTGCTGAAAGAAATTAAGAATCAAGATGGTATGATACTGGCATAAAAACAGACACATAGATCAATGGAACAGAATAGAGAACCCAAAAATGGGCCCTCAACTCTATGGCCAACTAATATTTGGCAAAGCAGGAAAGACTATCCAATGGAAAAAGGACAATCTCTTCAATAAATGGTGCTGGGAAAATTGGATATCCACGTGCAGAAGAAGGAAACTAGACCATTCTCTTACACCAGACACAAAGATAAGCTCAAAATGGATGAAAGATCTAAATGTGAGACAAGAATCCATCAAAATCCTAGAGGAGAACACAGGCAACACCCTTTTTGAACTCAGCCAGAGTAACTTCTTGCAAGATACATCCACGAAGGCAAAAGAAACAAAAGCAAAAATGAATTATTGGGATTTCATCAAGATAAAAAGCTTCTGTACAGCAAAAGAAACAGTCAACAAAACTAAAAGACAACCTACAGAATGGGAGAAGATATTTGCAAACGACCTCTCAGATAAAGGGCTAGTATCCAAGATCTATAAAGAACTTTTTAAACTCAACACCCAAGAAACAAACAATCCAATCATGAAATGGGCAAAAGACATGACTAGAAATCTCACAGAGGAAGACACAGACATGGCCAACACACACATGAGAAAATGCCTCGCATCACTGACCATCAGGGAAATACAAATCAAAACCACAATGAGATCCCGCCTCACCCCAGTGAGAATGGGGAACATTAACAAGACAGGAAACAACAAATGTTGGAGAGGACGCGGAGAAAGTGGAACCCTCCTGCACTGTTGGTGGGAATGTGAACTGGTGCAGCCACTCTGGAAAACTGTGTGGAGGTTCCTCAAGGAGTTAAAAATAGACCTGCCCTACGACCCAGCAATTGCACTGCTGGGGATTTACCCCAAAGATGCAGATGCAGGGAAACGCCAGGACACCTGCACCCCAGTGTTTATAGCAGCAGCATCCACAAAAGCCACACTGTGAAAGGAGCCTCAGTGTCTATCAGCAAATGATGGATAAAGAAGATGTGGTTTATGTATACAATGGAATATTACTCAGCCATTAGAAATGACAAATACCCACCATTTGCTTCGATGTGGATGGAACTGGAGGGTATTATGCTGAGTGAAGTAAGTCAATTGGAGGACAAACATTATATGGGGATTATAAAAAATAGTGACAGGGAATAGGAGAGAAAGGAGAGAAAATGACTGGGAAATATCAGTGAGGGTGACAGAACATGAGAGACTCCTAACTCTGCGAAATGAACAAGGGGTGGTGGAAAGGGGGGTGGGCAGGGGTTTGGGGTGACTGGTTGACAGGCACTGAGGGGGGCACTTGGTGGGATGAGCACTGGGTGTTATGCTATATGCTGGCAAATTGAATTCCAATTTAAAAAAATATACAAAAAAAAACGAAAAAAAAACAAAAAAATGTAAAGTTCATTTACAAATAAAGTTACACTCAAGATTTGTGCACTTGAAAAAAAAAATGCCTCTGCCTTCAAAAACACCTTTAAACTCTTAATTTTGGGGCACACCTTCTTTGTTAAATGAATCAAGTAGTTGTGGGGGAAAAAAGTGTTGCTTACAAATAAGCTATTGATTGAAGTTTTTTTTTTTTTTTTTTTTTGGAGTAATAAATGAAATAGGGAAAAGGGAAGACTTTAGAGAAAAATGTTCATGGCCCTTTGCAGTGGTATTGCTATAGCTTCCAAGACTTCTAAAAATCTGTTTCCCCTATTGAATGAAATGTTTGTGTGGATATATGTGTGTGTGTGTGTGTTGGGGGAGGGTAGTAGGGGTAAAAATGGTAAAATGGTTCTTTCATTTATTTTTTAACTTGAACCATACAGATACTTGTTCTGACTAGAGTTGGACCATTTTACAACAAAGCTAAATATCAATAGCCTCACTAATGGAAACTGACATAATGTGAAAAACATAAAATATGGTCATAACCCCAACAAAGAAAAAAACGAAAGAAATTAAGAGATATAAATAAATGGTAAGACATCCCATGTTCATGGAGTGGACAACTATTGACCATATCCATATCCAAAGTGATCTATAGATTCAATGCAATTCCTACCAAAATTCCAAAGGTAGGATTTTCTTGCAGAAATAGTTAACCCCAGCCTACAATTTATATGGAATCTCAAAGATCCTGAGTAGCCAAAACAATATTGAAAATGAAGGGCAAAGCTAGAGGACACACAATTCCTGATTTCAAAACTTATTACAGAGCTACAGTAATGAAACAGTGTAGTACTGGCAGAAGATATTTAGACCAAGAAAATATAATAGGAAGTCCAAAAATCAACCCTCACGTAAACCATCAGTTGATTTTCAACAAGGGTAACACAACCATTCAGTGGGGAAAGAACAGTCTTTTCAATATAAAATCCTGAAAAAACTGAATATCCTTATGCAAAAAAAATGAAACTGCACCCTCATATTATACCACATCCAAAAACTGCTGAAATGGATCAAATACTAGCATTAAAAATTTGAGACTCTTAGAAGAAAACATAGGGTCAAAATATAAAACTTTTCTGTGAGTACCAATATACAATATCTAAAGAGTGGGGGAAAAAACTCCACAGAAGAGAAAATATTTGTATATCATATGTCTAATACGGGATTAATATCCAGAGTATATAAAGAACTATTAAACAAAAAGACCAAAAAATCAAAAAATAGTCTAAGGACTTAAATACCTATTTCTCCAAAGATGATCTATAAATGGCCAAAAAGACTGTGAAAAGATACTTAACATCTCTAGTCATTAGAGAAATACAAAGCAAAATACAATGAGATACCACCTCACACCTATGAGGATGGCTGTTACCACTCCTGGTTACACACGCGGCATCAGCAACCCTGAGTACATACCCACAAGATGGAAATTAGGGACTCAGAGATGCTTATACACCCATATTCACAGCAACATTATTCTCAATAGCCAATAGTGCCCATCAACAGATGACTGGATTAAGAAAAACAGTAGGTAAACAAAATGGAATATTATCCAGTGTTAAAAAGGAGGGCAGTGCTGATGCCTGCAGCAACATGGATGTGCCCTGGAGATATGCTCAGTGAGATGAGGTAGACAAGAAAGAACAAGTGTGACATGACTCCATTTGTATGATGTACCTGGAACAGGTTGATTCCAAGAGTCAGAATATAGAGTAATGGTTATCATGGTGAGGCAGGGGGCAGTGGGAGTTAGTGTTTAATGGGATACAGTGTGTGTTTGAATATATTTTTTAAAGATTTTATTTATTTATTCATGAGAGACACAGAGAGGCAGAGACACAGGCAGAGGGAGAAGCAGGCTCCACTCAGGGAACCTGATGTGGGACTCGATCCCGGTACTCCAGGATCACATCCTGAGCTGAAGGCAAATGTGCTTACCCACTGAACCACCCAGGTGTCCCTGTTTAAAATTATTTTTCAAAAGCTCTGATCATGTGTAGTGGTGAAGGCTGCATACCATCATGAAAATACATAATACCATTGAATGGTACACTTAGAAATGGCAAAAATGGTAAATATTATGTGATGTATATTTTACCACAAGTTTTGAAAAAGGAATAAGGTGCTAACCCATCCTCTACTGCGTGCAAAGTAGGAGAACTGTATGGCAAGTGAAAGGAACCTGTCACAAAAGACTACATAGTGTAGGATTCTATTTCTGTGAAATGTCCAGAGTGGATAAATCCAGAGAGACCAAAAGTACATCTGTGCTTTCCAGTGGACACTGGGGATGGAGTGACTGATAGCTAATGGATAAAGAGTTCCTTCTGGGGGCGATGAAAACATTCCAAAATCAACAGTGGTGGTGTTTGCATAATCCTGCGAACACACTCGCAAGCATGGAGTTGTACGCGTTAAATGGGTAAGTTGTATGGAATGTGATCTACATCTCAAGAAAGCTGTTATTTCCTCAAAAAGGAAAAGATATGCCAAATCTATCCCGAGTGTTTGCACACACCCAGGACACCACTGAGTGCATGGTTTTGCGTGCCAACTGAAGAGCACAGAATCCTATCATAATTAATAACAGCTGGTATTAAGGTAAGATATGGAGTTAGTCATACATTCCTTGTAAAGTTGGTATCTATATATTTCTGTTTCCCTTGATGTTAAAATATAATGGGGAAAACAGTGCCTAATCAACACTTGGTCTGCCATCAGTTATAGGTTTAGAAGGAGACCTAAAGTAAGGTGCCTGCAATACCTCGTGAAACCTACCAGAGCCACGTGCATGGTCTTAGGCAGGAATAAGCCTTGGGGGGATCTGTAAGATCTTCCCAAACTATTTCACTGGAGTCCAAGAAATAGGTAACAGCGATTTTTAAGTAAATGAACAGGATTTGAAAAACAACAGAAGACCACCAGGTCTACAACACTAAACTCTTAGACCTAACCAGAGGCTTGCTCCTACTAAAAACAAGCCAGCTATATGCACACCTGACTTGAAGGCACAGCCTCCTGAAACCTAGAAATGTCATCTTTATTTTAAATTCTTTCCTGTGCATATTGAGCAAGTTCTCCTGTGTTCCCATCACACTCAGCCACTCTACCCTCATACTGCTCTCCCCCCACTGCTAGGTCCCTAGCCTCCCACTGTACACCCGGTAGAGTCTTACGCCGAAACTATCGCCTCCAGGGTCATGATACTAGGAAGGGCATCCCTTCAGGAGGCTGTGGGGTCAAGCCACCAGCATGGCATTCAAGCCCTTGTAAGAAGAGACCTCAGAGAGTTCCCTCGCCCCCTCCACTATGTGAGCACACAGACGGAAGACAACACCCATGAAGCAGAAAGAGGTCTTCATCATACACCAAATCTGCGGGTGCCCTGATACTGGATGTCCAGCCTTCAGAACCAGGAGAAATAAACGCCCATTGTTGATGAACCACCCACTCTGTGGTGTCTGTTACAGCAGCCTGGAAAGACTAGGCCACGTTCCCAGGGGACAACTACCCTCATTTCCAAAACCTATCTCTGGTGGGTAACATGTAATATCAGTATTTATTGAAAAACCGAATGAATGAGTTGAATTCTTTATTTCAAAATAAGAAATATGCTCTGGATGCTGGGATCTAACTGTGTGCCCTCGATATGGCTTCAAGACCCCCCAGAACACAGAAGTACCTGTCCAGCTGGCTTCTCCCCAAGGACGGAGGCTGAAGCCACAGACGATCCCCATCACGTCTAGAGCCCGGGCTCATGGCTACTCCGCCAGCTGCCCAGCGAATCCCAGACCCACTCTAAGCAAGTGGAAACTCTGAAGCTCAGTTTTTGAGACTTAGGTCCAAACTGTCCTCGGAGGACCCTGAAGCTCTGTCTCCTCTGATACGTCTGAGGCTTGCTCCCTATATTCCATGTGGCACAGGCCTTGGGCTACCCCAGATGCTTCCTTTCTTGGGTCCTCAGCTGTCTGTCTCGCTGATGAACATGGTAAATTCTGAATTCCCCTAGAGACAAGGCCTTCATTTGAATATGCCTCTCTTGACTGGGCTCCAAAAAATTGCTGCCCTGGTTTTCCTGAAACTTCTCCACATCCAAATACATGCATCAGCTTGGTGCCTGATTTCTCAGGGGAACCCCAGTCCCCAGACACCTTCCACAGTCCTGAGGCTCGAGGTCTGGATGCCTACATGATCCCTTTCCTGATCAGGACACATTCTGGATGTTTTCCCCTGGAACCAACTCTAAATAGACAGGAAGAGCTTCTGTCAGAGTCTTCCTTCTCAAGAGTCAGCTTTTGACTTCAATGGGCCTCAAATCTATGTCCCCAGAGACTCTGAAGGGAGTTAGAAGAACCCACTTCCCCTTCTGCAAGTCAGTGGCTGTCCTCCCCACCATAATACAAAGTTATGGTCCCCTGTTCCCACTGTCCTGCTCCCTCCCGGTGTCTAGACACCCCCTCAGTCAACCTTGATTTTCAAGTTAGACTATTCACACTCTGCCCAGTATTATCTGTACTGAAACTCAGGTGAGGGGCAGCCCTTTATCCTTCAGCCTCCTGAATCATCGGATCTGAAGGAGAACATGGATTCACATTTGAATAAATCAAACATTAGGACGATGGAAATCCAGAAGTAGACCCAAGTGCCCAACAAAACAGAAACTTTAACTCCTGTCAGCTGTTGAAATGTGGCACCCCCACTTTACCTACTATACTAGACCCCTCTGAAACTGAGTTCGGTGACTCTGTCAGATGGTTGGAAAAGGAGGAGGGAAAAATCCAGTGCAGAAGAGGAGGTGTGGCCGTGCACCCCGCCAGGGGACATGAGGACAGGCTAGTGCCTGAGAGAAGAGCAGCCCAGAAAAGGAGAACAGGGGTGCACACACAGCCGTCCCCCACTGATCCATCAAGTGTCCTACAGCTGCAGGCACACTCATTAGTGAATGTGCAGAACTTTTAGATTTTATTTCAGATCAATTTTTAATGTAAGACTACTGAGATTTGGGTGGCACTGAGATATCACTTTGAATTCATGAGTCTATTTTTATCATGCTTTGAAAAAATAAACATTCCCAGATTGATACCTTATAACAGGGATGCACTGTTGTTTTGTACAAGACTGATGTCTCTAACCTCAGTGGTATCTGCCTAGAGCTGTGTTCTAGGAATGCTGCAAACTCCCTCGTGCCATCTGCACCATTCTACCTGGTCTCCATGGAAACCAATGGCTGGTAGAAGTTTCTCTTTTGTGTCATAAAGTCTGCAGCACACCTCTCCTTGATACCCCGTACAGAGATGCCAATGGGATGATACGTGCAAAACAGGGCTAGGGGTACTGTACTGTGAAAGACAGATGCATCACAGTTGAAAATAATCCACCTGATTTGCCAATTTTAAGGTCCTATATTTGGGTCGTCTATCAACACATCATAGTCCTACCACCATGTGGTCTTGGACAAGAAGCAACCTTTCCGAGTACTACTTCCTCTTCCACATGGAGGGGTGGGGGATGGAAATAGATGGACATCGAAGATACCTACTCAGCCACGTGAGTGAACACTCTGAAGATGGTAGCCCTCTACTTGGTTGTCCTTGCAAATGCTAAGGAACATCCAAGCTTGGAGACGCAAGTCTGTGGTTTTGAAACATTTTTCAGAGAAATGAGCTAGCCTTCCTGGCATCTCCACCTCTCCACCTCTCCACTCATGTGCATGATGCTTAGGACAACTCAACTAATCCATCTAGACAACATCCATGCAGTTTGAAAATTTAAAAACAGAGCTATTACCTATTTGGAACTCTAGTGTGGTTGCAGATGCTGTTATTTTATAAATAATTCTACTGAAACCAAGAATCAGCAAAGATGACCATGATGCCTGCATTTGTTTTTCCACATTGAAATGAATAATGATTTAAGTTGCAGAAAGATTGACATGGATGTTGTAAGTAGTGGTGTGGCCTGAATTGTGTGTCCCACCCCCTCAGTCCATATAGGGAAGTCCTAACCCCAATGTGATTGTATTTGGAGGTGAGGTCTTTAAGAAGGTAATTAACGTTAAAGGAGATCATAAGGGTGAGACTGTAATCCGATGGGACAGGTGTCCCCACAAGAAGAGGAAGACACCAGGAATAAGAGTACACAGAGGACAAGGCCGTGTAAGAACTCAGGGAGAAGCCAGCCTCCTGGGATCCAGGAGGGCCTCACCAACCCCTGCCCCAATCATGGCCCCTTGACTTGCAGCCTCCAGAACTGTGGGAACAGAATGGGTGCTGTAGAAGCCCCCCATCCCATATCTTATTACAGCACCCCAAGCTAAGACACCCGGATAAAGAAATACCTGAATATATAGCCACTTATGTGGCCTCCCTCTGCAGGGGATATCTGTGAAATACCCTGCTTTCTACCAATTACGTCCCAAGAACAAGTGAAATTCAGAAAAATAATCTGAAGTTGTAATTAAAAAAAAATTATAGGGGATCCTTGGGTGGCTCAGTGGTTTGGCACCTGCCTTTGGCCCAGGGCGCGGTCCTGGAGTCCTGGGATCGAGTCCCGCATCAGGCTCCCGGCATGGAGCCTGCTTCTCCCTCTGCCTGTGTCCCTCTCTCTCTCTATCATGAATAAAAAAAAAAAATTATAAACCTTATCCTGATTTTCTGAATTACTAGTTTTTTCTCAAATTCTGTGCCCAAATCACCATAAAGCAAATACATAGATCATCTGAAAAGAAACCTGTGTCCTTAGGCCAATTAATTCAGTTTTCCAGTAAGGACAACAATATTTTTTACATTCTGATAAAAAACGATAAAGACCATTGCTATGTGCTAACCCTAGCACTGAGGCTTTTTGGCAGCCTGGTGGGACCTGGAACTTGCTTTTAGACCCTAGAGAGTGTCTCAACCCCCTACCAGTCACCTGTTGGAGCTCTGATGCCTCATCCCAAGTGCACAGCACCGTCACCCAAAGCTCAGGTGGTCACACTCCAGCGACCCGTCCTACAGGATGACCGAGCAGCCCTGCAGGCTAAGTGCTCTCACTCATCAGTACTTCCCAAGTTATCACAAAGTGTTACTATACAGTTTCGCACCAGAAAAGAGATCATTTGTAAATAATCAGTACATGCTAAAAATGAGAAGGTGAGATCAGTATTTCTGAAGGGTGGTTTAACCCAAATTAAGGAATACTTTCCACCAGCCAGTCCCTCATTATGATAATCAGAGTAGCTCACAGACATTTGGCTCGTGCCAGAGAGGAGAAATGCTCAGGACACAAGGTGGCTCTTGGTCACGGCAGCTGGAGGGCAGGGGGCCCTCGATGTCGCCTGGAGACTGGGCAGAGAGTAGAGACTCACTCGCTTGTGTATCATCCCATTAGCTTACCTCCTGACCTGACCCGATAGATGCCAGTAAATTTAGAGTTTAGAAAGTCAGTTCTTATGTGGAATAAATAGTGTTTCATAATGTTCTTAATACCCTATGTCTAGAGAAAATAATTTGCATATCACATTTATGCATCTGTGTTATATATGACATAACATTTTTTTTAGGATTTTATTTTTGACTCCTCTCTATGCCCCACATGGGGCTCAAACTCACGACCCTGAGAACAAGAGTCACACGCTGCACCTACTGAGCCAGCCAGGCGCCTGTTACATAACATTTCTAATGTGATTTAAACCTAGGAAGCTTCAGTCAGGAGAAAACAAAGTCAAACCCCTGGTCAGCATATATGCAAGTACGCTACTCACCAACCTGACACCGTCATGGTCTTGAAGGCGAAAGACCACATCGTGTTTGTGGCCTGCTCTCGTGCCACCTCATCTTCCCCTCACACCACAGCACACACTGTTCGGGTGGCGGTGCGTGGACCACTTCTGGCCCCGCAGGGACTTGTACTGGCCCCACAGGGGGTACAGAGAATGTAAACAAGTGGTCAGTGATGAAAACTGTGCTGTCTCATACGTAATCCAAAGACAGAAAACTAATTTCTAGCTTCTCTCTTTGCAAACCCAGAGGAACACAGCACCACCAGCCCAGCGATGCGGCTAGCCAGCGATACGAGACAAGGCCGGGAAAGACGAGGAGCCCGTGCTGAGCCCGGATCCTGCTCGAGCACCGTGCCGAGTACCGACCATGCAGTTCTTAAGCTCACTACGACTGCGAGATGAGCAGGATAAGAGTCCCTTTGCAAGGAGGGAAACCACGGTTTAAATTAAGTGACTTGCCCCAGGCTCTTTGGGCAGTCATGGTGAGGTCAGAATTTGAACTCACATTTACATGGCTTCACACTCACGTTCGCCACAACTATTCCCAAAGAGCATGTCACACATATGTACACATGTGTGTCACCAACCAAAGAGGGCCTACAGACAAAACTGAAGGCTCTGAGCGGCCGGATGGGGTGAAGTCAGGAAGCCTCTGTAGAAATAGCATAAGCAGACAGAGGGCCTGGGAAGTATCTAGAGATGTGAGAAGCAGATCAGTCTCCCTTGTAGGGCACAGATCCTCTACAAGATCAATTTCAACTTTCAATATATCAGAAAACGTCTATGTGGCAAGAGTTGCTCACTCTCTCGAGGCACCGCTTACTGTACATCCTGTGCTTCTGGTTTCAGAGGTGGGATTGTTATTCCTGTCCGACTGCATCACATATCATCTTAATTGTAATAAGTCTGCACTATTTCTGTAATCGCAGGCAAGGAGGAGGACCTACAAACCCATTTGTAGCAATACACATTTTATGTGTGAGGGCATATGATGTATTTTATGTGCAAAAGTACTCAGATCACAAAGTGTACATTTTTTTTAATTATGAGAATTGCTGAAGGTTCCTGAAATGGGATATATGCCACCAAACTGCAAGATAACATTAATAAAACTGATTTGAGGAGTTCCAATGTATCTCAACAATTTTGCATTTTAATCCTTTAAAACCTAAAACATAATAGGAAACATGAAATGTTCTGATTGTACAGCTTCTCTAAAAATCTACACCTGTCATCAAAAAAATATCTACAGTTCTTATAAATGGCAGGTGCAAGGGAGTATCTCCAGGAAAGAGAGATCAGTAATATGTTGGCTCTTCAGGCATCAGGCTAAACAAAGGTACATCATTCAGGAAATCATGCACTCAGCATCTCCCTGCATGTTTTTTTTTTTTTTTTTTTTGCTGTAAAATACACATAACATAAAAATCACCATCTTAACCTTTTTTAATGTATAATTTTATTTTTACTTTAAAAAAAAAATAAACTCCACACCCAGTGTGGGGCTTAAACTCATGATCCTGAGAGGAAGAGTTGTGTGCTCTACTGACCAAGCTGGCCAGGCGTCCCCAATCCTGAGCTTTCTAATAGAACTCAGGGGCGCTAAGTACCTTCACAGGGCTGGGCAACCATCTCCACTACTTCTACACTTTTTAAAAACACCAACAGCAAAGCAGTTCAGCAGACACAGACAGAAGGGCACCACCTCAGGTCCTATCCTCAGCATCTCCACTTGCTTCGAGATCTCAGAGACGGCTCCCACCACGGGCTCAGCAAGCCCCTGCTCCTGCCTCGCCCACGTGCACCAGCCGACATGCCACGGGCACTGTGGCCAGTGCCTGGACACAAGCTGGCCCTCGGGGCGGCTCGACGGGAACCAAGAGCAGGAATGCTGAGCTTCCTTAAAATGCCCAGTCCCTCCCTACAGCGCCATGGCTCTCAGGCCAGCTTCGGGGCCCCCACCCCACTCCCATGAGCACGGGCTGTCCCAGGGTTCCGGGCTGTGGTTCTCCTCTCCTGGAAGCTCCGCGGCCGAGTCCCCACCTCACCCCCCAAATTTCACAGGTCTCCTCGTCTGTCCAAGACATGGAGCACCACCGTGGTCTCACGCCTCATGCACGTTTTAATCCCATCATCTGCTGCACACACATGACAAGCATGAGTGCACTGACGATGACAAGGAGATGTGCTGGCTGGTGGTCCCCACCTGAGCGCCCAGAAGCCCTGGGACAGCACAGAGCATGGGACAGTCCGCCATCCATGGGCCTGGGGCCCCAGAGCGTGGGCTCCGGTCGTGTTTTACGCACACCTTCTCCTCCAGCCTTACTGACGGAGACCTGACAGCTCACACGGTGCCGGGTTAGGGTGCACCATCAGGTGGGTGGGCACAGCTTGCCCTCGCACACACACCACCTGCTGCTCAGGCTCCGGTGAGGACACGCAGGCTCTGACCTCGGAACTCGCAAGCACGTAGCCACAGGAGCGCAGCTCACACCCCGGGACTCCCCAGGTGGCTCCTGCGGCCCGCTGCGCCCCGGCCTGGCCTCACCCTCTGAGGTCATGGCTTGCAGACCCCACAGACGAGGGATGCCAGACAGGACCCCTCTCCCCCCGTCTGACGTATCTCACTTCACAGAACGCCCTCAAGGTCCGTCCTCCCAGGTCCATCGACAAAAGTGCCAGGAGCTCCTGGTCTCTCGTGGCTGCACAATATTGCACTGCGCACCCACCAAGCTCCCTCACCGTCCCTCCACCAACAGACACGTAGGTTGTTTCCCTGTCTTGGCGACTGGGAAGAAGCCACGGTGAAGAGGAGGCTAAATATGTCTTTGGGATGGTGATTTCATTTCCTTGAGACACACACCTTAGATCTTTTTTTTTTCTTTAAAAAATGTATATGATGCAAATATGCAAAAAAATGCACACATTTAAAAGTATTACCAAATTAATAAGATATTTGGGGTTTTAAAGAATGAATATTAAAGGCAGAGCTGTTGCTCTAAGCTTCCTAATGTTGGCATTATAAGCTCTATTTAGAAAGAGTCAACACAACCTGTTTTTGTCTAAATAAGTATTTGTAATGTGGACATTATGAGAAGACTGCTGACTGACTGTGGGGGGACAAGAATTAGGAAAAGCATGGACACGAACGCCCACTCTCTTTTAGTCCTTAGTAACACAACTCGGATTTAAATTTTTTGTCGTGATGATGGCAAAATATAAATAAAATGAGATTTTCCATCTCCATTTTTAGGTATATAACTCAGTGGCATTCATTACATTCACATTATATAGCCACGAACACGATAGGCAACATTTTTCGATACCCCACAGGAACTCTGTATCTATTAGGAAGTGACCTGCTGCCCCAGCTCCTGACAGCCTCTATTATACCATCTTGACGTATTTGTTCTAGGTATTTCATGTAACTGGAATTGTATTGAACTTCACAGACTAACTTCACTTAGCATAATGCTTTCAAATTTCAACATGTTGTGTGAAATGTGCCAGAACTTCATTCTTTCTTAACGCCGAGTAATATTCCACTGTGTGGACAGAACACACTTATCCATTCTTCCATGGACGGACACTGGAGTGTTTCCACCATTTGGCTACTGTGAATAAGCTGCTATTAACATGTGCATACATAGATCTGAGTTACTATTTTTAAATCTTTCGGGTATATGTTGAGGAGTAGAACTGCAGGGTCACGTGGCAATCCCACTAACTTTTACGAGTATTGCCATATCTTGTCCTACAAGGTAAACTATTTTAAGATTCCCAGTGTATGAGAGTTCTAACTTCTAACCAAAATTTGTTATTTTCCCAGCAACCATTTGTTGCTGTTGTTTTGGGGGTTTTGTTTGCTTATTTTTGACATCTTCGTAGGTGTGAAGTGCTCACTGTGGCCTTGATTTGCATTTCCCTATGGACTAATGACATTGACCATCTCTTCATGTGTGTGCTCAGCATTTGTATATCGCTTTTGGAGAAACATCGATTAAATGTCCTTTGCCCATTTTTAATTTTGTTTGCCTTTTATGGTTGGTTGTAGGATTTACACGTTCTGGGCGTGATCCTGGAGATCCAGGATCGAGTCCCATGTCAGGCTCCCTGCGTGGAGCCTGCCTCTCTCTCCCTCTGTATCTCTGATGAATAAATAAAATCTTTTAAAAAAAAAGAATTCCCCAGGGAAGCCATCTGGCCCTGGACTTTTGTGTCTTGGGAGGTTTTTGATGACTGCTTCAATTTCCTCCCTGGTTATCGGCCTGTTCAGGTTTTCTATTTCTCCCTGTTCCAGTTTTGGTAGTTTGTGGTTTTCCAGAAATGCATCCATTTCTTCTAGATTGCCTAATTTACTGGAATATAGCTAATAATATGTTTTTATTTTTATTTTTTTAATAATATGTTTTTAAAATCATTTTATTTCCTTGGTGTTGGTAGTGATCTCTCCTTTCTCATTCATGATTTTATTAATTTGAGTCTTTTCTCTCTTCTTTTTAATAAGGCTGGCTAATGGTTTATCTATCTTATTAATTCTTTCAAAGAACCAACTCCTGGTTTTGTTGATGTGTTCCACAGTTCTTCCAGTTTCTATTTCATTGAGTTTTTTAAAAAAATTATTTTTATTATTATTATTTCATTGAGTTCTGCTCGAATCTTTATTAACTCTCTTCTTCTGCTGAGTGTAGGATCTATTTGCTGTTTTTTCTCCAGCTCCTTGAGGTGCAAGGTTAGGTTTTGTATTTGAGTTCTTTCCAGATTTTGAATGGATGCTTGTATTGCAATGTATTTCCCCCTCAGGACTGCTTTTGCTGTGTCCCAAAGATTTTGAACGGTTGTATCTTCATTCTCATTAGTTTCTATGAATCTTTTTAATTCTTCTCTAATTTCCTGGTTGACCCTTTCATCTTTTAGCAGGATGGTCCTTAACCTCCACGTGTTTGAAATCCTTCCAAACTTCTTGTGATTTAGTTCTAATTTCAAAGCATTATGGTCTGAAAATACACAGGGGACTATCCCAATCTTTTGGTATCGGTTAAGATGAAGGCGCTATTCTTTCCATGGAATAAACTCGGCATCCTGGTCAAAAAATTAACTGGCAGTAAGTGTTAGGGTTTATTTCTGAATTTGCAATTCTATCTCATTGATGTACATGTCTACCATATACCATTACCATGTTGTTTTTACAACAGTAGTTTTAGAGCAAGGTTTGAAATATAGTCCTCCAAATTTGTTCTAAGATACACATCTTAGATATGCACCATTGAAATTCCGTATCAATTTTTTTAAAAAGATTTTATTTATTTGTTCATGAGAGACACACAGAGAGAGGCAGAGATACAGGCAGAGCGGGAAGCAGGCTCCCTGCAGGGACCCTGATGTGGGACTCGATCCCAGAACCCCGGGATCATGCCCTGAGCCAAAGGCAGATGCTCAACCACTGAGCCACCCAGGTGCCCCCCCATATGAATTTTTTTGTTTTGTTTTTGTTTTTTTGTTTTTTTTTCCATATGAATTTTTAAGACAGATTTTTCTTTCTGCAAAAAGGCCTTTTAGTAGGTATTTTACTGAATCTGTAGATTGCTTTGTATAGTGTTATCATTTTATCAAGTCTTCCAATTCATGAACAAGGATAGCTTTCCATCTACTTGTGACTTTATTTGTTTCAGGCATGTTCTGTAGTTTTGAGTATAAGAGTCTTTTACTTCCTTGGTTAACTTAATTCCAAAGTATTTTATGACCTTTGATGCTACTGTAAATGCAATCATTTTAATTTACTTTTCAGAGTCTTCACTGTTAGTGTGCAGAAATACAATAGATTTTTTTTATGTTGATTTTATATCCTAAAGCTCTGCCAAGTTTATTTTGCTGAGTTCATCAGCTCTAGCAGAGTTTTGTGTGTAGGTTCTATAGGGTTCTACATATAGCATCACATCTTCTAGAAACAGATTTATTTGTTCCTTTCTGATCTGGATTCTTTGTATTCCTTTCTCTTGCCTAACAGCTCTCCCTAGAACATTTCAAAACTACATTGAAAAGAAGTGATGGAAGCGGGCATCCTGGATTTGTCCCTGCTCATAGGGGAGATTTTCATTCTTCTGACCCTGACTTGTTGTTAGCTATAGCTTTCCATATGTGACTTCTATCATGTTGCAGAAGCTCTGTTCTACTCTTAATGAGTTTTTTTTTTTTCATGAAATGGTGTTGGATTATGTCAAGTGCTCTTTCTGCATCAAGATGATGTGTCTTTTCCTTCATTCTCTTAACGTGGAGTATTACATAGTATTACATCTTGAACCATAATTGAATTCCTGGGATAAACCACATTTGGCCATGGTGTAAACTTCTTTTACTGTACTGATGAATTCTGGCTTGTGTGCAGGATATTTCCACAGGTGTTCAATGTGAATAGCTGTATATAGTTTTCCCGTAATGTTTTTGTTTGACTTTAGTATCAGAGTAATGTGGCCAATAGAATGAGTTAGAAGTATCCTCTCCCCTTAACTTTTTTTTTTTAAGTTTGATGTTAATTATTCTTTAAATGTTTGGTAGAACTCACCAGTGAAGCCATCTGCTTGCTCCTGCGCTTTTTTTGTTAGAAGGTTTTACTGATTTGATCTCCTTACTATTTACAGGTCTGTTAGATTTCTACCTCTTAATATTCAGGCTTGAGAGGTCATGTGCTTCTAGAAATTAATACATCCAGGCTAGCCAATTTTTTGGTATACAGTTCCTGACTTATAGTGGTTCAACTTATAATTATTTGACTTTGTGAAAAAATAGTGGGTAAGCAATATGCATTCAGTAGAAATCATACTTAACAACTTGAATTTTTGGTCTTTTCCCAGGCTAGTGATGCATGTTACAAGATGCTCTCATGATGCTGGGCAGCAGCAACAAATTGCAGCTCCCAATCGGCCAAACCACCAGAAGCATGAACAACTAATAAATTTACAATCATCTGTACCCATACAACCATTTGTCTGTCACTATGTAATCAATAAGTTACATAAGATTATCAACACTTTATTATAAAATATGCATCACATTGGATGACTTTGCCCAACTACAGACTAACATAAGTGTTCTGAGCATGTTTCAGGTAGTCTAGGCTATAGGATGCTCAGTACATGTGTTAAATGCACATCCACTTATGACATTTCCAACTTACAATGGGTTTGTTGGGATGTAACTCCAACTGTAAGTCAAGGAAGATCTGCACAGTTGTTCATAGTATATTATCTTATAATCCTTATTTCTGTTAAGTCAGCAATATTCCATTTCTGATTCCAGTACTCTAAGTCTACTCTGTTTCTCTTAGTCAATCTAGCTAAAAGTTTGTCCATTTTATTTGTATTTTCAAAGAACCAGCTTTTTATTTCATTGATGTCCTCTACTGATTTTCTATTCTCTATGTGTTTATCTGCACTCTAATCATCATCATCTTCTTCCCTCTGATAACTCCAGGTTTAGTTTGTCATTCTATTTCTAGTTTCTTAACATGCACAGTGAGAATCACCAGGGAAATGCAAATCAGAACTACAATGAGATTCACCTGATACCCGCAAGAACGGCTAGACTAAAAAGGACAAGAAACAACAGGTGTTGGCAACAAGGTAGAGAAAAAGGAACCCTCCTGTGCTGCTGGTGGGAATGTAAGCTAATGCAGCCAGCCACATAGAAAACAGTGTGGAGGTTCCTCAAATTATTAAAAATACAATTACCACATGATCCAGTAATTCCACTACTGGGCATTTACCCAAAGAAAACAAAAACACTACTTTGAAAGATATAAGTTCCCCTATATTTACTGGAGAAGCCCAAGTGTCCATCAGTAGATGAATGGACAAAGAAGAAGTGAGATAGATGGGTGGATGGATGGAAGGATGGATACATAGATAGTAGGTAGACAGACAGACAGACATGATGGAATACTATTCAGCCATAAAAAAGAATGAGATCTTGCCATTTCAGATAACATGGATGGGCCTAGAGCATATCATGCTAAGTGAAATTAGTCTAAGAAAGAAAAACATCAAATGATTTCACTCATATGTGGATTCTAATAAACAAATGAATAAAAAAATGAAAAGCAGAATTAGACATATAAATACAAAGAATTGATATTGCCAGAGGGGAGGGGTTAGGGGGATGGGCAAAATGAGTTAAGGGGAGTAGGATGTACAGGTTTCCAGTTATGAAATGAAGTCACAGGGATTTTCATTTGCATAGCACAGCAAAGAGAGTCACTGGTATTATAATAGCATTGTATAGTGACAGATGGCAGCTACACTTGTGGTGAACATACCATAACATACAGACTTGTTGAATCACTGCTGTACACCTGATATTGTGTGGACAACTATACTCAAAAAAAATTTAAGATGTACAATAAGGTTGCTGATTTGAGATTTTTGTTTTTCTGTAGACATCTGAAGCTCTAAGTTCCTCTCTGAGTGGTACTTGCACTGCATCCAATGAGTTTTGATATATGGTGCTTTTATATTCATTTGACTCTTGTTTTCTTTTTTTAAAGATTTTATTTATTCATTTATGTGAGACACAGAGAGAGGCAGAGACATAGGCAGAGGGAGAAGCAGGCTCCCCGCAGATAGCCTGATGCGAGACTTGATTCCAGGACCCCGGGATCACGATCTGAGCTGAAGGCAGGTGCTCAACCATTGAGCCACCAAGGCACCCCGTCTCTTGTTTTAGTTCCCTTGTAATTTTTCCTCAACTCATTGGTTATTTAGGAGTATGCTTCTTAATTTTCATACCATGGTCTTTCCTATGGTTTCTTTCCATTACTGATTTCCCGTTTCATTCCTCTGTGGTCATAAGATACCTGTGTTATTTCAATATTTTGATATTTACTGAGACTTGTTTTATGGCCCTGCATATGGTGTATCTGGAAAATGTCATATATGCACCTGAAGAGTGTGTGTTCACCTTTAGGTGGCGATTTTGCATATGTCCATTAGGCCTGCTGCTTTTTCAGTGTCACTCATACTACTCTTTGCATGGTGGTTGTATCGAAAACAGGTTCCTGACATCTCCAAGTATTATTCCAAAACTGCTTATTTCTCCACAACAGAATATACCTTTAATTCTGTCAATTATCCTTCATATACTTTGGGGCTCTGTTGTTAGTTGCCTATGTGTTTATAATTGTTATGCTATTTTGATGGACTGAACCTCTTAGCAGTATGTAATCCTTCTTTGTCTCTAGAATGCCTGAGTTTTAAGTGGACTCATGACACTCTAGAACAGGGGTTGGTAAACACTGACCAACATGCCAGCTGTTAGTCTGTTATAAAAACATATAAATATATAAGTATATAAAAACATATAAATCATATAAAATGATTCCCAAGCTGAAAATGTTTACAATTTTAAATGACTGAAAAAATTAAAAATACTACATGACATGTGGAAATTATATGGAATTCAAATTTCAGTGTCTATGTTTTACTGAAATGTGGCAATGTTATTCATTTATGTGTTGTCTAGGACTGCTTTCACATGATAATGGCAGACATGAGTAGTGCAAAAGAGGCCATATGGCCTGCAAAGCATAAAATATTTATCATCTGACCATGTACAGAAAAAGTGGGAATACTCCTGCTCTAGAATAAAAACTACCTCTCCCAGCTTACTGTGAAGAGAGGAATGGCTATTTGACTAAGTTCTGAATGGTAAGATGTCAGCAGAAATGTTGTGTAGGACTCCTAAGACACGTGCTTAACAATGGGAGTGTGCACATCTTTGTTTCTTCTTACTGCTGGTTAGAAAGCAGATAAATGGCTGGATCTCCAGCATCCAACCTGGCCAATGAATTAAGACACAAGTTCAGGATGGCAGAGCAACAAGACAGAAGAAGCCCACACCCTTGATGATAAAGGAATTCCTATAGACCCAGAATATCCTAAATGTGGCCCTTGTTTACATTATGGAAAAATTCACCATTCTCTTTAAGTCAGTGTTATTCCATGATCATTTTTGGATGTTGTGTTAGAACCTAATCCAGACTGATATTCATCTGCTCCTAAAAGCTGGTTTATTTCAATGTCAATGGCATGGCAATTAAGCCAAACATCATGCATTTGGCAAACGATTATTTTGATCCTAGCACAGAAGTCAGCAGAAACTACCACTACCGACTGTGGGCTCCACACAGCTAGAGTCACTTGGTGAGGGATTCTTTCTTTTTTCCATGCACTGTGTAACAGACCTAAGTATATTCTCAGTAATCTGCGCACAAACAAAAGGAAAACAAGGTCTTTACCAAAATGCTACTTGAAATTTATCGATTATCAAATCATCTTAGTCCTAGAAGGGCCCTTGAAAATCATATACTTCATTACCACTTTTTTTGGCCATTGAATTCTATTTCAAATAAACTTGCACACAAATACCCTCTTAAAATGCAGATAAAAACAGAGAAGTTCATAGTGGACTCTAGATGGGGAGACTGGAGCTGCACCCAACTGTGGCTCCCCTCAACTCTCAAGTCCCTTGTGCAATGCTCAATTTGACTAAATATTTTCTAAATAACAATTCAAACTTTCCCATAAAATGTGGTCACTACCACTAGTCACTACTGTATCATATTAGTAACAGCCATGAGCTTTAATTCCATCTATTCTCATCACTGAGAAATAGTTTTTCTTTCTAAACATTCATTTTGCCTTGAATAGGTTAAATCACCAACTGTCTGGATCTACGGGTGGATTTTAGTAATAATTTTTTACAAGGTCTGTAGTCTGTGTTGGTGACAGGAACTGTTATTGTCCAGGTCATGCTCATGTCTCTGAAGGAATCTGTAAGTTATAATCGCTGTACTCGCCTGCTTAAGAGACACCACTGGTCCCTGACCTAAAAGGTATGTGTCAGGGCTCTATTCCACGGTTACCATTGTGCAGAATTAGAAAAGTAACTGGCCAGTAACACATGGCTTTACCATCTAAGGCTAAAACAGAACACCTGAACTCAGGTAGCTACACCAGCCCACAGCAGCACGAGGAGTTCTGAAGACTTCACCAGCTATTTCCTAGTCATTTACCTGTCAGAAGACATGTTAATGCTCTTAGGAAAAAAAAAACAAAAAACAAGAAACCTGACATTTCTTTTTTAAACACCAAAATGGCAAAAGCATATAGTACACATTTATGTACATTTTGATGTCATTTCTTTCCCCAGATGGACTAATTCATAGGAAGTAAGGAAATTACTGAGTAAGGATTTAAAAAGCATTGTGATTAGAAGTAGTTCTCTAGTCAGGAGCTAAAATAAAGATCCTGCACCACATACTTGCTCATTTTTCTGCAAAGAGAAGCCTTTCAATCCCGTAACCTTAATCCACACCCCTGACTAGTCTTTGTCAAAATGAAGCAAATGAATGGCAACTACTGGCTCAGAACAATGAACCTTGGAACTCTATTTAGACAGAATGTCATGATTTCTGGAAGAAGGAATCATGACTCAGTATCTCACCAATATATTTAAACCATAAAAACTAAATCTGGCTATAGATTAGGAAGCTGTAAGACACAAATATCCTATCAGAATGAACTCTCAGGCTCTCAAAAGTGAAACTTTCCACTTAAAAGCTGGAAGCACGGCCAAATACAGTATAAATCCTAGCATTCCAAAAACCACTTCATTTCCTTTATGAGACTGTCATTTCTGTGTGCTCCTCAACATTGTTTTTAAATAAGGAAATTATCAGCTAAGGTTCAAGACTGCATTAGAAAGATTCATTTCAGTTTCCCTGATTCTTCTAGTTCTCCTTAAATCCAGCTAATGAGTCTCGAGTTTGTTGTCTTACGGGCAACTAGCCATTATGGTCAACATGTATCTTTCCATACGTGAGCATGTTTATCCCTCTTTGGAAAGAATATACCAGGCACTCTGCTAAGTAAGCACCTGTTCTAAACCAGCATCATACCTTTGGATTCCTACTGACCAGCCACCACAGGTTCATACGCCTAAATCGTCTCTGACATTCACCATGGGTTTCTGTAATGATACATTGTCACTCCTTATCTCTTATCCTTCAGAGATCCTTTTAGGCAAATTCTATCAGGCACGGTCTATAAGGTGTGAATCACACCACATAAGTCCCTCTCAAGATGCCATTTACATGTCATTCCTTTCCAATGCTCTCTCCTTGAACAATCTCTAAGAGGATGGTAGACAGTCAAGATGGTCAATTATAGCCCTTCGATTCAAGCAATTTCTCACCACAATACCTGAGCAAAGAACCCTTATCTTGATGACAAAAGTATTACTTCAGATGGTAATACTGTACTTTGTTTAAATAAGACACAACTCCTCAAATAAGTATAATAATAGGATGCAAGAGAAGTGTGCTATTAACCTTAGACCCAGGGTGGTAAGGCCATCATTCCAGTCACACCGATGACTTCGTGCACTTTTACAGCATCGTCTCATCCCCAGGCATGACCCAGTATTCCCTTCTACCCTGAAGCCTCAGACTCCTGAAACCGCCAGATTCCTAATTCCTAATTCCCTAAACTAGTGGTTCTTTCATACTCTTTTCCCTCAAGTGGCCCTTTGAAGAATTTTGAATACACACTAAATCATTGCAAATGATTTAATTCTTGGAATATTGTAATGACTGCCATTTTGCATAAAACTGTTACCTCATTCTTTTAAATGTATCCCAAGGACAAGAGCTGACCATAACCATGAAAGGCCCCCATCTCCAGGGCCAAGATCAGACCACAAAGTGGATGGTGCGCCAGCAGAAGTCAAGGGAGCCACTTAAAGAAGCAGAAATCAGACAACGCTGCTTTTATTCCTCGACTCTTAATTCCACTCCATTTACCCCAAAGAATTTCATCCTGAAGTAATATCCTTTATGCATGAAAGTTTTTATCGACCTCTGTTTCATGTCCCTACAACAAAGACATATATGTGAGTGAATTAAAATGTATATTTTAAGACATCCTGTGACCATGAGGTTCAAGTGTTTACACAGATAATGCAAATTTGTATAAATAATTTTAAAAATAAGAGGTAAACTGTCACCACTTCTGGCTGGGGACAGAGCTTTTTTAAAATGTGTCTTTGAATAAATATTACCTCTTGCTAGACTGAAAGTGGATACAGCATCACTTCTATGCTATATTTTGGCAGGTTTTTTTTTTTTATAAGCATAAGAAACCATTTTCACAGAGAGCGTTTTGTCACTCCAGCCCTTGACTCCTGTAACGTCTGACACCAAAGCTCACAGTGACCTGTCCTCTATTGCCAATGACCCATAAGATGATAATATGATTAGGTTCTCCTTCAGTGTTGCTGCAAAGAACTTGGAACACCCCAAGAGCCATTCACTTTGTCAATGCCCCACACCAGCATTCTGAGCTTCCCAGAGTGTGTGCCCTCTCCTCCCCAGCTCCTCACCAGCTGGGGCTCGGCAGCAGGTATAGGAGAGAAGTATGACAAGAAAACTGGGAAGAGGAACTCTTCCATTTAAGGCATCATTTCTAAGGGATGGGGGGAATGTGGATAAGTTCAATGTTTTGCTGTGTTCTGTCTTCTATAATGCAGGATTTGTGCATACGTATAGCACATGTTCATACACATAGGATGGAGTCTCTGTCCCCATCCTGCTAAAATGCCTGCAAGTATTAAAATGAAATGCTCACTAAGGCACATGCTCAAATAAAGGATTTCCTGCTTCCCCAGCTCAAAGCTATCAACACTGATTTTTCAGTATGTCCATGCCTACTTGTGAAATACTGAAATCCACAGATGTTCTTTAAAAAATGCCATGGAGAAGTTGAAAAGATGATAATCTTACAGAATTTTGGTCAATGTCATTTAAATAATGAGTTAAAATACATCCCAAACTGAAAAAGCCCAAATACAATAAAATAGCCTGACTTGGAGGGATTGAGCATTTACTTTTATCTAAACCTCTATTCCTTCAGAGACCCCATCAAGTGACAGTAAAGGAATCTAAAGATAAAGAAATCTACAAAGATGGAAAAGTAGGTGGGGACCCATAAGTTGGAACAATCTCCAGGAACTGGAAGGTGAGCAGGTGGCTGGTCAAGAGCAGAGGAACAGAGAGCAAAATACACAGAAGTAAAGAAGCTCAGCTAGCCCACAGGAGCTCCAAAATGCCCAGACTAGGTCAGTGGGGCAGAGACAGAGACGATACAGGGCAATCAAGGAAGAGGCCAGTGTTAAAAATACCTATGCAAATGGTTCACAACATGCCTGGAACACAGAGAGCATGGAGTGTCAGGTGAAGCTTAAAGCACCACTTAGGGAATCCTCATATTCCTCACACAAATGCCTATCAGCCTGGCAACCACTTCCTTCTCACAAAATTGGACCAATCTTCTTTTCAAAAATAAAACTGATTTGCTCTAAATGAAGACCTGAATTCAGGGATTTAGGAGTTCTCCAGCAATACAGCCAGCTGTCTTCCCAACTCCCTCAGGAGAAGCTCACCTGGTGACAAGTTCTGCTTGTAAACTAAGAGCTATAGTCAAAATTAACAAAACAAGCAGCCCAGAACAAAGGATAAACTGCAGAGAATAAGCAGATTAATGAACCCTCCCCCCCAAAAAAGGCAAATTACTCTCCATAAGGAAATCTGAGAAGATATTGAGTCATTTAAGAAAATGTTGCTTTCAAATAGAAATAGAACAAAGATGTTTTGGAAAATAAAAATAAAATTGTTGAAATTTAAATTTTAATAGAAATGTTAGAAGACAACGTTGAGAAAATTGCCAGAAAGTAAAACAAAAATATAAGAGAGCCTCAAAAGTATATAACAGAGGGCAGCCCAGGTGGCTCGGTGGTTTAGCGCCACCTTTGGCCCAGGTCGTGATCCTGGAGACCCGGGATCAAGTTCCACGTCGGGCTCCCTGCATGGAGCCTGCTTCTCCCTCTGCCTGTGTCTCTGCCTCTCTCTCTCTCTCTCTCATGAATAAATAAAATCTTTTAAAAAAAATTTTTAAGTATATAACAGAAAACACACAAAACACCAAAAATCAATCCAGGATGAGTTCCACATCCAAATAACAAAAATTTCAGAAGGGAAAAAAACAAACAAAAAGCAGGAAAAAAATAGAGGGGAAGAGATTATCAAAGGAACATCACGTGAAAGTTTACCAAAGCCAAAGGTACATAACTACCAACCAGTGGAGTTCACATAGCCAAGCATCTTGACAAGGAGGGGGAAAAAACCTACAACATGTACATCCTCGTAACTTTTTTGAACATACAGATAAAGAGGAGTCTCTTGAGAGAGAGGAGAATCAGATCAACAAACAAGAATGGCACTTTCAAGTAACAACATTGAATTAAAACAAAGGAAAAAAAAACACCTTCCAAAGTCTTTGGCAAAATCATTTAGACTCTAGAATTCTATACCCAGCCTAAAGCTCACATATCTGAAGGCAGACAGGCAGGATAGGAAAACTTACCTTCTACTCTTATTTTCTTAGTAAATCATGTGAAGATATATATTAACAAAATGGGGCCGAAAATCAACACATAAAAAGACAAGAAATGTAAGGAACAACAGGTGTAGCCAGGAGAGAAATGAAACAGACAAAAAGAACCAGGCTGCCCTTCATGCCCACAAGGAAGAGGATTCAAGCACACAGGGCTTCAGGAGTGGCTCCCTCCATGAGTGAGTCGATGAGGAAAATGAGGTGGTTTTAGCTCAGTTTATCCCTTGAGCATTGGGAACGTAGCTCAAAGGCAGGAAAGAAAGAAAATGCAAGAAAAGAAGAAGCCATCAGAAACTTCAGGAGGGGAACAAGCAGTTGATTGAGAAAGAAAACCATCAACATGCGCCAGGCAGCCTTGCCCTGGGTCTCACCATTCTGATAACAACACACACTTATTTTCAACTTTCAACCTACCGAAAAGCACCAAATATAGTACGATCGCTAAGCACAATGTAACTGTATCCAGGATGGACAAGTGTCTCCCGGCAGAAGGAAGGGAGCTGACAGGTGTTTGTGTCCCCACCTTACAGAACGGGTTGTTGGGTGAAACAACCTGGAGCTGACGGACTGAGCAGTAGAGGAGGAAACCGTTCGTTAAGTTAGTGAGTTAGCAAAGAGAAGGATCGAAAGGCAATAACTTCCTTCTGCTGAGACAAGGGGCAAGTGTGAGTAGTTAGGAACATTAAAGGGGATTAGTCAGGAGACAGGAAACCAGTCCAGAAGACCTGAACACACCACAACACTCACAAGCGAGCTACACAGTGAACCCACCTGGGGTGACACCATGATGGTGGATACGTGTCTGCCCCGTGCATGCAACCAGAGAATGCGCCCCACCAGGAGGGAAGCCAAGGCACACCGGGCACTCTGGGTGATGAGGACATGTTACCTGGGTGATGAGGTGTGCAGCGTCACCTGCCGTAACTCCTGTCAGTAACAATCAACGCTGACAACTGACAGGGGGTCCAAGGGAAATCTCTGCATGTTCCTCTCTATTCTGCTGTGAGCCTAAAACTGCACTAAAAATAAAGTCTGTTCAAAAACTCTTAGTTACACACGATTCTCCTCCCCTTATAGGGAGAAGTAGAACAAGAAGGTATTGCTTTTCACTGGAATTCCTTCTGAACCATCAACATATATTGACACATAGATATTTCACCTTAATATGTATGTAAGACATTATATTAAGATGAAATACATTTCAAGTTTTCATATTCAACAAAGGAAATGGTGTCAAGGGCTTTCTCCACTAAAGAAAGGTCTGTATCACCATTTCAAAGTTTATACAGAAAATACAAATACACAACACATTCTTATGAAGAAAATACTAGGAAGGCTTTCAATACAGCCAACCCTATCACAGCATCCTGCCTCCTCACCCCGCCCAGCACCTATGGCCTCAGAGCAGGGCGGAACCCATGCACCTGACCAGTTTGGAACCCTCAGGCAGTTACCATCTGTGGCTTTGGTCCCCTCAGGCTAAAGCAGATTGATCACAGACATACAGCCTTTGGCTCTCTTTTCTTGTGGGATCTCAACTAGCTTTGATGTAAGGGTGATGCTGGCCTCATTAAATGAGTTTGGAAGTGTTCTCTCTACTTCTCCCTTCTTGAAGTGGAAGAAGGATTGGTATGAATTCTTCTTAAAATGTGTGGAAGAACTCAGAGGTGAAGCTGTCTGGTCCTGGGCTTATCTTTGTTGGGAGGTTTTGATGACTGTTTCACTCTCCTTATATGTGCCTGATCTGTTGTGGCTCCCCACCTCTTGACTCAGTCTTGACAGGCTCTGTGTCTAGGAATTTACGCATTTCCTCTAGAATATCCAATGTGCTGGCATGTAATTTATTTATGATAGTCCACATGATCCTCTTATTGCTGAGCACTGGTGATAATGTCTCCTCTTTCATCTGTGATTTTCTTTATCTGAGTCTTCTCTCTCTTTCTGTTGGTCTAGCTCAGGTCTGTCAACAGCAGAACCACTCTCACAGTGGTCTCATGGAGCTCAGTGAGATCCCGTCAACACAGCATCTAGCACCATGCCTGGGGTGCTACCTGAGGATATGGTAGCCGAACCTCTATTGTCTTTAATGGTCAGAGTAGAGTTGATCCTTTAAAAACACAGTGGTTAGGTGCACCAGACCCCCATGAGGACTAAAATCTACATATAATTTCTGACTCCCCAAAAATGTAACTATTAAAGAAAACAAGGGGATCCCTGGGTGGCTCAGCCATTTAGCACCTGCCTTTGGCCCAGGGCGTGATCCTCGAGTCCCCGGATCAGGTCCTGCATCGGGCTCCCTGCATGGAGCCTGCTTCTCCCTCTGCCTGTGTCTCTGCCTCTCTCTCTCTCTCTCTCTCTCTCTCATGAATAAATAAAGTCTTTAAAAAATAAAATAAACAAAAAAACATAAAAATGTAACTATTAATAACCTACTTTTGACTACAAGGAAGCCTTACCAATAACATGAATATTCCATTAACATATATTAACTTTATATATATTAATGCATATAATGTGCAGGTTATATGTATTATATACTGTATTCTTCTTACAGCAAAGTAGGCTGGAGAAAAGCAAGTATTATGAAAACCGTAAGAGAAAATATATTTAGTTTTGTAAAAAAAAATAAAACACAATTTGAACCTATATTGTGCAAGGGTAAATATGCAAATTAGATATTGCTGAACAGGTAACCAAAAAAAAAAAAGTACAAAAGTAGAGAAACTAGTGTTTAGAACTGAGAATAACTGTAGAAATTATCTAATCTGGTTCCATGCACTTAGAGATGGGGCCCCAGAGCTAAGGGTGATGTGCACATAATCACAGCTGTTTGGGGGAAGGGGCAACAGCAAAGGAAACGGCGATCTGCTGCCAAAGTCAGCTCTCAGCCAATGGATGAACCAATGGATGCATTATAGTAAGATAACCTATCAGTGGAGAAGAGCCATGACCATCAGGGAGAAACACTGAGTGACTTGGGTCTCAGAGGACACCCCGCAGGACCCCACTATGACTCAGAGAGATTCTGGGGGAAGAGTGTGGATGGTCTGTGCAATGGACATGGTAGAAAGATGCAGACCTGTGATGAGGTAATGGCTGGGGATGCATCTGGAAAAGAAGACCCCACAACAACAGGTCTGCAGAAAGCAGCAGACACGATGGGAGGTTAGTGTGGAAAAGCTAAGCCAGCCCCACTCTGTCCAAGGGCTCCCGGCATGTGGATGACGAAGTTATACCAGACACACAGCACTGGGGGTGACCAATTTGAGGCCAAGCCATTGAGATCAGAAACTGAAATGGACCATGGAAGCACGTACTTTGGGAGTTTCCAGGAAAACCTGTGTAGTCATATTTCGAATGTGTCCCATGACGAGTTGTTGGGCCACTTCTAATTCCATAAAAATATTCAAAGTTTTAATCAGTAAAAATAAAAGACAGTCTCTCCTAACGATTGCTGGATTGTAACAAACAGCTGAGAAGTAATTTAAAAGTGCTTTCCCATTAATATGGGAGATGCAATGTTACCTTCTGAGTATAGTCATTTCTATGGTCAAACCACATTCACTACTTGTGTGCACACGGAGCTCTCGCCAGGATGCCATCTGCTTAGCGACACAGCAGAGTTCAGGCAAGCGCACGGCCCTAGGAAGGGAACCCAAACATCAGTCCAGGCCTCACCTCTGACTGGTCCCGCGGGCTCCCTAGATCTTGGGATCCTCGGTTTCACACAGCCTCCTTGCACAGGTGCAGAGGGGATGGCACCATCACCACCCCCATTCCACAGAGAAGAGGACTGATGCTCACCAATGCTGTCACAGCCAAGTGCACACAGCCTGGAGGTCAGGAGGGGCAGAGCCACCCAGCCCTCACCCACTCATTCGCTATCGTGCCCCATTCATCCCAAGACCGCGCATCCCACAGCTGAGGGGCATACACCCAGTATAAGCGCTCCGCTGACTTTTCAATCCACAAGGAGAACAGGCTCAGGCTCTGATTACACAGCGAATCTGACACCGAGTTTTCTATGGAAGAGCATTCAGCTTCCACCACTTTCTACAGGATCTGGGTTCTGCTAAAACAGGACTCTAAAATGGGAAAATCAAAGATACACAGTCTCTAAATCAAAGACATCTGATCCTAGATTCAGAGTCAGATTCTGAACTCCACACCTAGGCCCAGGGAGCACACAGCCCGGCAGCCAGCACCCTCTGCTCACGGGCAGGCACAGGTCACTGAAGAACCTCCTGGGCCCGTGGGAGCCACGGCCTCATTCTTAGAAGCATGCTGCGGCATCCTGTCTGCCAGTCAGGCATGGGGGTCACATCGCTTAAAACCTAGTGTGAAATACGCCAATCTCATGTAACTGCATCACTGTCAACACATAATGGGAACCCTTCTTTTCAAGAAAGCTCAGCGTGGGGTATTTCCAGTATCTATTTGTAAGTCTCTCTGTAGCCACTCTAGGATGACTCGTTTGCAGTTTAAGATCGCTTGCATAGGACATCTTCTGAATCATCTACACTGAACAAACAACTACTAAAAGGAACCACAGAGTAAAGCAATGGCCAGAGTTGGAGGAAGAATAGATGTTCCAGGATAAAAAGGGCTTCAGAGTTAGATAGGAAAGAGAAATGGACACAGATTGAGGGAGAAACGGAACAAAGAAACAGGTTAATAGAGAATTTCCCAGGTGGGTGATGTGGCTTGTGCAAAGGCCCAGTGGCAGGCAACAGGAAACCATGAGCAGGAGTCCCACAGGAGCAGTGTTTGCTCCACAAAGCTTCATGTGGAGTACCCCAGAAAAGAGGATATTTTGCAGCAAGCTTTGAAAGCCAGAAGGGAGAAATCTGGATTTGACAAAAGGCAACAGAAAACAGCATGCAGAGAAGTGACATGATAAAAATGGCCTTAGAAAGATTATCCCAGCAGCTGTGTGTAGGATGGTTTCAAGCCGAGGGAGACTGGAGGCGGAGACCTGCTAAGAGAATGTTCTACTAATTCAAGCACAGTGGGGGGAGGGTGTGGTCGGGGCACACAGCCTGGTGGAGGGAAAGAGCACTCCTACGGAAAGGAGCAGCTGCAAGCCATCCTCAGTTTCCCCATCTGTGAAATCTGAGGCTTGACCAGAAACTTTGCCTTGAGAACTTTGGGATCTAACAGATTCCAGATGATCCAAAAAACGATGGATAAGATCTCCAGGTGGGCTGGATACAAATAGAGATTGGAGAGCTGGAGGAGGAAAAGCAAATCCCAAACCACACCTAAACAATGAGACCGGGCTTTGCAAACTATAGTACCAGCACTTAGTATTCTCTTAAAATCCTCCTAAATATGCAATTGTGTCCATACCACCTAGAAGCAGATTAGAGAATATCCCCAAGGAGTGGGTTAGTGGTTCCAACCTTACCAGACCCTTGACACTGCCCAGGATGGTACCATCCTCCACTGGCCCAGGCAGGAGCCCTGGAGAGTCCCTGATGCTCCTCTGCACACCCTTTCCTTGGGCCTGGAAGACGATTCCCTTCACCACCCTACACATTGCTCCCGACTCCTGATGGAAGCCTTCAGAACTCACCTGAAATGCCACACCTGCCCCCACGCTCCAGGCTGCCTGTCATTGTACAACTAATGCCCCTCCTTCAGAGTGGCCCCCACAGCAGTCTTGTAATTATAATCATGAAGACACTTCTAGAAATTGTTATGTAGTTATTTAATATTTATCTCCCTCCACAGACTCCAGCAAGGGCCTTCTTGTTTACAAAATACATGTAACGCTGAGCACAATGCTTGGTCCATTGGGAAACATCAAATGAGTGAAAACACAGGAATGTTCTCCTTTGTATCCACCAGACATGCACAGAAAAGTACCTTCTAAAGAATCATATAATCACCACATATCTAGAAATTCAGCCAAAGTTATCCAGATTATTACAAATGCTAGGAAGGGGGCACGTGGGCGGCTCAGTCGGAGAAGTGTCTGACTCTTGGTTTTGGCTCAAGTCATGATCTCAGGGTCGTGGGATCGAGCCGTGCATTGGCTACACAGTCCACATAGAGTCTGCTTGTCCCTCTCCCTTCGCTCCTCCCTCTGCACTCTCTCTCTCTGTCTCTCATAAGTAAAAAATTTTAAGAACAAATTGCTAGGAAGATTTACCAGATGGATTAAAAATACATATCCTGGTTACAAAGGCATCTACCCCTCTCTGATTTCCACTCGTGGCCACAGACATCTAACTGTTGAGTGTTCCTTTCTATGGGAACAGAGGATGCTAATCCTGCAGCCCTTGTTTCTAACCTGTGTTCACTCAGCCTTCCATGAAAGGCTTCACACACAGAAAAAGAGATGAGACACACAGAAATCCACACTTAAAGGTTTCCTGGTGTGCAAGCACCATCCTACTGAACCTGTGATTTCCTGCTATTTAAGGAGAGATCTGGCCCTTTGTTTAAGATACAGTGGAAGTTGTCAAAGTCCAGTGGAGCTGCAACTTGGTAAACCCTAGAAGTGTTCGTGGATGAAGCTGGCAACTGGATGTGCCAGACACCCATCAGGGACCTGGCCGCCCAGGGAAGGTTGGATGTGTCGTGCAGACACAGCTGCAGGGGCCAAGAGCTGGCTCAGGAATTCCTGTGGGACCAGCCCACCTTCTGGACCATTTCCACTTGGCAGGAGAAACTAATGAGCAGCTCATAGGCGCAAGAAGCCCTCCCCTCAGAAAAGGGGCTGGAAGCAATGACGGTGTTACCAAGGCATCGCTTTAGAGGGAACCGAAAACTATACTGTACGTTTCCACAGCTCCGACTCTCAGGGGCCTTGAAATGCCCATCCTGTTGCAATTACAGAGACAGAGAGGGCCATTAGCCCTAAGTTGTGGCAGACTGTAAAACTTAACCGTGCTTTCTCTGTACATTTATTTTTAAATACCTCAAGGAAAATAATGATTATTTATCTCATTTTATTATGTTGGATCATCTTAGAGGACATGCATTTTGTTTAAAAATTGGTAAATCTCCATCTGGTGCATTGATAAATTCTTTGTGCCTATGAGATTTGAACAGATGAATAAAGAATTCAAAGAAGCTTCAGGGCTTGAATACTGACTTGCATCTCCTGGTTATTTCTTCTGTTCTCTCTCTCTCTGTAACTCTCTGCAACCTCACAGTCACCCCCCTCCCTCCCAATCCCTCTGGGGTGGCCTCAACTCCTCACAGAACTGCCCATAATTTCTGAAGACCTTCAGTGATGCCTCCTATCTCACAGAAATTCTTTCAGTTCTTTATTCCTAGAAGGAAATGTTTACTGAGTAAACTTATGATTTAAATAGACTTGATTCTTCCTACTGATTTGAGTGCCCCCCCATACAAAGCTTCAATATAAATAAATTGTGGCCATACTCACCCAGAAAAACACTAAAAAACCCTGAGACTCAAATCCAACAATACATTAAAAGGATCATTCACCACAATCCAGTGAGGTTATTCTGGGGCTGCAAGAATGGTTCAATATCCTCGAATCGATCAGTATGATAGAACACATTAATAAAGAATAAAAATCACATGATCATCTCAATAGATGCAGAAAAAAAATTGTCAAAATTCAACATGATCTAAAAAAAAAAAAACAAAAAACAAAACAAAAAAAAACAACAACTCTTGAAGTTGGTTTAGAGGAAACATACCAGAATGTAATAAAGGCCCATGTATGACAAACCCAGAGCCAACAACATCTCAGTGGTGAAACACCGAAAGCTTTTCCTCTGAGATCAGGAACAGGAAAAGGATTCCTATTCTCATCACTTTTATTCAACACTGTACTGGAAGTTTCAGCCATAGCAATCAGACAAGAAAAAAGACATAAAAGGCATCCAAATTGGTAAGGAAAAGTTACTATTTGCAGATGACATTATACTATATTTAGAAAGTCCTAAAGATTACAACTGTTAGAAATAATAAATGATATAATTGGCTGCTCTCAAATTAGAAGTATAAATATTTATAATTGTTAGATCTTCGTAATGGATAGACTCTAAGTGTGATATAGTGTCTCTCTTCATCTCTTACTATAGTCTTTGGTTTAAAATCTAATTTATCTGATATGAGGATTGCTACCTTGCTTTCTTTTGAGGTCCATCTGCATGATAAATGGTTATTCACCTGCTACATCACTGGCCATCAGAGAAATACAAATCAAAACCACAGTGAGATACCACCTCACACCACTGAGAATGGGTAAAATGAACAAGACAGGAAACAACAGATGTTGGCAAGGATGTAGAGAAAGGGGAATCTTCTGGCACTGTTGGTGGGAATGCAGGCTGGTGCAGCCACTCTGGAAAACAGTAAAGAAGTTCTTCAAGAAGTTAAAAATAGAGCTATCCTATGACCCAGTAATTGCACTACTGGTTATTTACCCCAAAGACATAGATGTAGTGAAACGCCGGGACACCTACACCTCAGTGTTTATGGCAGCAGTGTCCCCGTTAGCCAAACTGTGGGAGGAGCCACGATGTCCATGGACAGATGAATGAAGAAGATGTGGTCTACATAAAATGGAATATTACTCAGCCACCAGAAAGGATAAATACCCACATTTACATCAACATGGATGGAAGTGGAGGGTATTATGCTGAGTAAAATAACTCAAAGAAAGCCAATTAATGTACGGTTTCACTCATAAGTGGGATATAAGAAATAATGCAGAGGACCATAAGGGAAAGGAGGGGAACTGAATGGAAAGTCATTAGAGAGGGTGACAAACCATAAGAGATACTAAACTCTAGGAAACCAACTGAAGGTTGCTAGAGAGGAGGTGGGTAGAGGGATGGGGAATTGGGTGATGGGCATTAAGGAGGGCATTTGATGTAATGAACACTGGGTGTTGTACTACATGTTGGCAAATTGAATTTAAATATAGAAGAAAAGAAAGCAAAAAAAAAGAAATACGTGAATTCAGTAAAGTTGCAGGATACAAAATTAACATACAGAAATCTGTTGAGTACCTCTACACTAACAATGAAGTAGCAGAAAAAGAAAGTAATAAAGCAATCTCATTTACAACTGCACCAAAAAAATAAAATACCCAGTAACAAACTTAACCAAGGAGGTGAAAACCTATACTTCAACCTATAGTTTTTGAAAAACTATAAAATACTGATGAAAGAAACAGAAGACTACACATGTGGAAAGACATCCTGTGCTCACAGACTGGAAGAACCAATATTGTTAAAATGTCTATGCTACCCCAAGTAATCTATAGAATCAATGCAATCCCTATCAAAATACCAAAAGCATTTTTCACAGAACTAGAAAAAATAATACTAAAATTTCACAGAACCACAAAAGGCTATAAAACCCAGAACAAGGCTGGGGGGGGGGGGGCGGGGAGAAACCTAGAAAAACAAAAAGAACACCAACCCCAAATTTCAAGAAATACTACAAAACTATAGTCATCAAGATAGTATGGTCCTGGCACAGAAACAGTCACTTAGATCAGTGGAACAGAATAGAAAACTCAGAAATGGACCCATGCTTACAGCTTACATGGCCACGTAATTTACAACAAAGGTGGCAAGAATACACAATGGGGAAAAGACAGTCTCTTCAACGTGGTGTTGGGAAAACTGGACACTTGTAAGTCATGCAACTTACATGACTAGGAATGAAACTGGACTACTTTCCGGCACCAAACACAAACTCAAAATGGATTAAAGACCTAAATGTGAGACCTGAAACCATAACCCTCCTGGCAGAGAGCACCGGCAGTAGTTTCTTTGACATCAACTGTAGAAACATTTTTCTAGATAGGTCTCCTTTAGCAAGGAAAACAAAACCAAAATTCAACTATTGTGACTACACCAAAATAAAAATTGTTTGCACAGCAAAGGAAACCAGTAATGAAAAAGTAACCTACCAAATAGGAGAAGATATTTGCAAATGATATATCCAATAAGGGATTCATATTTAAAGTATATAAAATACACAACACACAAAAATAATTATAATAATCCGATTAAAATGGGCAGAGAACACAGGTGGCCAACAGACAGACAGATGAAAAGGCACTCAATATCACTAATCATCAGGGACAAGCAAATCAAAACAATGAGATATAACTTCACACCTGTTGTAATAGCTAGAATTAAAAAAATACAAGAAACAACAGGTGTTGGCAATGAGGTGGAGAAAGGGAAGCCCTCTTACAACTGTTGGTGGGAATTCGAGCTGGTGCGGCCACTTGGAGGGTCCTTAAAGTTAAAAATATAACTACTCTATGATTCAGTAATTCCATTACTTGGTATTTAACTCAAAGAAAACAAAACAATAATTTAAAAGATGTATAAACTTTGTTTATAGCAGCATCATTTACAACAGCCAAGATGTGGAAGCAGCCCAAATATCCATCAATAGATGAATGGATCAAGGTGTTATACACACACACACACACACACACACAACAGAACATTAATCAGCCAATGAAAAGGATGACATCTTGCCATTTGCAACATGGACGGACCTAGAGGGCAGTATGCTGAGTGAAATAAGTCAGAGAAAGACAAGTACCATTCAATTTTACACAGATGTAGAATCTACAACAACAAAGAATCAAACAAAGGAAAAGGAGAATCACCGTATAAATCCAGAAAAGAAACTGCTGGTTGCGGGAGGGCAGGTGGTTGGGGGCGTGGGCACCACGGGTGAAGATGCACAGGAGATAAAGATTCCAGACAGGATACGTGTCGGGGATGAAAGGCACCGCACAGGGCAGACGGCACGCTTGGCAGACTCAGCTACGCACGGTGGACACAGACATGGCATAACCTGTAGAGCTGACCAGTTCTATGTCCCACACCTGGAGCTAATGTAACAGTGTGTCAACTATCCTAAGGAAAAAAAGAGAAAAAAAAAAAAAAAAAAAAAAACCACTGAGCCTTCCTAACATGCCCTGATGCGACTTCTGCTCCAAAGAGGCATTGGTAAAGTCTCTGCTCTGAGACACGGGAGCGACGCAGCCCAGGGGGATGCTGTCCGTCCTCCCTCCCCTGGAATCACAGGTGGACAGTGCATGGTTACTCCCGGCCTAAGTTTCCTGGCTTGTGTCCCACACTGTGAAGCCTTCCAAACCTTTCAAGGCCACTGTTTGCATGTTTGCAAGAGAGAAATGATAATATGTGACCCAAATAAATCAAGTTAAACACACTCCCTTAGCTTGTAATCTGTGTTCTTCTAAGGTGGAGGTTTAGGATAAAACAACCATGCTAGAGTGACCATGGCTTTTGCCATGTTTCTAAAAATATTGAAAACAAGACAAGCAGGAGTCTATTGGATGGACAAAGGAATATAATACTTGACAGGAAGACTGTGCTGAACAACCCCAGAGGCAGGCTGTCTGCAGGGGGGCCAGCGGTGGGGTCACTCTGGCAAGGGGACCCGGCCAGACTGCACCCCACTCCCCAGGGGCTTCATCATGAGCGGCCCAGCAGCCAAACTCCACATCTGCACAATCCCACTGGATCCACTGCCAGAGGCTGGGTGGGTCTTCATGCCTCCTGGTCACCTTCTGCAGCCCCCCACTTATTTCAAAGGGGATCCAGACCCCCATGTGGTGGCATCCACCACACTTAGGGCCGAAGGAACAGGCCCAGAGTGTGAAAGCAGGCAAACTGGCAGGACACAGTGCTCTGAAGACCCACCTGCAGCCTCAGCCCCCATTCCTGGACAACCAATGCCAGACGCATCCCAGACAATGCGAACCAGACCCCGTGCACACCTGATCCCCGGGGTCTCTGCTCCACCGGTCTGCGCATCAGACCCCACCAGTAAGTGCTGTGCAATGGCCAACTGTTTGGTCATACCATTTCTGTGGCTCCCACCAGATGAGGAACCTCCGGAGGGCAAGGACCACATCTCGCCCTCCTTTCTGACCACAACGCAGGACCTGACGCAGACAACCCTTCCACAAAGGAGAACCAGAGGAGCAGGTGCGTCAAGAAAAAACAATACGCTTGAGAACGTCAGGTGAAGTGGAATTTTAAACTTACCATAAGGATTAGGAAAGAGGCGGGAAACCCAGAAAAGTGCTCATGTGTTTTAAACTGTAAGATTCATTTATTAAATGTCTGCACAAGAGAGAGCCACGAGGACCAGGAGAGAGGACCCTGAACCGGCCAGTGAAAGACCGGGATGGGGAGAGACACCCCGAACATGATCAGAAACGAGTCCGGAGCTCGTATCCCACTAGACAGTAGTGTCACGAAGCATTGGAAGCTGCAAGACAGCACAGGAAACCAGTCTCCAGGGAGGGTGGCTGCGGCATCGCTCCGCTAGCGGCCGCCGTCGTTCCGGGAGGCCCAGCTCCCAGGGGCCAGCAGCCCGGTCAGCTCACCTTCTCCATCAAAATCCTGCAGCCCGGGTCCGACAGTTCAGAATAGGTCTATTTTAGGACTGGCCATTTTTCAAGCACTAAATTTAGCCAGCTTGAATTCTTCTTAAAAAACGCTATCCCATTAAACCTTTTGAAACAGGAAATCTACATTTCATTATAAAGTCAGAACACAGTGTTCTCTGATGAGCTGTGAAGCGCAGGGGAAGTGAGCGTTAGGGACGGTGCACTTGGCAGATGAAAATGCCTCGCGGGTGGATTTCAGGACGTTTGAAGGCACACAAAGTAATGGACTCCTGCTCGGATGTCTGATAATCAAATATTGAAAATGTATGGCCATTGATTATATTTAAAATTAATAACCTATTGTATAAGTTTAAAATAGTGATTTTTAGTTTGCCTTTGTGTTACTTTTATTAGTGACTCTGCCATTCCCTTAATGCTTATTGACCAAGCTACTGACTCCTTTATGAATTTGCTGTTCATTCCTTGTTCATTTTTATGCACTCGTGGAAATAATCTTCATACATAAAGAGTATTAACCCATCTTTAAAGAAAAGAACAAACGTGCCTCTAGGCGCACCATGCATGCCTTCAGTTTTCTCCGAGTGGGCACAGAAAAGTTGCCCAACGTTCCTTTCCTTTGCTCTTGTGGCTCTTACACAGCCCCAACCTGACCCATGACCAATGCACCTGCCCCCTTCTTCCCAGGGTGGGGAGGGTGCCACAAAATGAGCACTCACACCATGCCAGTGGGGATGTTCTGCTCCACAAGGAGCTCGCAGCAGTCTCGTGTTCTGGGAACATTCATGCCCACTGCTGTAAGCCAACACGGCCCCCAGGGGATGGCCGTTCCAGTGCCTGGAATCTAGCACCCTGACCTTATTTGGAAAAGAGGTCTTTGAGGGTGTGATTCAATTAGGAACCTGGAGAGGAGCCACCACCCCCGGGTCATCCGGGTGGGTCCCTGATCCGTGGACAAGAGTGCCCCCAGAGAGAGAGAGACTGGAGATGGACAGGTGGCCCAGACACAGGCAAGAAGCCACGTGAAAAGAGAGAAAGAGAGAGAGAGAGAGAGAGAAAGAAGCCATGTGAAGACGGAAGCAGAGACTGAGTGATGGGGCCACAAGCCACCAAGGCCCCAGTCAGGCCCCAGATGGTGGCCGAACATTTGGGTAAGCAAGTGAACATGGAGCAATAGGGAAACGCTTAAATAATACCACATCCTGGAATACTGCACTTCAGATAAAATCAGGTCATCAGAGAATATTTTGAAAATATGGACAAGTTCTCAGAAAAGAATATAAAGGGGGAAAAGAAAAAAAAAAACACTATCTTTCCCAGTTCTGGTTTAAAATATAAGATGGGAAAGAAGCAAACAAGACAAAAACAATGAGTTTCTAGGTCATGGAATTATTGGTGACTTTGAAGCCATTAATTTGCACATCTGTATGATTTCTAAATATTTAGCAGAGCCGATGACCGGAAAAGAAAAGAAAACATCTTAAAGTCCCCAGCTAGCCTCCCATTTCTCCCCCAGCTAAGGGAGATGACAGCCATTGCCCCAGGAGGAAAGTTTTTAAGGTGGAATATATACAACAAGAGGTGTTGGCAAGAAAGGTTCCAGCAGCCAAGCAAATGCGCTACTGAGTTTGACAATAAGACTTTGGCCTCCAGGTCCTGTCTGTTCTGGTTCCTGGGAAAACACTGAAAACTTTTCAAAGAATATTCTAAATCTAACAAAGAGGGAAATTCTAAAGGGCTGGAACGAAAGCTCACAGGCAAAGCCAAAAGAGGAGGTGGTGCGCTGCTGACCACCCACAACACGAGTCATCCCCAGAGATGCTGTTACCTGTAACACCGCGGACCCTCATTCTACCCAACCCCCTACGGAGAGGCCTCCGTTGAGAGACGCTAAGATACGCCGTGGGAGGATACAAGACCTACGTCTGTCTCCAGCCCTGACGTGTGGACCCTGACTGAGCCTTATGCAGCAAAGGTAAGAGCAGGACGTGTGGCCTGGCTGACAGTCCGCATGGCCCCTACCACACCTGATCCAGGTACCCCGCACATCTCTGCATAAAACAGCACATGACCGTGCTACGCCAGCTGCATGACGACCAATCCCGAGCAAAGCAAGGCCGGGATGGAAAACAGATGCCCCTGGAGAGGGTCCCACAAGTCCTACTAGTGAGCCGCCACTGCCAGCCTTCAGGTGACCTGGCAGGTGACAGAGGCCGTGGGGAAGGAGCAGTGAGTGGTCTGTCCTGTCCCAGGCTCCACCCCACGTGGTCCTCCCAGCTCCTCCCTCTCATGGTCAGGTGAGGAGGGCGAGGACCCTGGAAGGCTCGTGCGAGGACGGCAGAGCCACAGATGGCAGGAACCTGGGTACAGAACCACCCCTCTTGGGAAAGCACTCACAGTCCCAGAAAACCTGTTCTTGACGGGGCTAGAAGCCAAGCTCGGCCATGTCGCATAAGGAACACGGCACAGGGACTTGGTCACAGCACCAAGCAGGTCCCAACAGAGGGCCAGTCCTCTGCCCCTACCTGCTGTGGCCACACCTCGGGGTGAAGGGCCCTGAAGGGTCAGGCCATCACCCGCACCCTGGGGGGTCGGGCCATCAGAGGAAGACCCAGCACAGAATGGGAACAAACCAGGACCCCTGATGACATTCCACGTGCCACCCTTTATGACGACAGTAACATGCCGTGTTTCAGACATTCTGTGGACAGTCCACACCCCAAGGCCAAAAGAAACAGAAAACAGAGAGGCAGACACCGTGTCTCCATCGCAGCACCCACGGGTGAACACCATCAGTACTCGGATCAGTACTCACCCACTCAGCAACCATTGACTGAGCACCACGGGCCCAGCAGTATTTTAGGGGCTTGGGACACAGCAGTGACCAAAACGCACACAACCCTCCCTCCTCCCAGAGCCTACGAGCCCCCCAAGGCACTGGCCGGCTCTGGCAGGCCATACATGTGACCCCGGACACATTCCCTAACCTCTGTCCCTTGACGTCCGAATCTGTGACGTGCAGAAGCCTCCAGTCCCGAGCTCCCGGGGCTGGTGCAAGGGAGGAACACAAAGGGGTGTGTGACACGCTCAGCGGAGGGCCTGCCCCCCCCCCCCCCCCCGTAAGTGCTCAGCGCATGCTGGCGATCATAGACAGGAGACAAATATCCAACGATGAAGTAAATCCCCCGACGGGTCAGACCGGAGCTCGCGGGGGCAGGAGGGATGGCTGGACCCCTCACAACAGGCCCACGCGGAGGCTCCACGCAGGAGGGGTGACTGCGGTGGCCCGGCGTTCAGAGGCGGGGCCAAGGGCCGTGAGGGCCCCGGTGCCCCGACAGGCCCCAGCTCCGGGGGCAGCCTGGAGGGAGCCCAGTGTGGGCAGCGTGGGCTGGGAGTGGCCGGGTGGGGTTGCGTGGAGGCCGCTGTGAGAAGCCACCCCTCACTCCAAGCACCCGAGCCGGGTGCCCCCACTCTGGCCTATCTTTTCCGTCTCTCCCGGGGGCTCCACACAGAGAAGCTTCCGAGACACGGGGTGAGAAGGCGCTGTCTGTAATCTCCTCTTGTCCCCTAATGTGACATGAACCCCTTTTTGTGGTATTAAGTACCCAACTTTCATCTTCTTAATGAATGTGCACTTTTTGTAACGTGGCTGTAACAGTGAATTTATCTAACCTCTCATTTTTCGTATTTTCCAATATTTTACTGTAAAACAAAGCTGGACTGGATAGTACTTAGATAATTCCCTATAAATTCGTGATTATCTTCTTAGGCTAAGTTCCCAGAAGTGAAATTGATGGGACTAGTTATACACAGAAGTTTTATTTCAAATAAGTGCTGTGACTTTTAAGAAAATATCATCAGAGAAACAAGCAAGTGGATAAATTGAGAACCACTTAATACTGTTTGGTGGCTTTAGTGAGCTATGTAACCCATCCTTCACAACAAAAATAAAATTTTTCATCTAATTAGAGATACCATCTAGAACATTTTAGTGTAGACCCAGGATGTTATATCCCAAAATGGCCACAATGGAAGTTTGAAAAAATAACATTCAACTGTTTAAGATTATTTCTACGTTAAAAATATATCCTATACTGTTTCTAAGAGTAAAAGATGCTCAGAAATTTGTTCAGAAGCTGTCAAATTCCAAAGAACATCAGAATAATGGATGTCACTTTTAAAGAGCCAAAAGTTTCATATCCTAGCAACATAAAAACAGTGAACAAACGCACCGGCATGCCCCTCGTGTCCTGTATCTCCAACATCCTCACACAGAATCGAGAGAGACGATGGGTAAAACAGGGGCGTGTGGAGCCTCTCCCTCAGGGCACCAGCGAGGGAACTGGCTGGGGAGTCACTTACTCAAATACCTCCTGGGAAACAGGACGTAGCACGTGCAGGAGGCCTGGGGGATCGCCAGGTCTGCCCCCCACGGCTTCTCCTCAACGCCCAGGACCCAACTCGGGAGCTGGCACAGGGAGCTCCCGTGGACCATTCCCCAAGGCACGAACCACCACGGGGAAGGACTGGAGAACCTGTCAGTGGGAACATCGCAGTTACACGAGGTCTGAGGGGGTCCCCTGAGGACCGCACAGAGGAGTTGCGACGGGGAAGTGTGGGCAGGGGAAGGGCGTCATTCTGCCTGTGGCCGAGTCATGACGGGACCTGAGAGCAGAGCCTAGGCCACCACGCAGGGAGCCAGGCCGTCGGCTCAGTGCTCTTGTTCACAGATAGCAAGACTGACAGGGATCTCAGGATGCATCAGGCAACGACCTTCCCTCAAAAGCTGTCACTCTGCAAGGGGAAGAGAAGTCAAAGGTGCACCACAGGGTAAGCTGAGGTTTACTAGCACGGGGAGCCTTGCCTCGCTGATCTTGTGGGCTGAGGGACGTTACTGTCGCGGCTCCTAAGCTCTAACTTGGAGACTGAGCACCACTCCCCGGAGTGAGATGGGAGACGGAGACCGCGGCCACGATGACCCCCTCACCTGGGGTCACATTCAGACCACACAGCTATGCGTCTTTGGCTAAGACAGGTATACTGGGCACGTCCACGGAAGCATGTGGAAATAGGAAGGTACATCAGAGCTAAGAAACCTGAGCTGTCCACAGGCTATGCAACCCCCAAGCACTAAATGGTAGCAGATTAAGGCAGGACGCAGAGAAGGACCCGGCTCCTGACCCCAGAGCTCCACTCTGGTCCCAGAGACAATACGGGGAATACTTGGGAAAAATCATCGTGCCCTTGTGCCAATTGGGTCTGCATGTTTTGTTTATCACGTATTTTGAAGTCCGTGGCAAGACACAACCATGAAAACACTCTGGTGTGTCCCACATAGCCTCAAACCCTTTATGCAAAGTCTGCCATGAGAACGTCATTTCTGATTTAGCACCGAGGAAAATCTCTTCATCACTGAAAAACAAGTATGCACAGTCCATCCCAAGAGGTGATCAAGGGAGGACATGTATTTTCAGAGTTTTGCGGGGAACCGGGTGAAAAGGAAACTCAATCAAGAATTATGTTAACCAAAAAAAAAAAAAGAATTATGTTAACCCCCCTGGTTGTCATATTTGTTTGTTCTGATCGTTTATGTCTATTTGATGAACATTTTAACCTTGTCCTCTGTGATGAGGCTGGGTCAAAACTTCTGGGAAACAGCAAAATAGACAACTAAGAGCAGAAATAATGAATACCCAGGTGTTATGGGAACTCAGAGCATCACCTCATTATGCCCAACGCACGATGGCTCAAACTGGGTGCATCTCACTTCATGATCCAAAACAGTCAACACTTCCTGAGTATTTACTGCACACACCATTCTAAGTGCTTCACAGTCATCAGTTCCTTTAAACCCCGTTCCTTAAAGCTATCCTATAAAGCTAATTTGTATGTGTCCCTCTCTCAGTGACAAGGGACTGAAGCAAATGAAGGTCAAATAAACTGTCCAAGGCCCCTGGGCTGCCCAGCAGGTCTGACTCCAGAGCCTGCACTCTTCATCACCACCTACGCTGCCAACACGGATCCTGCTGCTCAAGGCTGTGTGAAACCAGTAGGACAGATTTTCATTTAGTACAAGAGGATAATTTTATTTTGCCCGGCTTATAATATAGACTCCATGGGCCCTAAGGGAATCATTTCAATATTTTTACTTTTATGCAGAGTATGGTACATCATTTTAAAGACAATGACCAATTACATCTACAAAGTTACTTTAAATATTTACTGCGTTCTTATGAATAGGCTCACAATGCTTATTCCTCTTTGGAATAATTTTTTTTCCTGTGGATACACACATAAAAAGATTTATCAGACAAAAGTATCACCTGAAGATACATAACCTAACACCATGATGAGAGCTTTAATGTGGAGAAACTAAACCCCCTACATACCACCTGGTCCTCAGGGATAGAAAACCCAAATCAAATTTGAGGAGATTTTCTGGTTCACAAAACTGAAAAGTCAAGCAGTAATGATGCTCCAAGCGCAACTAGGTCTCAGGACCAAGGTGTCTTCGGGCACAGCCAGAGCCCCTCGGTCTCCCACAGACAGGTGGTCCCCACGATGTGGCTTCCTTTTCACAGAGGCCATCCCCTCCTGAGTTGAGGGCAAGGACTCCAGGCCCTGCATGTCTTTAGCTGGACTTTCTGACAATACATATGCAGTTCCCAACCTTAGGAAATGTCAAGGTCCACAGGAAAGCTCCTCCTCCTGGGACAGGGATGGCACTGTGACTTCCTTCACCCCGAAAGAAGCCCGTCTCTATGCACAGGGCAGAGTCTAGAGGGGGCACAGGGGACCCTCCACGGGAAACAAGCAGTCACCTGGGAAAGTGAATTCACACTGCATGGGAAGTCCAACAGAAGCCTATCAAGCTGATCTAGAGAGTTCATCTCAAAGACCTGCCCAGAAACACGGAGAGCATTGGACACCCAGAGAGGAAGACCGCTGGCAACCAGCCGGGGGGAGGCATCTTCTCTGATGTGCCTGGTGGGAGTTGTGAGAACAGCCGGAGACATGGGCAGGCACCCCTCCAGGCAGTGTCAGGGCATACGGGGGCGGGGGGGTGCTCCATGAGAGGCTCAGTGGGGCAGCTCTTTCAGAAGCAGGCGAAGCCAGAGCACAGAATGAGGGCCGTAACAAAGAATCGGGGTCTGCATATGGTGCCCACATACGGTGCCCAGGTACCCGTGCAAAGAGCCGGATGCTGATGACAACTGGATCAGTCCCTGGGAGGGAGAGGGGCTGGAAGGGTGCATGCCCTCCCACAAGCAGATGCAGGATGTAAACTGGAATCTGCACCCCCTACAGCCCCACCCTGCTGACCCAAAGCCCACAGTCCCCGCTCCCTACAAACAAGTGTGTTTGTCATAAATAAGCACGGAGCACCGAGCTTAATTTCTGTGTTCACAAGTACCAGGCAAAGTGACAAAACACAGCTGAAAAGCTGGTGTTCGGCTGGGACCCTGGACTCAGAACCAGAGTGGATGAAGAATGATTTTTTAACTTCACAAGATGTCTTGCCTACTAACTTCCTGTATGGTAGCCTATGATTCTTTTAGAACCAACATGCTGGCGATGCTCTAAAGAGGACTCCCATCTGTCCCACAGGATGAATCATAGTTATTTTTATTGTATCCAATGAATGACCGTAGAATATCCTTTCCAGGGGGTCAATAAATGATACATTTAATTAATTTCCCTTTAAAATCTATACTCAAAGTATACATCCTTCAACTCCTTGGGTAATCATGAAGTTTTCCCAAAATGCAGTCACAAAAGAATGACAGCATTTCTTCGATTTCATCATGTAGGCACAAGATGAAAGATACTCTGCTTAAGAGAGACATAAGGAATCCTCGAACAATACTAAACCATTTGAACCCTTTAGTTTCACAAGTGCTTGGATTCTGGCATCTGGAATCCAATGTGACCCAAATGTAGCAGAGCATAGTTTTGCTTTTAATATTTAATTTGGGATTTCTCCCAATTTCAAAAACAAAGTACACAACTATAAGAGAAGCAATAGGTTTCCATAGGGGGATGTATTTGCGTCACCCTGAAGAAAATGCAAAAGGAACCTGAGTTCCATAAAAAATAAATCCTTATTAATTCATCTAAATCACCAGTAACCTAAGCCATACAAAAATAGTGGTAAAAGAATAGATGTTTATTTCTGTCTCAAGCAGGACCACTTTGGGCAACTCTACTGCAAATGCAAAGTTTCTTGGAAGGAAAGGGAACGGATTAACGGAATGAAAAGTTGGCTTAGAACGCTCAACTGAGAAAACATCTCTGTGGTGAGAAAACTCTCATTTTAAGCACTTCATCCCTTTGGAATATTTGAGGTGGTATTCCCTTCATTCACTAAGCTTGCCCTGTAGCCCACAATGATCCTGCAGACGGGACCAGACAGGTCACCGCAGTAAGTCACCCAAGGCTTACCGATGTCCTCACCCAGAACAGAGGATTTCTGGGGGAGAGTTCATGATGAGGCACAGTGGTTCTCAGACACACAGTAGGATGCACTTGTAGGGGAAATCAGTGGGAGTTCCCCCAGATGTATGGACCCCCCATGCCGGACAGGACATCTGCATCGATGCAGCAAAAGGCAGTGTGCTGTAGAACAGGACGTGCTCCTGTGCTTTTGTCCATCAGGTCCCTACTTTGCCCAGATGTGCCTCAGCAGAGACGAGTCTGCTAGTCGTGTTGCCAGATGTGAGGCATAAAATATTCCAATCTGTTCCCTTCCAAGCAATGAAAAAGTCATATCATCTAAAAGGAAATGGTACACATGCTCCACAATTATAGTTGGAGCCAATCTGTGAGTCACTCAGTGCCTGCACAAGACAATTTGGCTACTGGAAAATCCTGATTAATGACTTTTTTTTGAACACCAGAGTAACAACCTGACCTGCCAAAAAAAATCACAATTTTTTTTTCATCCATTCGCCATTTTTTTTTTTTTTTTTTGCCTTGGTTACCCACTACCTTACCCAGAGACTGTGAAAGAAGAAAAATGAGAATGGTGTTGTAGGCACATGAAGCTCAAATGTAAATGTTGCTTCTTGCAAGTTGTGGGGGAGAGGGTGGGGGTGACGTCAGCCTTGAGACAGGAGAAGGAGCGTCCCCCTGGAGGTGCTACATGGCCTCCCCAAGCCTGTGCTGAGAGCCTGGGGATTCACTAGTCACCAGAGCTAATTCACCATCTGCAAGAAGTGCCAGGGCGGCCAGTTCCTATCCCATCCGAGCACCCCACGGACACACAGCCAGCATGGGCCCAGGCCCCCGGGGAGGAGATGAAGCCCCCAGGAAAGCCCTTGTCTGAAGTCCTCCTCTGAGCTCTCCTGCCTCCGAGGTGGCAGACAAAGCTGTGCGCTTAACATTCCCAGCTTCGGAAACCACGCCAGCCCTTGCCGGCAGCATCTACACCCCCGAGGAAGAATCCGCTACCCATCGCTTAATTTGTAATCGATACAAGGCAGCGGAGGCTGAGAAGTCACGAATTCCCAATTCCAAGCCCCGGCCGGAATCGCCATGCGTTTGGCAGAAGAGAAGGCAGGCGGCTGGAATCGCAGCAGCTGAGAAGTGTGGAAGAGTCAGAGAAGAGGCTGCCTTGAGTTTCCCGTGCAAATCTCCAACCCCCGGCGGCCTCCGTCCTCTAGCCACCTGCGCCCCCTCCCACCTGCACCTGCGCCCTCTCCGCCTGCACCTGCGCCCTCTCCGCCTGCACCTGCGCCCTCTCCCCTCAACGGACTCCGCTCTCTCCACCCGTAGACCTCTCCTGCCTCCACCTGGGCCCTACCCCGTCTCCACCTGCACCCTCCCCCGTTGGCACGTGGGCCCTCTCCCCCGTCCACCTGCAGACCTCCGTGACCTCTGAGGCACTCCGCCCTGTCGCCCCCTCCCGACCTCTCCTAACTCTTCCCCCTCACCTTCCCCCCGGGTCTCCCGTCCGGCTGGCGGCGACCTCAGGGCGCCGTGCGCGCGGGGCGGGCGGCCAGGTGGGCTGGGGCTCCCTCCAGCCCGGCCTCACCCTCACCTGCCTGCGCACGCAGAGCCCGTGCCTGCCGCCCCCAGCCCTGGCAGCGCAGGCTGCAGTAATTACATCCTCATTATTTCTCTGCGATCGTTAGCGAGCGAGCCGAGAACAGCAACAGCCGCTGCCGGGGGAGGCTTGGTTACAAAACCCTGCGCCGGGAGCTCCGCGCTTAGCAACCGCCCGAAAAAGCCCGGCGCTCGCGCTCCCACTTGAAGAGCGGGCGGAGGCCGCCCCCTCCCGCGCTGCGGCCGCCGCGACCCCGCACGAGCGGCCCCGCCGGCCCCGGCCCCGGCCCCGGCCCCCCGCGGGAGCCCGACGCCGCCCCCTCCCCGCCCGCCCGCCGCGCCCACGCCCGCGCCCACGCCCACGCCCGGAGCGCAGGGTCCCGAGCCCCGCCCGCACCTTCCTCAGCGCGGACATCCTCGGCCTCGGAGTTCGGCGGGCGCAGGGCGGCGTGGCGCGGTCCGTCCGTCCGTCCGTCCGTCCCCGGCCGTCAGCCCGCGGGGCCGCCCGCGCCCCGACCGCGCTCCAGCCCCGCGCACGGTCCGAGCTCCCCGCCGGCGCCTGCGCACTGGGCGCCCGGGAGGCCCGGCGCGGCGGGGGGCGCGGCGCGGCGGCATCTGGGGAGGGGCCAGGCCCGGCGGGGAGCCCAGGCCGCGCCCCCGCCCCGCCCCCCGCCGCCCGGGCCCCGCCCCGACGCCACCTGTGGCGCGGCCCGCGGGGCGCCCGAGGCGCAGGCACCGGGGCGCACGTCGCTCGGCGGCGGCGGGCCCAGCCCCGAAGTTAGCGCGCGGCCCCGCTCGTGCCCCAGCGCCGGGGCCGCCCGCACCCGAGGACGCCGGCCCGAGGCCCCCAGCGCCGGCGCCGCGCGCCCTGCCGCTGCCCTAGACCCGGGCCGCCCGCTCCCTCCGGGCGCGCCTCCTGCAGCGCACGCGGGCCGCGGGGAAGAAGGAAGGAGCGCGCTGGAGCCGCGGACCGGCCTCCTCCAGGTGCCCGGCGGGAGACAGGGCGCCCCCCCCGCCCCGCCTCCACCTCCACCGCCTCCGCCGCCGCCGGGTCCGCTCTCCGCCGCGCACAGGACCCCAGCGCGGGGAAGGACTGGAAGCGCCGCGCCGTCCCAGCGACCTGCGCAGCCCAGACCCACGGGCCAAGCTCCCACGGCCCGTCTGGCAACCCGGGGAACGGCCTTCCGAGACCGCACGAGAGCAGGATCCCCCCCGGGGCCACCTGCTGCGCTGGGCGCTCCCGCTGCGCTCGCCTGCGCGCCTGGGCCTGGGGCGGGCCGGCGTCCCCGGAACCGGCTGCGAGGCTCACCCCGGCTGCTGGGAAGCCTAAGGGCAGAAAAGCCTAAACAGCTGCTAGGAAACCTGAAGCCCGCAGGATGCTTCTAGGGAAATGATAGGGATCAGGATAGGAATCAGGTGACCAAAAATACTCGAGGTGGACAAGCCGGGCTTCCCCAGAAATTCCAAAACCTTTAAACGACACCGCTGCCTCAGCGATACTTCTGCTTCGTAGAATGGGTCAGGCTCGTGCGTCCATTGCTCTTTATTTTTCCGCCGAATTCTAAATGCTGAGGGGGAGTGGATACAAACTGAATCAAAGAAACCTGTCCACAACTGGATTTTTCTGCAGCGTTTCTAGCATCTTCCAATTTGTCTCCGTGGTCAAAAAATGACAAATCCTATGTGCCAACCCTCAACCAGAAATCCAGATTCTAGATCAAGTTCACTTAAAAATGTACTTCCCTCCTCTTCATATTTGTCCTCATGTTCATCCTTTTGAGACTCATTTGTTCATTCACACAACAGCAACCACAAAAAAATGACAAAAACGTGCTCTTTCCCTCAACATATGAGCAAAACAGAAAGAACCACAGGACCAGGGGATTTTCAGTCCACAGAGGGGGGTCATTTTAAAAATATCACACGAGACAGGGAGCTCAGTGGTTTATTGGGAGGTGAGTCCAAGTGGAGGAGGAGTCCACCAGGGAGACAGGGAAAGTTTATCAGACGCATTACCAAGCTGGCCACCCCTATAGACACGGGGGCTCCACCTGGCTGGAGTCCCTGAAGGAACCCTGTGGACTGCACCTCAGCATTGTTTGAGGTTTGGAAGGCAGGACAATCTGTTCATCTGACTTCATCTCCCAACCCCACAGGTGTTTTCCCACATGCCCACAGCAGGTTCCTCTGGCTGAGCAATGCCGGTACCTCCTAGAGAGGCTGACCAGCAGCGTTTGGGGTGCCAGCCAGTGAGTGCAGCACAGGGCACTTCCGTCAGAGCCCTGGAGATGCACTGGGGTTTGGGGAAGGGGATCTAGGAAGAAGGAAGAGCAGTCATGAAGCTCCAGGGAGATGGAAGGAAGGGCAGGTGGAAGACCCACCCTCAGTGCTCTAGATGGTCAGAGTAAGTGGAACATAGCGAGCAAGGGACAGCACAGCACAAACGTGCCTGCAGAACAAGCCTGGGGCTTACATGACATTTTAAGGACCCCAAGGTGTATCTTGAATTCAATACAATTCGATGTAGGCTTTGAGCACAGAAGTCAGATGTCCTACATAGACAATCATGACATTTGTGGACAAAGACTGTTTTCTTCTCCCTTCCCAAGCTCCATACTTTTCATTTCCTTGTCTTATTACTTGGGCCAGGACTTCTGGTGCATTGTGGGAAGGAGCGGTGGGGGGGGGGGACACCATTAACACAGGGTTAATGTGATGTTAGCTGTAGGGATTTTGTGGGTGCTCTTTATCAAGCTGATGAATTCCCCCTCTGTTCCTAGTCCGATGGAAGTTTTTATCATGAACACAGGTTGGGTTCTGTCAAATGCCTCTTCTGCAACTATTGATATGCTCATGCAATTCTGTACTTAGCTTGTAACAGTGATGGATTACCTTTGCTAATTCTGAATGGCAGTGAGATTTTTAGGACATTTTGGCTGCAATGAGGAGAAGAATAGAGTGGAGTAGGAGTGAGGAAATGAGAGTGGAGGTGGGGATCTCACCTTAAAATGCCTGGAGGAATTCTAGGGGGATGACGAAGGCCATGGACAAAAGGAACGCTGCCGGGAAAACACCCTTGTTGCGGGTTTTCTAGGCAGGTTATGAGGGGAGAGAGAAGCAGGAGAGGAAGCACAGCGGTCCCATGTCAGGCTCTGCGCCTGGGCTGATGGAACCTCTGGGAGGTCACCGAGGGGCAGGTGCACACAGATAAGCCTGTCCCGGACCCCAGGACATGATGTCCTGTGACTTAGGAGCAGGTACAGAGAGTGTGGATGTAGGACACACGCTGCAGATGACAAAGTGGAGGCTGACTTTGTCCTCAGTTCTCAGGTTCTTTCAAATTTGGGTGTGAAGGAGATTAAGGATTTAGGGCGGCGGGAAAACCTGTGGTTTCTGGGAAGATTTTGTGATAAAGCCACCAGGTCCAGAGTGGGCTTGAACTCTGGTGGGATGTTGCAGAAGAGAAGGAAAGTTCACAACAAGGCCTCATCGAGGACATTATTCCAGCAAGTATCCCCTCCTTCTCCTGTACCAACGTGTTCTAAATAACCTTATTTATTCAGTATTTAACAAATACTGCCTCCCCCCACAATGCCCCCATCTCCCACATCCTTGCCATTCGGTACCTTTGTTACAACAGTAGCCCACACTGACCCATCGTCATCTGGAGTCTACAGGCAACCCCGTTAGGGTTCACTCTTGGTGTCGGATGTTCTGTGGGTTTGGACAAGTGAATGGTTGCCTGGACTCACCAGTCCCTGAACTCTAAAGTCCTAGTCAGCTGTTTAAGGGATGCCTATGATGATGTGTCTAGCGAGCCTCTCAAACTTCACATGGCGGGCCCAAGGATGAGCCTCTCGGAGGCTTCCCGTCTCCTCTCTGCGACTCCATCCTTCCAGTTTCCGGAAAAACACTGTGGACACGTGCCGCACTTCTCTGCTTCAGAGCCCATACGAGTCAACATGAGAATCCCTTGCCTTGTCGACCAATATATCAGAAATCCGAGAACTGCGTCCTACAACCTCGGATGCTCTCACTCTGATGCTGGCCACCCAGGTCTCTGTGGGTGCCGGACGCACACTGGTCTCCCGGCTTCCTCAAGGGACTTCTTCAAGAGGTAGTTCACAGAAGTTCAGCCCTCCGCTCCTGCAGGCAGATGATTTTCCGGGGCTCGCTGGGTTGCCATAATCCCCTGGGGGCCCTTGTCCCAACAATGAGGCCTGTTTCGTGCCTGATGGCATCGGTCCCTCGGGCCTCCTTGGTCCTGCTGCAGACACTGTCCACCCAGGACCCTCACGGGGCATCGCCTCCCCTCTGCTGAGTGCCCTTTGCCTGGCTGCCACCGAGCCTTGCTCCCTCTGCTGCCAGTTTGGCCCATGTGACCTTCCTGCGGCACCTCCCGGACCACCCCCGTCCCCGGCTCCTGCACACCTGACATGCCCTGTGTCTCGCTGCAGTCGCTGCCCGTCTCCCATCATCAGACTTCAGACACATCCGCAGCGTCCTGGACGCTGACACGGACAGACGGGGCTCTGGGCAAATGGAGTTCCTGAGAAGGCAATTCAAGAAAGGGAGTGAGGAATCAGTCAAGGCCCCAGAGGTGCGGTGGGGTTGGCTGGGGTGCGCAGGGAAGAATCGCACCCCGGGGAAGGAAGGGGGACAGGGGAGGGCGGTGGTCCTCGCGGTGGCCGCCGGCAGGCTCTCTTCCTCCCTTGGCCCCCACGCCCCTGGTTCTGGGGTCCCCTGGGGCTCCGCGTGCAGGGCGGGCGCTGCAGCCGCTGTGGCCCTGCGGCCCTCGCGATGCCACGGTGGTCCCCAGCCCGCCCGCCAGGCCGCCCCTCCCGCGGGCCTCCAGGCCCGGGACCCTCCCCCGCGACCCCTCCGCTGACCCCGTGCCATGACCCCCACACTTTTTGAGGGTCCAACTTCAATTATATCTCGAAACTGGGAAAAAATAAGGCCTTCCCTTTTTTCATTTGAATATCCATGATTAAACGGCAACGCGGAGGCGAGGGTTTAACAGGCGCCCGAGAACGCGAGGCTGCAGGTCCCGCGCCCCGGTCTCCTAAGGAAGCCTCGCTCGGGACTCCTCCTCTTCCCTCTGAGCACGCGCGGAGCTCCACCGGCCACGCCCACAGCCCCGTACGAGCCAATCCGCAGCCGAGGAGCGGTTGATTGGCAGTCAGCGGGAAAGACCCCGGATCCCGATTGGACACGCCCCGTTGTGGGCGGGCCCACAGGGCCGGAATCCGGAAGCGTGGCCGCGCTGCTCCGGCCCTGGAGCGGGTCCTGCGGGAGAGAGCGGGGCCCCGGGATGGCCATGGCGGCGCTGCGGCGGCACGGTACGCTGGGAGGCGGCCTGCGGGCGGGGCGGCGGGGGCGGCGGGGGCGGCGGAGCCCCCGGGCCCTGCTCGAGGACCCGGCCCGCACCCGGGACCCCTGGGCCACCGTCCTCCCCCCCACCCCCCGCCGGGACCCAGGGCAATGTCCTCCCCCATCCCCACCCCCACCCCCGGGACCCAGGGCGCTGTCCTGCCCCCCCCACCGACCCAGGGCAATGTCCTCCCCCATCCCCACCCCCACCCCCACCCCCGGGACCCAGGGCGCTGTCCTGCCCCCCTCCCCCCTGGACCCAGGGCAATGTCCTCCCCCTGCCCCCACTCCCACTCAGGGCCCTGTCCTCTCCCTGCGCCCCTGCCGGGACCCAGGGCCCTGTCCTCCCCCTGCCAGGACCCCAGGACCCTGTTTACTCCCTCCCCCCAGGACCCCAGAGCCCTGCCCATCTCCACCAGGACCCTGGACCCCAACTCACCTCCTACCAGGACCCCAGAACTCTGTCCCATCTCCCACTAGGACTCCAGCCCACCTTCCACCTGGACCCCAGACCCAGGCAGGTGTTGGCACTTAGGGCAGGAGGACCTCCAGGGCCCCGGGTATCTCTGGGACCTGCATCCCAGCCCTGGGTGTCCAGGGGCCCTAGGCGGAGGTGACAAGGCCTGCGAGACCCTGAAGGAGCAGGAACCCCTTTCCATGAGTGAATATGGGATTTGTGGGGCCAGGACGGTCCCCCAAACCAGTGCAGGGACCTGCAGCTTGTACTGGAGCAGTACACTTTGTGACTGGTGTTCCCCCTTGGAACAGGTCGGAGGCCTCTCTGAGCCTCATTGTCTTCATCTGTACAATGGATATGATAGTCTGCTTTATAACCAGCACCAAAGGGGTGGAATGCATTTCATTGGTTAACATTTTGGTGCCTTAGAATCGAACGTCAGAAGATGCAGGGGACTCCCATCTCACATAAGGTGCAACTAAATCTTGTTCCCACTCAATCATCGGCACTCAAGTGAAAAGTGAGAAGGTTTTATGTTTGCTGTTTAATTGAGGTATGATTGACGTTCAACCCTGTATAAGCTTAAGACCTGCAGCATCAGGACCTGACACGCATGTGCGCCACAAAATCACCACGCAGAGTTAACATCCATCACCTCATATGGTTACGTTTTTCCTTGTGGTGAGAACCTTAGGACTTGCTCTCTTACGAACTTTCACATGGAGCGCAAGGCATTGTAGACTGGGTCAGCACGTCCCAAGACTCATTAATCCTGTAGCTGGGAGTCTGTACCTATAGGCCACCTTCCTATAGGTACAGACTATAGGAAGTCCCTATAGAGCCCTATAGAGCCCTCTCACTTCTGTAAACCATGAATCTATTTTCCGTATCCACGCATCCAGGGGTTTTTAGATGCCACATATAAGTGGGGTCATATGGTATTTGTCTTTGTTTGACGTATTTCATCTAGCATGAGGCTCTCAAGGTCCACCTATGTGGTTGCAAATGGCAAGATCACCTTTCTTAATGGTTCAATATACCATTGTGTATATACACTGCAACATCTTTATTCATCCATCCTGGATGGACCCCTAGGCTGTTCCATGCCTTAGCTATTGTAATAGTGCACCAGTGAACATGAGGGTGCAGATACCTCTTTGAGCTCCAGATTTCATTTCCTCTGAATAAATATTCAAAAGTGCAGTTGCTGGGTTGTAGAGAAGCTCTATGTTCAACTTCTTAAGCACCCTCCACACTGTTCTCCAGAGTGGCTGCACCAGCTTGCATTCCCACCTACAGTGTAAAAGGGCTCTCCTTTCTGCACGTCCTTGCCAACATTTGTCATTTTTTGCCTTTTTGATTATTGCCATTCTAACAGGTGTGAGGTTATTTCTCACTGTGGTTTGGATTTGCATTTCCCTGGTGACTAGTGGTGTTGAACATCTTTTTATGTGTCTATTGGCCATCTGGATGTCTTCTCTAAAAGAATTTCTATTCAGATCCTCTGCCCGTTTTTTAATTAGCTTGGTATTTTGTTGTTGAGTTGTGTACATTTTTCATCTATATTGGGTGTGAATGCCTTCTAGGTGTGTGACTGGCAGATGTCTACTCCCGGTCCCCAGGCTTCCTCGTCCTGTTGATGGGTTTGTCTGCTGTGTGGAAGCCTGTGGCTTGATGTGTCCCAATTGTGGATTTCCACTTTTCTTCCTTATGCTTTAGGTGTCCTGTCCAAAAATCATCACCAGGACCCATATCGAGAAGCTCTTTCCCTGTGTTGTCTTCTAGGAGTTTTATGGTTTCGGGTAAAAGTGAAGGTTTTGATACATTTCTTATGTTATTTGGATTGGTTCAGGCTGTGGTTTTCTTTTTTCTTTCTTTTAAAATGGATGATTGTGGTTTTGCCCTTTGAAATGAGAAGTCAAATATCCATTTTAGTTAATAAGCACTTGCATAAAATATGAAAAAGTAATTTCTCAACCAGGCAGAGTATGGAATCAGTAAATAGAGTCCCCATCTCTGTGGCTTCCTTTATAGGAAAGCACTGTGGGTGCCTCCCTCTTGCTCTCATCCCACTGAGTCTTGACTTCACTTAGTGAGCTTTAAACACAGATCATCATAGGTTAAAATGGCTTAATTTCTAACCAGTCAGATGTTAGTCTCCAAAATGAACATTAAAACATCTTAATGAGTGCTCACACCACTGTTTTTACGTACACGCACACACGCCAGAAGGAGTGAAGACTCTGTGGGATGGCTGTCGAGCCCCCAGTGTTTCTTCTCCGTCACACTGGGGCCCTTCCTGTAGTGCACATCCCACACGTTGTCATGACCCTTCTAAGCCTCACACTGAGGGCTCTTCCCCCTGCAAGATGTCGGGGTCATCTTAGTGCACCTAGTGAACTTGTAAAAAGCTTTCTCTGCTCACCAAATTAAGATGGATGAAACCCTGCATTGTTTTACTCATTTAGGAGCCTTCTCTAAAAAAGTCCTCCTTCCCCTGGGGGATAGGTGATAAAATTGTCAGAGTGAGGTTTTAAGACACTGCAGTCAGAAGGATGGATTAGAAAGCCTTGGAAGTGTAAAATTTAAGTGGGAAGCAAAATACTAGTTTTGTGAGTCTTTTTAACAAGATCACTGAAGAGCATGTCTCTGGGACAACATTCTGCTTCCAGAAACACTGGGAGATTGCAGTTGGAAAAGTCTGAGCATTCGTAACTTATTGAAGCCCATGGTTTGGGAACCGTGTGGCTGAGAGGGCCGTGGCTGGTGCAGACTTGCCCTCACAGCTCTGCCCTCTTGCCGCCCAGTGCCTCTTCAAAGACACCGGGTCGCATGGAGAACTCGCACTTAACACTCGCTCCCACAGCAAACGGTCACGGAGTCTGCTGAGCGTGTGTGACATCTTCATGCCCTGGGAACAGAGCAGGGACTTGGACGCTTTGGCTCTAGCTAGGCAGGTTCCAGGCTATTCCTTCAGGCTAGAGTCACTGCTGTGGCTGAGACACATCCCAGGAAAAAGATACTCCGCTCTGGCACAGACCGAGTAAGCATGACAAGGGCAGGCTGGCATTCCATCTGAAGCTGTGACAGCAGCCGGCTTCCCTGGGAGCAGAGTGCTCCCCCTAGGTCGTGTATCTTTCTGATGCATCCATCTCCTCTGAGACAATTTGTAGGATTCATGGGGAGGATGTTTTGCCTTTGCAGCAATACTACTTGAGTAAGAAGCAAAATTTTTTTTTTTAATGTGCTGTATTTTATGTGGAGAAATGTATGAACGGTACTAGCAGATGTCTCCTGGACAAGCCTGTGAGTTAGCAGGCAGGCAATGAAGTGAACAGCCCTCCAGGACTGAAGCGACTCACAGGAAGGCCCCCATGTCCTAAGTGGTGGGGAAGTGGGCGAATATCCAGCACTTACTGGAGTGCTGACTCAGGTGGGGACTGGCTGTGCTCATGCTCATGGGAGCAGAGGTGGGGACAGCCTGCAGCAGCAGGACAGCATCCGGAAGGAGAAGGATGGCCAGGTGGCCTGGGTCGGCCCCAGGACCAGCTCTTTGGGGAGGGGCACTCCCAGGGAAGAGTCAGGCTGCAGGAGGGTCTGGTCCCCATCTCACAGGCTGCTGGCCTCAGTAGCTGCACAGTTAAGTCTTCAAACGAGTGCCCAGGTATAGTGTCCAGCCACCTTCCTCCCAGGCGCCTCCCCAGGCCACCTGCCCAGGCCTATCCTCCTGTAGTGGGAGCATAGTACTTCTTGAAGTAACCCATCCATTTTGAGGAACGCTGCCCGCCCTACTTCTCCTTGGGTGTGGTTTTGCTGGAGCACGTAAGGGGAGTCTTGTAGCTTGTCCAACAATGTCTCCTCTGCCTCCTCAGAGGCAGTACCTCAGTACCTCGTCCTCCCTGCTTCCCAGCCCCTGCTACGGGATGCTCTGCACGCTCTGGAATGCCTCTCCTGGGAGGCATGCTCCAGCTGGCTTCCAAAACAGAGGATACCTAACTGCAGGCAGGCCAGCCTGCTGAGAACGTGGGCTCCATCCCTAGCCAGGAGGGACACGCTCGCCTCTGGTCCGCCGTCTGCACTGTAGACGCCACTGGCCCTCCCTCCCTGCTCCTGTGCCGATGAGATGAGCACTGGGTGGAAAGCGTAGAATGAACGGGTTCAAGTCAAGAGCATGGCAGAGTGCCCGTGCCCCAGCAGTGCACCTCTTTCTCATCTGGCACCCCCACCGCGGGCCAGCCACTTGTTGACCCTAAGATCTCTCATCACGATGAAACGGTCATCTCCTCCTCTCGCATGATCAGGATTAAGTGAGTGAGTGTCTGTGGCTCTGGCCTCCCACCTCTGCACACTTGCATGTTCCCCAGGATACCACATCCAGCCCTGACCTATCTCCACCTACACCTGCCTGCCAGGCCCATGAGGCAGATGGCCAGGTGGGGGAATGTGTGTAGTGCACATAGTCCCATTGCTTCTTAATGAGACCTTGCTCCTGCCCTGCCTGACCTTCAGGGGATGAGCCTCTCCTGGGAGCCGGGAGTGTGTGGCCAGCTGAACCACTGGAGCTACAAGGTCCTTGTCCTCCAGGGACCCTGGCTGGGTGCAACCTGCACTGTGAGTGGTCTCAGTTCCAGCTGGCCTCATCCCCTTCCCTGTGTCCTTGCCTCTGTGTTCAGCATAACCCACCCCTCACTGTGGGGCTATGTGTGGTTCAGGTGCTAATGACAGCGACCCTGGAGCAGTGGGGCTGGGATAGGGTGTCTGTGTGTCTGTGCGTGCAGGTGTGTATCTATGTGTGTATGTGCATGCACATACATATGTGCATGCATATGTGTCTGTTCCTACGTTCACGTGTGTCTGCATGCATGTGCATCTCTGTTCATGTGTGCATAAGTATGTGCACATGCATGCGTGTCTGTTCATGTGTGCACATGCATGTCTGTGTGTATCTCTGTGTGTGCATGCACATGTGTGTTTGCATGTCTGTGCATGCATTGTCTCCCATCACACCCTCAGACTTACACACTCTGCCATCCGCCCCCTCTGGAGCCTCAGAACCACAGGCTCTGGTTGGGATGCACCTGTAATGGAAAGAGACCTCTGTTCGTCTGCTGAGCTGTGTGCCTCGTGGCTGTGGGGGTGCAGCTTCATCCTTGGGCCTCTGAAGCTTCCTCGGTAGAAATAGCCCGGCTTTACTTATTCATGTGAGTCCTCAGGGCAGAGCCAGCAGGGCTGGATCAGCACCCCTACCCCAGCCTGTCAGCCCCCATGAAGGTATGTGCCCTCTCACACACGGCTGCCCTCTGGGGCATCAGATCAGATTCCTGTCTGAATTCTGCTACCAGGCAGGCTTCCTGTGCTCAGCAAGCATTTCCTGAAATGAATGACTTGGGTAAGAGACAAACAGATGGCACTGTACAGACCACGAATCCTGGGCCCTGGCTACCCAGAAGCAGCTGCGTTGGGGTAGGAATTGTGAGCTACCAGAGGTTTCGAGCATAGCGGGGCTGGTGTTTGCTTCCATAAGGGACAGATCTGAGAGTGGACAGGGTAATTATGGGAAGGGGCAGGGCCAGCAGCAGGAGGGCCAGCCAGCCTGTGGTTGGGGTTTCACCGGTAGGTGGGGACAGCCAGGAGTAAGGCAGCAGCCCTGGGGAACAGAAGTTTCCTGAAAAAAGAGGACATGGGGACTGACCTTGTAAGTCCAGTGACATGTGGGCGGTTGCAGACTGCTGTCTTGTGGATCAGATGTAAGTCGGGTGGGGCACGTGGACAGAGTGAGTTCTATCACCCGGACACCAGGTGCCCACCCTGAAGACACAGCAGCAGGCCCCATCCCTAAGTGGAGGTGGGTTTAAGGACCCTGAGTCGTGGGCCCCTCCCAGTCTGTGTTGCTCTCCCCACCCCTGCAGCCCTCCCAAAGCAGGTGGTTAACCTAACTACTGGTGCTAGTGACCGGCTGCCAGCCTCGCCATGTGTGCTTTGGGTGGAATTCAAGATCTAGTAGATGAAAAAGCCAAAATTCATGAAATTGGGAAAAATGAAACTTTTGGCGTAGTCAGGAAAGCATCCTGTGTGTGCCCAGGACATGAAAGCCAGTGTCCGAGGGGCACGTGAGCCTCGTGGGGCCGTGCTGCTCCCTTAGCATGCTCGGTGAGGCCGGGAGCCACCCGGCCCTGCATCCCTGCCGTGTCCCCGCTGGGACAGACCTGCTGACGGCTGGTGCAGTAAGTCATGTTAGACACTCTACAAGGAAAAATTTAGGACAAAGTTGGGAATTTTTTTTTTTTAAGTGAAAGTTTGGGGAGAAAAAAGAATATTCAGTAAATCTAATCCTTAGATGGGATGAGCGCATCAGATTGGTCACGGTGTATGTTCTGATTATCTCCCCTTTGAGTGCCATTTGTGGTTTTATTTTGAGCACTGTTTCCCTTTTAATTAGTACTTCAGAAAGCTTGCCAACTCTTGCTTAAATCTTAGCTAATTATTCTTTCATTTATGATTCTATTATGAAGCTCATTAAGAAACTCATTCATTAAATTAGCATATTATCCTGAACTTTCATGTGAAGTGACATAGTGCTATTATGAATTTATTCCTAGATTATAGACAATGGTTAAATACCTTGCCTCATTATTGGGATAAAATGGAAAAAATAAAACATTGAATATTGTTGAGAAAGCTGTGGATAGGCTGGCAGGTACTCAACAGGCATTTAAATATAGTCTTTCTTGAAAAGATAAAACTCAAACTATCTAGTTCCAAGAAATACAGTAACCCTGTCAAATTTCAACTTAGAGTGTCTGTTGCACCCTGGTACACTGAGCCAGGATGGAAGCGGGGGTGACGCGACCCAGGATTTGTTGTTGCTAACACCGTGAGTGTACGTGCATGTCTGTGGCTGGTGTGCCCTGGAGGGTGTGCCCCTTGCACCAGGCTTTGGTGAGGAGGGGGCACAATCGCTAAGCCACTAAGCTTCTATCAGTGTCCTTTTCTAGTCTGGTTTCCGACAGCAGTTTTTCATTTAAATATGGTTTCAAAAAGCTTGGTGACTCTCGATTCTGTGTCATCACTTCCCACTTGTCAGTCTGTCCACTGGAAATTCTATAAAGGTGCGCTGTAAACCTATTCGTTCTATGTTTTCCTCTCAAAACTTTTAAAGGTTAGCGTCACTGTTTGGGGTCCCTTCTACTTTTGTGTGATTCCCAGGAGTATGTGGTCCATCCCTTCCCCATAACATCCAGCCTTGAAACTCTGGCTTTGGAGCTGACTTCCTTCCTCGTGTCCTCAGATGAGCTCTACACATATTTTGTTTGTCCTCTCCGAGTCGGGCTTTTCCAGACACACTGGCCTGTAGGGATGCTAACGGAGGTTTTGATATACTTGTCTGGAGAATCACAAATGAGGAAACATCATTTCTGCTCTCAACCATCCCAGGCTCTCCCGATGTACAATGTGTGTCTAGTAGAACGTAGCTTTACCCCCATTTGAAGTGACGTGTGCCGTGTACGCAAATATTGAGAGAATATGTGCTACTTTGCGACCAGAGTGAGCTTTTTGAAAGCTCACTCCTTGATATTATGGGGTGCGTCTTTTGTACCACATATATGTAATCTTCTTTTGCTTTTCTCAGGATGGGGTATTACACAAGAAAAAGTTCCTATTTCCATTTCTTTTCTCATACGAGTCTTTTCGAATGGAACACACTGCTTGTTTGCTCCCTTTGGGAGCCTGCGGGCCAGGAAGCACAGCTGACGTGCAACCCATTCCCTAGCGGGAGCCAGCTCACCTGCCGCAGGTGTCCTCAGGCTCTGCTCTTGAGGCACAGCACACAGGAGAGCGATTTCCTTGAAATGCAGCCATTTACACCTTTGTTAAAAATGGAACACGGTCTTCCCTTTTGTATACTCAGATGTTAGATTTTTTTTTTTTTTTTGGATGTTAGATTTTAAAACCAGTAATTACGCTGAAAAAGAGTTAATGTTTGTAGTGAGTGAACACACAATTTCAACAAACCAGAAGTGACAGATGCTTTTAAAAAATAATGCTTTACGGGCAGCCCGGGTGGCTCAGCGGTTTAGTGCCGCCTTCAGCCCAGGGCCTGATCCTGGAGACCCTGGATCAAGTCCCACGTCGGGCTCCCTGCATGGAGCCTGCTTCTCCCTCTGCCTGTGTCTCTGCCCGCCACCCCCCCCCCCCCGCGTCTCTCATGAATAAATAAATAAAATCTTTTTTAAAAATTAAAAAATAAATAAAAATGATGATTTACTATGTACCAGTATCCTGAAAAAAATACTGGTACCTTCTTCTATGTTCTGCTTTTTTTTTTTTAACATGAATCACTATAGAGATCTGGCCAGTAGGAAGACATGCTTTGTTTACAGAATTAAGTCCCTATCTGTGGGAAATCATCCAGCAGTTCAGAGGGTACGTGTTTTATTCATAGCTGGAGGCTCCAAGTAGCAGTGAGAGCTTAAGTGGCTCTGAGACGTGTTTTCAGGCCTAAGCTAGCCGACTATTTCTGTTTAAATAAACTGAGCTCTTTTAGTAATAGGAAACTCCAGATGACTGCTCCATGCGCCACGGTGTCCCTGGAAACCAGGCACTGCCGTGTGCCGTCGTGCAGTGGGCAGGAACAGATGCTCGGGATGTCTGCTGGTCTTGGGGCACAGCTGTTCCTTCCGGTCCCCCACAGCATCTGACTCCTGACATTAACATCCACCACTGAGTCTCAAAGCCTGGGGTAGAGCGAAGTGTGTCACTGTCACCATGTCTTCCAGCAATAGTAGTTGCCAGAAAGTTACTTTGTTTGTTACACACTGCTCTTTAAAGTGCTTTTTTTTTTTTTTAAACATAATATTTTTAAGAAGACGTTATGTCTTAAGTTGTGGCAATTGAAAGCATTCCGTCATCATGCTTAGCAAATGATTTCATTCTGAGATACCTGGATGTTCGGATTGGGTTAAGATTTATTAGTTAAAATTCTCCTTGTTATAAGTAAATAAATAAATAAATAAAAACGAGTAAATAAATAAATAAAAGTTAAATTCTCCTTGAAGAGAAAAAACTCCCCCTTGATACTGAGATACACATTGTGACACGTCTTAGATCACCTCTTCTCGTGCCTGGAGATGGTGCAGTTTGTGAGTCAGCTGTGGATCACGGATAATAGAAGGTAAAACCAGTATTTGCCAGTGTCTGGTATCCAAGGCAGTCTGAACAAGTGTCAGGAATTGTACATCAGGCACTTGTTCCCCGTGATGATGTCATGACCAGGAGTCGGGGTGGGAACAAATCTCTCCAACCTTACCGCTGCCAGAGCACAAGCATGCTGCCACCAAGTAGCTGGATACCAGGGTTGTCCTGGAGGTCCTGTGGTTCCACAGGAAAGGGTGGGTTTTTGCTTGTGAGGTTTTAACATCTGTTGCTGTAGGACAAAAATCACGGTGGCCCCTGGAGTTATAAGATTCTTAACCCAGCTCAGCTTAGGATGCTAGAAGTTTCTTTCTCAGTTTTTGGACTACAGTGTTCAGTTTTAAATTTTAAAATTAGAATCACCTTTGCCATTTATTAAAAAGTAACCTGAACAGATCCTCTTGACCTCTTTGAACCTGCCCTCTCCCACTCTTCCCCTCACAGAATAGCATAAGATGTAAACTTATAGAACTTTTAGGTTTGTATTTGCTTTTGTTTTCAAATCCTGAACATACAGCCTGCTTTCCTGCATTCTTACGTTGTTGGGAGGTTGTTTGCAGTAACTCTGTGGTTGCTGTGCATGCCAGGTGTGCATCCTGGATGGATGCAGTACCGTGCACGTGCGACCAAACGCGTCTGTGGGAGGACTGTTGTACCCGTGAGCTCCCTGCACCCCAGGCCCTGCCTGTGACCCCGGCTCCTGGAGCAGCTCGTGGTGTTGGGAAGTGGCCGCGGGGGCACAGGTGCAGGGTAGGAAAGGGGAGCTCCGTGCTGCATGCTTAATTAAGATACCAGGTGCAGTGTGTGTCAGGTACCAGGACGGGTGTGTCTGTGTTCGGCAGTGTGTAAGGAAGAGAGGTGCCGCAGAAAGCGTGCTCGCAGGTGGGGCGGGAGCGCGTGGACGGCCAGGCGCGGTGGGCATAGTCACGTCTGTGTCGGTGCCGCTGTGGCCGGGGCATTTCCGTCCGTGTGGCGGTGGGAGATGCCGGGGTCAGCGCCCCTTCACCCAGGGGCCTCCCTAGCGGGGGGGGGTGGAACACCGCTCTCCGCCACGGAAGGAGTCACCCAGCTGACACCCGTAGCCGAAAGCCTGCCGCCTTCCCTTCTGTACACTGCTGACGACCACGGAACGTTTCTTGTGAACATCGTGCAGAACAGGCTGTTTGTCCCCACAGTCCTGTTTGGGTGACACTCCAAGGCACGTGCCTGTGAACCCGCTGTGCAGAAGGCTTTGGGAACATTGCGCCTCAGCAGATCGTATCGGAAGCACACTTTGTGTCGGGCCCGTGCTCCCGCAGATTTTGTAGAACATTCAGCAAAGTCAAAGCGCGTGGGGAATCTCTCAGTGCTAGGACGGGCAGTCTTCGACGCCAACGTCATTAGCAGGGACAGCTTGCTTGGAGCAGGGGAGCGCCCTGCCCGGAGGAGCCGGCCCTGGGCCGGTGGGTTGTCACGGATTCTCTCAGGGGTCTTCACGGAGGAGGGAGCCTTTTCGAATCTTTAAACCCAAGCTGTGTTTTTCCAACTGGAGCAGGTCAGTGGGAGTCCCTCCTGTAGGCGGCTGCCTGGCAGCGTCCCCGTGCGCTGGCGCCCAGCGTCCTGACCCCAGGGCAGCTCTCTCCTGTTTTGTTGTGTCTATATTTACCAAGGTTAAAACAAATTCATTTTATTAACCTTTCCCCTCACCTTTTCCAGGACGCTGCTTTGAGGTTTATGCCTGTTCCTTATCCACACTTCAGGACAGAAATATTTATCCATTATGATAGCTTTCCTTCCAGTTAGAGCAGAATGCCCACTAAACCTAAACCCAGTGAAAAATGTGCATGAGCGTGAAGAGGCGGGTCGCTTCCTAGCTACAGCAGTGAGCACGTGCAGTTGCGGTGGATGCAGCAGCCCCCTTGAGTACACACCGAGTTCATATTCACCACAACCCAGGCCTGCCGCCCGCTCAACCCAGCCTGGCTCCTGTCCCCTGTGTCCACACCTGTGGGCATCCCAGGCTGCTGCTCCTGTAGGGAGGGGGTCCTCTCATGGACCAAGCTGGGGGGCCCCTGATAGAAAGTACAGGGACCCGTGAAAGGTGGTGCTTGGGGTCCTCCAAGGGACGGTCCTGGGGGCTCTTGGGGGGACAATGCTAGGTTGTTGTCACATACATTCCCTTTTCTCTCTGATGGTAAATATCAGGCTATATCTTTATTTTATATAAAATCCATTTGTGATTTAAATGAACTACTAAGAAGAATTCCTCTTTCTTTGTCACTTGGTTGTAGTGTTTGTGGAAAAAGTGCTGAAGAGGCTTTTCCCTAGTCCCTGTGGCCAAGAGAAGAGTGGGCCCGTGACTGCAGCTTCGGAGCAACCAGCTGAGCGAGCGGCCGCTGCGGAGGTCACGGGCAGCAGTGTCCCCACGGTGCCAGGTGAGGGGCTTGCAGATGTGGGGGGCAGCGACAGATTCCTGGCGACCGTCACATTGCCCTGGAGCAGGCGGCTCTGGCCTGGCCGCGGCGGGTGCCAAGCTCCCTGGCTCTCGCAACCGGCAGGACAGGGGTCCTTGACCTGTGCTCCAGCCCAGGGTGCGCAGGGGGCAGAGAAGGCAGCAGTGCAGCCTCTGTCCCAGACCAGCTCAGGACTCTGCTGGGTGCTTGGGTTCACCAGCACGCCGCTCTCTGGCCCCGGAGACCACCGCTGACCCTGCCGGCCTCGGCTTCCCATGCCGTGGCCACCCTGGCCCAGCCGCTGGCCCTGCCTTGGCTCTGTCCACACAGCACAGGCTCCTGACAACTGTCCTACTTTGGTCCCTAATGCACTGGTGTATGGCAGAGGTCTTCCCAAGCTCCTCAGACAGGAGGGTGGTGGCTGTGGAAGCCTCATCAGCTGGCTCCCCGGCAGCATGGGGTCTCCCGCTGGCAAGGGACCACTCTGCAGGGTTGGGGCACCAGTGAGCGTAGGACACGTATGGGCAATGCCTGAGTCCCGTCCTTGGGCTTGTTTCTGGCTCTTCTGGCATGAGTCTGCTCTGGACTTTGTTCCCACGCCACTATTCCCAGGCGCTGGCCTTTCCCCTGCCGTCCTCCCAGTGCAGGGTCAGGACACAGCGACCACCCCTCACCAGAGCTGGGGCACACCGGGCAGCCACCGCTCGCTTTCTTTGGGGGCTTTGTCCCACATGTACAGTTCTCAGACCCACACTGGCCCTCGAATGCCTGCGGCCCAGGTTGTCACAGCAGGCACGTCCCTGAATGCCAGGCCGTGTAGACGCTGGTTCTGAGTCCCTGCTTGGCCCTGGCTTGGAGCAGGGAATTCTTAGTACCTGTGAGGAGTTACAAGGGTAGGCATGGCGTGGTGGAGTGGCGAGGACCAGTGGGACCAGGGGCTGTGTCCCATGAGGCAGGGAACAGAGGATGGCTTTCTCTGTCCGTTTGGTTATTTCACAGATGCTGGTGAACGAACCTAACTTCTGTGCTTTTGTGTGAAAAATCCATATAATGTACAGCAACTTGTTTTCTGAGAGAGAACAGCGAGCTTGCGGGGCAGAGGGGGAAAGAGAATCCCAAGCAGACTCCCGAACGAGCACGTAACCCCACACGGGGCTCAATCCCACGACCCTGAGATCATGACCTGAGCTGAAATCAGGAGTCGGATGCTTCACCAACTAAGCTACCCAGACGCCCCTAATTTTTTTTTTCGATAAAATTCGCTTACCCTCAAATTTACGGTTTTAGCCCTTTCAAAGCAGTGATTTTTAGTATATTCACAACACTGTGCAAACAGCACCACTAATTCCAGAATATAGTTATCATTCCAGAAACAACCTGGTGCTCGTGGGCAGCCACTCCCATCCCCGTCCCTACCTGCTGTCCTGGGGGTTTGCGTCTTCTGCACAGCCCACATGTGGACACCTACGCTACGTGGCCTTTGTGAGTGGCTGCCCTCACGTGGGTCCTGCACATCGTATCTGGACCCCCTTCCTCCTTACCGCCCAATACCACTCCATTGGATGCATGGAGCTTGTTTGTGTATTCATTGCTCAATGGATGGACGTTTGGCGGGTTTCTCCTTTTCGGCTGTAACCCGAGAGAATGCACGTGCAAGTGTGTGGACATGTGTTCTCACTTCGGGGAGTGCGCCTCCTGGGCCCCATGGTAGTTCTGAGGGACCACCCCCCATGACACTCCTGCAGTGGTTCCGGGGCTCCAGCCCCCCATACCTTCCCTCATGTGCTACTCTGTTTTCTTGTTGGCAGTGGTCCTGGAGGGTGTGCGGCTGTACCTCATTGTAGCCCTGGTTTTCATTTTCCTGAGACTGAGCATGTGGAGCATCTTCTCCTGTGTGTGTGCAGAGAAATGTGTGCGAGCATCTCTGGAGGTTAGACCCGATCACATACATATGTGATCTGCAGATACTTTCTTCCATCATGGGTTGTCTCTCTACTTCCTTGATGCGTCTGGAAGCACAAAAGCTTTCAAGATTGATCGCGTCCAGTATATCTAGTTTTTCTTCTGTTGCCTGTGGTTTGGGTGTCATCATTAAGAAACCATCGTCAAGGAAAGCCTGGGTGGCTCAGCAGTTGGGCGCCTGCCTTTGGCCCAGGACGTGACCCTGGGGTCCCGGGATCGAGTCCTGTGTTGGGCTCCCTGCATGGAGCCTGCTTCTCCCTCTGCCTGTGTCTCTGCCTCTCTCTCGGTGTGTCTCATGAATAAATAATTAAAATCTTAAAAAAAAAAAAAAAGAAAAAAACAAAGAAACAAACAAACCATCGTCAAATCTAAGGTCCCAGATTTTACATCCAGGTTTTCTGGGAATTTTACAGTTTTACCTCTGACATTTAAGTCATAGACGCCAATAGGCTAAACAGTGTGTGGTGTGAGGCAGGGGTTCAGCTCCAGCCTCGGCCCTGCAGTGTTCACGGAGGAGATTGCATTTCCCGCTGAATCACCCTGTCACCCCTGTTAGACATCAGTTGACTGTACACTTCTGGTTTATTTCCGGGCTTTCAGTTCTAGTCTGTTGGTCTGTTTGTCTGTCCTGTGCCAGGATCACACGGTATTAATTACACCTTGATAGTAAGCGTGGAAGTGAGGAGGCAAGAGTGTTACGTTGTTCTTTTTTAAGACCATTTTAGTTGTCAAGGTACCTTGCAATTCCATCTTTAGTTTCTTTCAACAATATTTTGTAGATTTTACTATAAATTTTACACTTAAAAAAAGGTTTATTTTGAAGTATTTTATTCTTTTTAATACTGTCGTTAAATGGAATTACTCTCTTTCTTTGGTTTCTTTTTGGAATGCTCATCACTGGTGTGTGGACAGGCACATGAGTCCTCTGACCTTGGATTCAGCAATTATTTCCTAAATACAGGAATTCAGATTTCTCTGTCCTAGTCTTGTATCCTACAGTGTTGCCGAATGCGCTGCTGTGACAGTTCTGTGTGCGCACGCATGTGCCGTTACACAAGATCATGTCGCCTGTGGCTGCAGATGGTTTGCTTCTTCCCATTCAATCTGAATGCCTTTTCTTTCTTTCTTTTTTCCTTTTTTACTTCCTAGAAGGTCAGTGTACCATTGAGGGGAGGTAGCAAGGGTGGAAATGCTGGTGTCCTTGTGGTCTTGGGGGAGGACCCAAGCTCTCCCTCTGCACAGGTGTCCTCAGGGGGCTTTGCACACATGCTGTTTGACAAGATGACACTCCCTCCTAATCTAGGGTGTTCAGTGTTTTGTTTTTTTTGTTTTTTTTTTTTTTTTTTTGATTATGAAAGAGCTCTGGTGTCGATGCCACTCTGATCCTCCATCCCTTTGGAGATAGCCCATTGTCACACACCCCCCACCCCCTGGACCACTCTGGCTTTTCCCTTCTGACCCCAGAAAAAGAGACAGAGCACAGACGTTTTACAGTAAGGATCTGTTTCTGTCCACTGCACTGGGTGGCCCATGGCAGATAGGCTGGAAACACGGTGCAGCACCGTGTCCCTGCTCATGCTGCCCTGGAATCCCTGTTGCTGGGCTTTGGGGCTCCTGAGAGATTACCTCATTTCCTCTCCTCTTATTTTTCTGTCTTTATCATTTTGGTCTGCTTTCTGGGAAGTTTCTCAACTTTATTGTCACATTCTGTGCTTACTTCTCATTCTGTTCTGCTGTCTCAGCCTTTGGGGGAGTCAGAGGACTCCACTCATTGGCAGGTGGGCCCTCTCTGACTCGGTCTCCCCACACACCCAGGGCTAGCCCTCCTGCCTGCGTGCTCAGCCAGCAGCCGCTTGCCAGGGGCTCCAGCTCTGGAGCTACACTCTGTGTGATGGGCCTTGCTGTGATTTCAGGCTCAGCCTCCTGGACACCCTCGGGTCTGCTCCTAGCTTCCAGAATGGCACTGCTCTGTCCACCCTCCTCCAGGTGAGGTTCAGGGAGGGCAGGGGCCACGGAGGCCTCTGTGGAGTCCTGCGTTTCAGGCCTCTGATGCAGATGAGCAGGTCGTGGGCTGCGTGAGTGGGATCTGCCCCTGTGCTCAGGGTCTGAGCTCCGTGATCGCTGCTCTGAGGAACTGCCCAGGTGCCCTGTGGGACGTCTTGACTCAGCCGCTCTTCTCCTGTTTGTAAAGGAGGGCCCAGTGGGGGTAGACACCACTTCGGTGTACCCACCAAGGGTGACTGGGAATACTGGTCTCCTGGAAAGAGAGTGAATTATTCTAAGGACGGGTAACACATCTCTTTGCAAGTCAGATATTTGACATTCCTTTGCTTTTAGCAAAACTGAGGGAAATAATTGAGTTGTCAGCCAAAAGATCATTAAAAGTAAATTTGTTTGATAATGGATTTCTCTGTGACTTTTGGCACATGATTTAGAAAAAAATTAGTGAATCAGGTAATACTGCTATTTTTAAAAAACCACTGTCATCTACCTATTTTTGTGTTCAAACTTTCTGACCAGCTACCTCTGTAAAAATGCAAAATAGTAATAGCATTCCAACAAAGCCCTGTCTGGTTTTAGCAGGGACATGCGTCCTTCCACACTCCTTCCCTCTCAGCAGGAAAATCGTTGCCAAAAGGACTTGCCTCTGTGTTGGGAAATCATGAAAAGCAGTAACTGTTACTTTGATCCATTGCCTTCCATCAGTTGTAATAACTTAGAAAAATATTTACATTTAGCATCATTGAAATTTTTTAAAGAATACAGTTTGAGAAGTGTGATATGGTGTAATTATTATTTCAGGACAGAGTTGTAGGGGAGTTGGACCCCTAGAGGAGAAAAGGATAATGAGTCAGTGCTAGTTCAGCAGATGCAGGTGCCCCTCATTGTGTGCTCCACATAAAGAGGGATGTTCCACGCACAGCACAAGCAGGTCCTTGATACAGCAGCTCTAAAATGTGTGTATATGAGGCAGGCAGTTTAAATGCATCATTTTAGGGAATACGTGTGCGGGAGCAAGTGCACACCCTGGGCAGGTGGGTGGATAGCGGTCAGGTAGGTTTGTGCCATTCATCTGGACTTGCAGGGGTCTGTGAAGAGCGGTCTGTGCAGAAACATCTATGAAGGCCTGGAGTTGCCCATGAAAATGGGCAAAGAGTTGCAAAGCTCTTTTTGGTAAAAAGTGCAGTTTCCCATTCAGATGTGAGTATTTTCTAATACAATCTCACTGCACTCAGGTCTTTCAACTCTTTTTTTTTTTTTTTTTTAATTTTTATTTATTTATGATAGTCACATAGAGAGAGAGAGAGGCAGAGACATAGGCAGAGGGAGAAGCAGGCTCCATGCACCGGGAGCCCGACGTGGGATTCGATCCCGGGTCTCCAGGATCGCGCCCTGGGCCAAAGGCAGGCGCTAAACCGCTGCGCCACCCAGGGATCCCAGGTCTTTCAACTCTTAACCTTCTGCCACCGCTGGGAAACCTCCTGTTGCCTGAGGAATACAGCACGCGGACCCCAGGGCATTATGCTGAGCGAGGTGGGTCAGGCAGAGAAGTCCCCGCACGGCGTGATCCCACTTCTGGGTGGATGCTGAAGACACGGCATTCACAGGGGATGGACGGAGGGTGCCCCGGGTGATGTGGGGCACGCCGGTCACAGACACGACCGCCGGTTCTCAGGGAGGCGAGCTGCGGGCTCTACCGTTCAGACCATTCCTGAGACCAGATCCAAAACGTCCTCACTGCGGCGGAGTGGTCATTACCTGCGGGGAGGGAGCCGTCAGGAAGCCCCGTGGCGATGGTTTGGCGACATGTGTGTCAGATCCATACGCTGTATACATTGAAGTTGCACAGTATTTCTGTTGTATCTCAGGAGGGATGGAGGAGCAAGATGACACCAGTGGAAGCGAAGCCCTCAAACGCCTCCAGGCTGTTTCCCTGCCGCCTCCCTAGAATTCAGAAACCCCGCTTCCATTCCCTTCCCACTTGGTTCTGTAGAGTGTATGCTCTACCCTATACAGGTGTTGTGCTTGGAGGTTTGTGAGACTGTTACTGATCTCACTGCTGTCCATGTTAGCTGCCATGGTGCACTGTGGGGGGCTGTTTCAGAATGCACCCCCTGCTGGTGGTCTCCAGCAGTCTGACTTTGCCTGTCAGGGCTTCAGGTTTGTGCAGCTCCCTGGATCTCTGCAATTGTGATTTTCATCACATGGAGAATGTTCAGGAACTACTCCTTGGAGGGCTTCAAGTTCACGTATGAGACCATCTGACTTTGTGCCTCAGCCCAGAGGACATGTTGGTGCCAGGCCGTCTCCTCTCCTGTGGGCTTGTTTGACCTCCATGGGGCCGCTTGCGTGTTCTTACATCCCAGCCAGCAGGTACGAGTGGCCAGGAGAAGTCCACCTGGCCCCGGAAGCTGCTGTCCCTCACCCAGCGGTGCTCACGGGAGGGGCCGCCTCCCCCATGCTCCTGCTCACCCTCCCAGCTCTCTCTGGATGCAGGGATGCTGCCCGGAAGTGGCCTGACCCTTCCCTGAGGTCGCTGGCCTCCAGGCACCCTCCACTGAGCGCCTTGCCTGGTGTGGAGATATGAAGCCCTCTCCCTCCCGGGAGCCCCTCACTGGGGTGCCCATACCAGGCTCAGCAGAACCCTCAGGGGTGCCCTCAGATCCCTGGCCTCACAGCCTGCCTCCCTGGACCTCTGTCCCCTCCTCACCTCGGGAGAACCCCACCTGTCAGGTGCCGCTCCATGGCCCTCAAGCTTGCCCTGCCCCGTTTCACTGGGTTGGCCTGTCTGCGGCGCCCCCAGGATGGATGGCGCACGCTGCCTGTGATTCCGTCTTGGCTGGAAGTACATTGTATGTTCTTCTGGCTTTTCCTCCTGGTTCTTTCTATGAGTGGAGGTGTGTGGGGTTAGCAGTGACCTCTCCTTTGCACAAGGCACGTCCCAGAGAGGTAGCTGTACATGCACTCCGGTGACCCACATGCCAGTTCCTGTTTCTCCAGGTCCTACTGAGTCAGTAGCACCGTGACCCCTGACTGAGCCAGGACTTGGGGTGCTGACCTCTGGGCAGTCAGAAATCCATCTGTAACCTGTGACTCCCCAGAACGTACCCGCTGCTGGTCACTGTTGACAGAAGCCTCAGCAACCACACAAACAGTTCGTACGCTGTCTGTGCTGTACACGGCACTCCCACTGCAAAGTCAGCTAGAGAGGAGAGAATTATAAGCAAGGGGCGCCTGGAGGGCTCAGTCTGTGAAAGGCCTGCCTTCAGCTCAGGCCTTTGTCCTGGGGTCGAGCCCTGTGTGGGGCTCCCTGCTCCGTGAGGGAGTCTCTTTCTCCCTCTGCCTTCCCCCCACTTGTGTCCTCTCTCGCTCACTCGCTTGCTTTCTCAAATTAAAAAAAAAATTTTTTTAAAAATCATGAGGAAGAGAAAATATATTTACGATATATACTGTATTTATCAAAATCTGTATATCCATGGACCGCAGCCATTCAAACCCATGTTGTTCAAGGGCCAGCTAATCAAATGCAGGGAACCTGCATCTCAATTTAATATGCACTATTGATTACTAGTGACGGACGCTACACAGTATACACTCCTCTGTAGACCATATTGGAGGGTATTTTTCTCTTGGGTTTTTGGTTATGTATCTTCAGATTTCAGTTCTTTTTGTATTCCAAATCTAAACTCATGACCAACTATATATGTTGCAAGTACCTTCTCTCCATGGATTGTCTGCAGTTTTAAAAACAACAATGTGTTCTACTGTGTAGAAGTTACTATTTTTTTTAATAATGTTTTATTTATTTTTTTTAATTTTTTTAAATTTATTTATGATAGGCACACAGTGAGAGAGAGAGAGGCAGAGACAGGCAGAGGGAGAAGCAGGCTCCATGCACCGGGAGCCCGACGTGGGATTCGATCCCGGGTCTCCAGGATCGCGCCCTGGGCCAAAGGCAGGCGCCAAACCGCTGCGCCACCCAGGGATCCCTAGAAGTTACTATCTTTAAGCTTGTGTTTCATGGTGTTTGTTTGTGGCTCAAGAAGTCTTTTCCTAACTCTGGGAAACCAACTAGGGGTGGTGGAAGGGGAGGTGGGCGGGGGGTGGAGGTGAGTAGGTGGCGGGCACTGGGGTGGGCGCTTGACGGGATGAGCACTGGGTGTTATTCTGTATGTTGACAAATAAAGAAGTCTTTCCTACCTTAATAGTAGGTACTCTCTGTCTCCTAAGAGAGAGCTCTCCGGGGTAAGTACCCCGTGCAGTGTCAGGTGCTGGGGAGGTGGTCTCACCTCACCTCCGGCAGGTTTGCCTCAGCCTTGTTCGCAGGAGAGAGCGTCCCCAGTGGGTTTCTGGCTCCTGCAGTACCCTTGGCCCAAGCTGACTTAATTACTCTGGCTTATGATGCACATTAATACCCAGGGGGGAAAATCCATTCAGCTGTTCTTCTTCAGAGTTTTCTCAGCTTTTCTCGGCCCCTTGCTCCTCCATGTTTATTTTGATCAGATTGTCAAGGAGTGCACAAAAAATATCATTGAAAAAGTGCTGCTTTGCAGAAGTCTCTGACAGGACATTTCACCAGGCCCGTGATGGCGAGGATGGGCCCAGGGTGGAAGGTGCATGTACATCATGCTCAGGGGAGTGGCAAGAGTTCACTGTTGGTCTTAAAAACCCACCACGTTCAGCACTCAGATATTTGTGCTTTTACGTTAATACCGTCATGAAAAAGGAAGTGCCTCTGAAAGCTAACTGCCCTGCTGATGCATGTCCAAGGTGATGCGGCCAAGCCGGGACCCGGAGCTGGAAGCACAGGGTGCGGGACGGCTTTTGGGACAGGATGTGGCAGACGGGCTAACTGCTCACCATCAGAACAAAGAGTAGCCCACAGACCCACCCCACTGGCAGGTGTTATCCAGAGCTAAGCACCATCCAGTGACGAGGCAGTGAGACTTTTCATTGCACATGAAGTAGCTGCCGTGACATTGCAGCTTGGACGCTGGGTAACAAGACTGATGGTGGGGGTCGTAGGATGTGGTTTGTGCGCACACAAGTGGGGGTGCGCCGGACGCATGGGTGTGCTTTCAGTGTGGAGTGCATGAGTGTGCACGGCGTGTGGGTGTGCAGGGTGCATGGGTGTGCACGCAGTGTGGGGGTGCACCGGATGCATGGGTGCACACAGTGTGGGGGTGCACCAGACGCATGGATGCGTGCTCAGTGTGGGGTGTGTGGGTGTGCGGGCGCATGGGTGCGCTGCTGTGTGGGGGTGTGTGGGATGCATGGGTTCACTTGCTGTGAGTCTGCAGGGTCCGTGGGGATGCTTGCAGTATGGGGGTACATGGGGGTGCGGGGCATGTGGGTGCGCTCTCTATGGGGTGCATGGGTGTGTGGGGTGCATGGGTGTGCTTGCAGTGTGGGGGTGTGGGTATACAGGGTGCGTGGGTGTGCAGGGTTCATGGGTACACATGCAGTGTGTAGGTGTGCCGGGTGTGTGGGTGTGCAGGGCATGTGGGTGCACTCTCAGTATGGGGTGCGTGGGTGTGCTTGCAGTGTGGGGGTGTGGGGCACATGGGTGTGCTCGCAGTGCATGGGGGTGCGGGGCACGTGGGTGCGCTGCAGTGTGGGGGTGTGTGGGATGCATGGGTTCACTTGGCAGTGGGTGTGTGGGGCGTGTGCATGCACTCGGAGTGGGTTGCATGGGTGTGCACGCTGTGGGTGTGTGGGTGAGCTCACAATGTGGGGCATGTGCCAGCCTGTGCAGTGTGGCTGCGTGTGTGTAGTGTCGGTGCCTGGTGAGTGCATGTGGGGGGCATGTTTTCCTCTACAACGTAGATCCAACCTCTTGAAATGTCGAGGTTCGAGAAGATTCGCTGGCAGGACGGGAATGGGTGCCTGGTGTCCCCTGTCCAACCAGCCCTGCGTCCTCACAGCGTTTTGCCACTTACCCCAGGCAGGCAGGAGATACTTTGTGTTTTTCCTGAGAGTGGCCTCCTTCCTGGTAACTGTGTCTATTGCCCGGAGCTTCTGAGCTGACATTTAGGACTACAGGAGGCAGTCTGTCTGTCGTGTTGGGAGCTTGAGCCCCAGGCACGGGACCCTGGTGAGGGCCTGCGATCACATGAGCAGGAGGTGCCGCTCTTGACAGCATTTTCAAAGTACACATGCCACGTGGTCGTTGAGGATTCAGCAGACCGGGTGCCCATACACCCTGGGACGAATGTCACATAGCACAGCCCTTCAGGATGCGGATTAAGCTCCTCCTCCCTCCCATGTCGCGACTCCACTCTGCACGTCAAAGGGACTGCACCACCTCTGGATACTGGAGGGCCCCGCAGTCACTCTGACTTCGCTCTTGTCCGCAGCCCAGATGATTTCCCCCAGTCCCACAGCTTCTGTGTGTGGGCAGGTCAGGCTCCCAGGCTGACTTCTCCGTCTGGGCCACTTCCCAGACTCCAGGCTCAGCCTCTGCGGCTCACACAGCCCTGTCTACGCAGCTGCCTGCCAGGTGCCCTCTCCCCCATCTCAGTAAACGTGGAAGCCTGCAGCTTGTCCCCCGTGTCCTCTCCGTACACGGACCGACCACCAGCACATCCTGGGTCGGACCCCTCTCAGAGGAAGTTCCATTCACCTGGCTGATGTGTTCTCCTTCCCTCTTAACGGGAAAGTGTGCTGAGTTGTATGGAATCATGGTGGCCCCGAGACTTCCACAGCGATGAGAGAACTCTTGTGTGAGGTACAAGAGTGGGGGCCAGGGGGCCAAGATGGCAGAGATTGTGCATGGAGTGGCCTGACCCCCTTCACCTTCCAACCCCCAAGAATGACGCAGCTGTTGTCTGCATGAAACCCACAGCAGGTGCATCCAGCAGCTTTATTCCCGACTGCCAACCCTGGAAGCCACCAAGATGCCCTGGGGTGGGCGATGGATCCGTGACCTCTGGTCCATCCAGGCAGGGGGTGGTGTTCAGTGTAAAAAAGACAGGAGTCAGGAAGCCCCAAGAAAATGTGGAAGAGGCACAAGTGTAGACCAGTAAGTGAGAGAAGCCTCTCCGAGAAGTCTACGCACTGCACAATTCCCACTCTGGAATCATGACCTTCTGGAAAAGGCAGACACGGGCACAGTAATGAGGTGAGGGGCTGCCAAGGGCTGAGGACAGGGGACGAGCAGGTGAGCACAGAGGGTACTTAGGGCAGTGGGACAGCTCTTAGTGGCCCTGTCCTGGTGGGTACAGGTCATCACACATGTGTGCAGACCACAGAGCGTGTGACACCCTGTGATCCAATGAAGGCCGTGGGCTCTGGTGATGAGGATGTGTCGGTGGGGGACCTTTCAGCGTAACACACGTACCCTCTGACGGAAGCACCCATCTCGGGAGGCTGGGGCAGGGGGTGAGGAAAATCTCTGTACCTTTTCCTTAGTTTGCTCTGAACCTAAAACTGCTCTAAAAATGTAAAATCTTTTTTAAGAAAAAAGACTTTACATTTTTTTAAAAATTACTGAGCTTTTGAGGTGCTTGGGGTGAGTGGACAATTTGTAGAAAAAGAAGGTGCTGAATGTTGCATCTGGAAAGACAAAGGGCAGAGGAGGAGCCCCGACTCAGCACCGGCCTTCCCCAGAGCAGGGACATGGGGGTCACCTCCGGGACTGGCAGGGCGGGTGGCAGGGCTCCAGGTGTCTGGGCGTCTGTGCCGAGTTTCATTCGTTCTCCAAAAGGCAGGAAGGCAGAGCTGCCTCCGGAGCAGAGGCCAGGACCGTGACAAGGTCAGAGCTGAAAGTCCAACGTCGGTCAGCTAGCCGTGGAAGTAGGTTCGGTGAACACGCGGCGTCTGTCGCGGAAGGAAGGAGCTGTGAATGGTGGCGCCACGAGCAGCCTCTCCCCCTCCCCCATCAGTGACAGCATCTGCCTGAACATCGGGAGGGCCCATGTGCTTATGGTGGTTTTGTTAAAGTCGGCTTGCGCGGCTGCTGTGAGCATCATCGGGAGCAGGGATGACAAGCGGTGGGCTCTGTGGAGGACCTCTCCGTGGGGGACAGGCCGAGGGGACAGGCAAGGCGCAGAAGGATGCCCGGGCATCCGCGCTCCGCTCCCAGCCAGGTTGTCCTCCTCTGGCTGCGAGCGTCTGCACTGCCCCTTGGGCCCTGGACACAGTCCCGGTGAGCTCCCGTGGGCCGGGGCCTGGACCTCTCCTCCCGCCAGCTGCTCCCGTGTCCTGCGCTCCCCGCCTTCCCAGCCTGCTGTGTGGCCGCGGGCCCCGCATGGGCCGGCTCCCTGCCTGGCGGGAGATGAGCTGCCTGCTGTCACGGTGTCTGGTGCCCTGTGTGGTGCAGTGGACAGCCAAGCACGTACTGTGACCTCCACTGGAACTGGCTCACTTGAACCATCTAGAAGCTTCCAGAAATAATGTGTGGAAAGGATCGAAGTTGATATGTGGCCAGGGTGGTCTGCTTGGAAGCTGCCCCTGATCCCACCAGATTGATGGGAATCATGGACTGTGAAGTAAAGTAGCCTAGGAGCTGAATTCTTCATTGTAGCTTCAAGAAAGTGGAATACATTGATGGTGGAAGATTTTGAGAGTGTTTTGGGTTTTTACATTGAAATGTCTGAAAGCCACATTCTGTCATATGTATTAGTGATTTCTTTCAAACCTTGTTTTGTTGTTTTTAAAATGTCAATTTTTCTGCGAAAGATGAATGGGGATATCCACTTGCGTTTGTCACAAGATTGCTTTGCCGTAGTTTCAATGGAAATATGATTAAGAAGATGGGTAGGTCATCGGGGATTATCTCCCCTTCCTTAGACTGTCTCATCATTGTCTGGACGGTTCCCTTGTCCACCTGCCATATTTTCAATGGAAATATGATTCTGTTTTCTTTGTTTTCCTGAGAAGATAGATCCAGAAAGACATTGATTGCTGAGACCAGTGTCACAAGCATGAGCACATGCTTGTGCTCTTTCTAGTTTTATGGCCTCAGGTGTCACACTGAGTCTTTAATCCGCTTAGACTTTATTCCTGTGTATGGCCCTGGAGGTGCAGCCTGGGGAGCAGAGTCGGGGATGTGCCATCCTGTCGCGTGGGGACGGACTGGTGACTGCACCTCTGGCCACAGTATGCCATGCTCACAGTCCCCTTGTCTCCTGCAGATGGGGACACCAAGGTCTCACCTCGAAGGCGGTTCTACACGGCGAGCCTGCCTCCCGAGGGGTACATCCCAGCTCCGCCAGAGCCGCAGGGCAGCCCGGCCTCCGAGGACACCTCCGGCAGTGATGACGTGGGAGGAGCGTGCCAGGTCTCAGGTGAGGCGTGATTGCACGGTGTCCTACTTGTTCTGACGCACTGGAGCCCCCACAGGGAGAGGGTCAGGGGAGCACGCCACTGTGCGGCCACACGGTGCACTGCTATGTGTCTCGCAGTCACTGGAAAGGACCGTAGGGAACTGGTAACAACGGGCGAACAGACTCAGGGTGGGCAGACATTCAGCTGGCACGGAGCCGTGGCCGTAATCGCTGGTAGGCCCTCCCTGTAATTACGGTAACGAGCACACAAAGCCCTGCAGTGAAGTCGTCCCTGCGGCCTTGTCTCTTGACATGTGTCCCACGCTGGCGCCCGCCCCCTGAATGGTGGCCGTTGGGCAGAGCCTTGCACGCAGGCCTGTCTTCCCCGAATGGCCGGTATGAATGCTTCTCCTCCCCGCGTGGACCTGCTGCTCGTCCGCGGCCTGCCCCCGGCTTCCCTAGCTTGGCCCTGCGTGGAGGGCTGCGTGCCATGCAGTGCTGCCCAGACAGACAGCCTGTCCCTGGAGGGCTGCGGGCGCTGGCCCGGCTTCTGAGCGCTGGCTGTGGCCGCGCCCGCTCAGGCTGTTGAGCATAAGCCGTGCCCAGGGTGGGACCGGGACACCCCAGGCCACATGGCTCAAGCACTCCACCATGGGCAGCACCCCTGCTGCCCGTGTACGCACCGTTGCCCTCCCTCTGCCCTGGGCTCCATCCCTGCTGCCACCCCAGCTCATGCATCGTCCTTACGCCGGTAAAGTCGGCCCAACACCTACGTGGAGAAGGCGTACACCCGTAAGTGCGGATGTCTCTCCAAGTCTCCCAGAACAGGTCTGTGCGTCAGTGGTGCCGGCCCGTTTTAGGTTATGACGACATTGATACAACACCCGAGCTAACAGAGGTCATTAGAGCAGTTACAGTCTGCCCCGTGCCAGCGTACTGCACTTTAGGTTTTCCGGTCTCTCGCTTGGGCAATTGAAAAGGCCCCCGGGGTTCTCAGGCGTGTCCCGCTGTGTTCCCTGCGACCTGTTGCACTGCTGGCTTCTAGGGAGCTCGCAAGAATGTTGGTGTGAGAGGCCCCCTGCGCAAGCCCTTCCTTCTTACACTTCCTGGGAAGGCCAGCTCCCGGCTTGGTCCACGTCCATCTCCAGATCCCGCACACGTTTCCCGTTGCATGACAGAGGCTCCTCGCCCTCGAGGGGCCTGGCCCATCTGCCTGGTAACTTTGCCCTTCCTGCGCCCAGGCAGGTGAAGCACGAGAGCAGGACCCCCATCAGCCTGGCTTTCAGCAGGTGGATCCAGCTCAGGACGTGGGGCAGGGTGGCTTCTGTTGTGATCCCCGCCTGACACAACTGTGCCCACCGGCCTCTGCCCTGCCATTCCCAGGGGCTCCCGCCACCCACACGCCTTCCACTGCACCCCTGCAGGTCCCTGGCTCCTCCCTCCCTGTCCCGCTCTCACACATCCCTCCTGAGGGCTCCGCACCCCCACCATCTGCAACTGTGCACCTGAGAGGTCCTCTCGCTAGCCCTGCTTCCAACCTGGCGGCGAAGGCTTGCTGGGCATCCCTTTGACTTCCTCACGGTGACCTTGACAGCCCACAGTATCTCCTGGGACGTGCTCCCGGGCTTCCATCCTCACCTCTGCCTTCTGCCCACCAGCATCTGCAGGCCGTGGTCTATGTGTGACATCTCTCTCCTCCAGGCTCACTTTCCTAGTCCTCCTAGTAGGGGTCAGGGCCCGGACTTGGGCCGGTTCAGTTAGGTTTATTGCAAGCCTTGTACCCATGTGAGCATGGCCCTTCTCCATTCCTGAAGCACCAGTGCAGTGGGGTCGGGTCTTCAGCCAAGGCTGGGAAGTGACTAGACCCATTACTCACACAGGAGCCCGTGAGGAGAGAGCCAGTTTGCTGTCCGAATTCATAATCACTGTTGGCTTCGACCGTGTCTACTGGCTTTGAGCAGATGATCTGCAAAGTCATTAAAATCACACCTTAAGATTACATTCTGATATCAGGCACTAATGAAGCACTTATTGACGTGGTGGCTTTTGGGAGCCCGAGCTGATGGTGTGGCTCCCTGCAGACTCCCTGGGAGCCAGACGGCCATCCATCAGGTGTGTTGGGACTGGCCAGGCCCCATGTCGAAGGCCGGAGGCCTCAAACCTTGCTGTCCACGTCTGTGCTGAGGAGCTGGGGCCCCTGGCCTCTCAGGTCCTCACTGGAGCATGTAGCTCCGTGCCTTTGCGTGTTTGACCGACACGGTGCCATGGTTAACACCTGGAGTCTAGGTGGAGACCGAGGAGGGTGCTTGGCCAAAATCTGCTGACCAGGGGCCACGTCCCATACGTGTCACACTTGCCCAGGGCTCAGCAGCTTCCATCCTTGTTCTGCTGATTTACTGCAGTGAGATTCACAGAGTTATGGGAGCACATTGGCTTTCTCCTGAGTTCCTCACAGGAGAAACCATGAGGGGCCTTGGAGGTGAAGGGAGCAGGTACCCCAGGAGGGGTTCCGCACATTCTGGGGCCTCCCAGTAGCCTGGTGGTGTTCTCAGAGGCTTGAGCTTATGCACATGCTCACATTTTGTTTTTTGGCATCTTACTGACACACACACCTGACACTCTGGGCCCTTCCCCATCTCGGTGAAGTGAGCTAGCTGCCAACTTTGATCAATGTTTGATGGAGGACGATGTGGCTCGAGATTGTCAGATTATTAATTTTGAAGTACTGTGCCAGTGCAATCAGCACAACACTTCAGCCTGCCTTTAAAAAAGGAAAGGAGCCCCATTTGTGCTGATCGCCTGTATTTTCTTAAAATCCAGTTACATACTTTTCAAACCATCACTGGTATATGTTCATGAGAAACTTGGATTCGAGAAATATTTGGATTTTGGTAAACTTACACTACTTCAGCTTTGCATGAATACCTTACAATAATAGATGGTACTGTAGATATTTTTTGTGGATATTGATTAATAATTATTCAACTAATACACGTTCCAGAAGGAGAGGACCTCCACTCTCACCACATGTATGCAACACAGCACTGGCGTCCTGGCCAGATCAGTCAGGAGGAGGAAGGAAGGAAGGAAGGAAGTCGTACAAATTGGCATGGAAAAAGCAAAGTTCACTATTGCAGATGACATGATAGTGCATAAAGTAAAACCCTTAAGACTCTACCAAAAGACTGCAGCAACTGATAAGTTCAGGAAGGATGTACGACACGTAATCAGTATGCCAAAATCAGTTCCAATTCTGTACACTGATGACAAAGTATTAGAAGGAAAAGTCAGGAAAACAACCCCGTTTACAGCTGCATCAAAAAGAATAAGATATCTGGGAAAACTTAACCAAGGAGGTGACGTACTTCTTATTAGTGATTTTTTTGGATTTGATACCAAAAGCAGAGTCCATAAAAGCAAAGAATAAAATAACCTATTGGGACTGTATCAAACTAAAAGGTTTTACACAGCAAAGGAAACAACAGAACAAAAGGGCAACCTACTGAATGGAAATTATATATCCAATAAGGGGTTAATGCCCCAAATATAAAAATAATTCATATGACAATAGCCAAAAAGAGTCTGATCAAAAAATGGGCAGAAGACATGAACAGGCATTTCTCCAAAGAAGACACCCACATGGCCAACAGGCACATGGAAAGATGCTCCACATCACCCCGCATCAGGGAAACACAGATGGAACCACAATGAGACACCCCCTCACACCTGTCAGAGTGGCTAAAATTAATAAACACAGGAAACAACAGGTGTTGGTGAGGCTGTGGGGAAAGGGGAGCCTCTTATTCTGTTGGAGGGAACGCAGGCTGGTGCAGCCACTGTGGAGAACAGGGGAGAGGGTCCTCAATCAAAAACCACTACCTACGACCCAGCTCTTCCACTTCTGGGCATAGACCCTCAGGGAAGGGAAATCAGATGCCTGCCTCCCGTGCTCGTCGCGGTGTTGTTGACAGTAGCCAAAATGTGGCAGCAACCCCAAGTGTGTCACAGGATGAACGGATAAAGGCCATACCGAGTATATGTACAACAGAACATTGTCCAGCCACAAGGAAGAGAAGTCCTGCCATTTGCAACAACGTGGGTGGGCTTGGAGAGTATCCTACAGGAAATAATCCCACATGGTATCCCTTACACGTGGAACCTAAAGCAAAAGGCCAAGCCCTAGAAGCAGAGCACAAGAAGGTGGTTGCTAGTGGCTGGGAGAACCAGGGGGAGGCGGGTGGAGGGCCCGGTTCTTCAGCTCCACGAGGGGTCAGGTGTGGGGGTGGACGGTATTCCCAGGGAGCACACGGTAGCAGCTCCGGCGTCCACGCCGCAGCGTCCAGAGGAGGACGGTGACGACTCCACCGGGGGCAGGCACGCGGGGCTGAGCAGGCTGAGCAGGCTCTCGTCACACAAGGTCACAGGTGTGGGTCCTCACGGACTCTGCGCAGTCTCACCTGACTCTGTGACCCTGGGCCCGTGGGTGCTTAGAGTTCAGTGGGGGGCTCCACCTGCGTCTCCAGGCAAGAAGGGAGATGGCTTGGTGGCGAGCGGGGGCGGTACAAGGTGAGGCGGATGAGGACTGGGGAGTCTGAGCCTGGGTGCTTATTCCGTTCCGTGTTCTCCTCGTGGCCGCCAGGCTCCCGACCCGTGCGAGGCCCTGTTCCTCCCATCTGCATCGTCAGGGGTGTAAACAGACGGTTCTCTGGATCCTCTTCCAGCGTTCAGGGCTCGTGCCTTCAGATGTCCCTGAACTAGTTGTCCTGGAACGTGATGAAGACTGAGGGTCGATGGGAAGAGTTGTCCTTCTGAAGCACTATCTGTGACCTGCCCTCTGTCCCGCAATCAGGCACACAGGCCTGCATAGCAGTCGAGTCCCCAGGAGAGGAGAGCGGGGAGGTGGCGGGACCCAGCCTGAGCTCTCTGAGGGCTGCCCTTCCCTTGGCACCGGTCACTGCAGACAGGCAGCAGGTGACCCGCCATGGCCGAGCCCGCTTTTTCCATCGCATCCTCGTGGCCTGCCCCTACCGTGCACCCAGGACGGTGGCCAACCAGGAGCATCTTGCGGTGCCAAGCACTGTTGAGGGTTTTCTGAAGCCTCAGGGATGTGAGAGGCGCACAGACACGTTCTCCCGAGTGTGGCTGGCCGGACCTTCCAGGAGCCCCCGCGAGCCGCTCGCTCCCAAAAGGCACGCTGACTCCAGGCTACCCAGTCTCCCATCGTCACACGGACACAGACTTGGTTACTGGTGACCCCTGGTTTCACGTAGGATTTCACACATCTTCTCAAGGGCAGTTTACACCTTCCTGTAAATTATCCGTGAAATAGGGAATGAAAGACACTATAAACGCGGGACAGGTATGTGTGGTCCCTGCTGTCGGCTACAGACTCAGTATAAAAATGGTAACGTGGAGTTAAGGGTTTTACTAGGCCTGCGCCATACACTGGAATAATGAGAACTAGAACCCCGTGAATTCTGCACATAAACCCTACTGCATCCCCATGCTCAGCCCCATTCTCCACCTCAGTGTTGTCAGAGCCTCTGAGAAAACACAAGTTTGCCCAACCCCAGTCATTGTGAAGTCACAGGTGGCCCTGAATGTGCCAGTGGTGGGTCTCTACTTCCAGCCGGCAGACCTTGCAAGGGCAGCCTTGTGCCCTGCGGCCTCCAGGCCACCCTCACCTCTGATGGCTTCTCTGAGAGCTTCCCATGGCCACCAGGGTCCCTGCTCCTGGGACCCCTAGACGAACCTGCTGGGGGCCCAAGAAGCCCCCGTGAGGAAGCAGTCAGGGAGACCCAAATCTCCCTAGATTCACCCCAGGCAATCTGATAGAGAGCAAGAAACCCTGCATAGGGGAGTGCCGACCCAGGAGCAACTCTGGGTCCCGAGATCCCAGTGGACCACACGTTGCTGTACCTCCAGCTCCGAAAGACGGTAGATGCCCATTTGTGGAGAAGAAAAATAAGCAACTTCTGCCGCTGACTCCCAGAGCACCTGGAGCTCTGCTCTCTGCACGGCCTCCTTATTTTGGCAGCGGGCTGTCTTTAAAGAACTTTATTTCTTTTAAGATTTATTTACTTATTCATGAGAGACACCGACTGAGGGAGAGGCAGAGACACAGGCAGAGGGAGAAGCAGGCTCCCCACAGGGAACCCGATGCAGGACTCGATCCGGATCCTGGGATCACAACCTGAGCCGAAGGCAGGTGCCCAACCGGTGAGCCACCCAGGCGTCCCAGCAGGCTGTCTTCATGTTTCAGCAAGGACTGTCACGGGTGTGGTGTAGACCCGCACCAACTGGGAACTTACTACTCTGCTCTGAGCATCCAGAGGACAGTGGAGCCGGACAGTGATTATCACATGCATTAGTAGCCTGGGCTTTGAGTCTTGAATAAAACTCCAATTTCCTTTAAAATACTTATCCTTTTTTTTTTTTTTTTTTTAATGCAACACTGTTCAGCTGTGAGAATTGGAATAAGCTGGAGACTGGCTATTTTTGGCGTCTAACTATTTCTACTACCGCAGTTCATCAAAATGTAGGTGCCAAATAGTCGTGGAGAAAACTTTGACAAATTGTGATCATTTTTAAAATTAGCATGCCTGAAAGGTGTGTTTTGGGGATGGCAGGTTTTCAGAACCAGTGTGCCTCTCAGATTATAAATAGTCAGGCCTCTGGTTCCCTAATATAAATGTTCCTCCAGCTTCTCTTGTGCATGAGGGTTCGAAGGAGGCAAGATTGTAGGTGTGTAGGGGCCGTGAGGACGGAACGTTCTAGAGTCGATGGAGGACCTTGTGTCTGGACAGGAGCCCCTGGCAGAGCTGCAGCTCAGACTTTTATGAGGCGTGAGGTCAGGAGAGTGGAAGCCACAGAACCCTGACATGTGGGGCTTCCCAAGGGCAGGGAGCTTGCAGAATGGAAGGGTCACGGCCTCAGATTCCACAGTGTGTGGGCTGGTCCCTTGGGCTCCCTGGGCTGAGCCCGCCTGAGTGAGCGGGAGCTACACCCTTGTGGGCAAGGCTGCCCCCAGATGCCCTCCGACCCTGGGGGGCAGGGAGGGCTCCGCACAGCTCTCCCAGATGTGGCCTCTGTCCCTGCCGGACTGTTCCCACCCCCATGATGGCACTGAGCGAGTGGGAGGGTGGGGGCAGCCCTCATGGGCTAGGCGGTGGTGTGGCCCCACCCAGAGTGGGCTGCAGACAAGGCACGAGGCCTCTGTCGGGGTGCGGGGGTAGGGGCCGTGAACCAGGAGGGAGGCGCACAGGCTCCCAGGTCCCGCCAGGACCTCCAGATGGAGGGAGGCCTCGGGAGGGGGTGGGGTGGGCAGGGGGCTGCGGACCAGGAGGGAGGCCTTGGGGGGGGGCAGTGGGCTGCAGACCAGGAGGGAGGCCTCGGGAGGGGGTGGGGTGGGCAGGGGGCTGCAGACCAGGAGGGAGGCCTTGGGGGAGGCAGTGGGCTGCAGACCAGGAGGGAGGCCTTGGGGGGGGGCAGTGGGCTGCAGACCAGGAGGGAGGCCTCGGGAGGGGGTGGGGTGGGCAGGGGGCTGCAGACCAGGAGGGAGGCCTTGGGGGAGGCAGTGGGCTGCAGACCAGGAGGGAGGCCTCGGGAGGGGGTGGGGTGGGCAGGGGGCTGCGGACCAGGAGGGAGGCCTGGGGGGGGGCGGGCAGTGGGCTGCAGACCAGGAGGGAGGCCTCGGGAGGGGATGGGGTGGGCAGGGGGCTGCAGACCAGGAGGGAGGCCATGGGGGGCAGTGGGCTGCAGACCAGGAGGGAGACCTGCGAGGGGGGGTCAGGCAGTGGGCTGCAGACCAGGAGGGAGGCCTCGGGAGGGGGTGGGGTGGGCAAGGGGCTGCGGACCAGGAGGGAGGCCTGTGGGGGGGCAGTGGGCTGTAGACCAGGAGGGAGGCCTCGGGATGGGGTGGGGTGGAGTGGGGTAGACACAGGGCTGTGGACCAGGAGAGAGGCCTGGGTGGGGGTGGGCAGTGGGCGGCTGGCACTCAGCACTCCCTGTGCCAGGATGGCTGTGCTGATCCATGCAGGTGTGCTGCCCGTGTGCCGGGTCTGCACACACCCAAAATTACACAGTTCACTTGTCCGTGATGCTACAGGAAGCCAGGAGAGAGGCCAGGAAAAAACAGGAAACTGGGGGTCATCGGACCTGTGTTCTCTCTGCACCCCCTGTTTGCCCCTGGCCATTGGTCTACCCCATCCCTCCATCCCTCCATCCCCCTGTCCCTCCATCCCTCTGTCCTTCCAGCCCTCCCAGCAGGTGCCTGCGGACAGGATGCTGCTCACAGGTTTATACCACCAGACACACAGCCCTCAGGAGTTGGGTGCTGCGGGGGTGTCCTGAGACGGAGAGACAAAGAGAGACTCAGACAGATGGAGAGACATAGAGGCAGCCGCTCACCCAAATTGGGACAGCAGCTGCCTCAGAGCCTTCACTTCTGCCCAGCGTTGGACCCAGGGCTTCAGGGTGAGCACATCTGAGGTGCCCAGAGTGGCTTCTGCTGGAGATGGGAGCTCACGAAGCAAAATAAATGATGCTGTGATGCTGGCCATACACTAGTGCTCCGCAGCCACCGCCGTGGACATTCCCCTTGCCAGAGTCCAGGGGTCCCGTGACATCGAGAGGGCAGACAAGGGCCCGGCCTGGTCCCAGGAGTCAGGGAGGCTGCCGCAGAAAGGCCTGGTCACCAAGGCCAGTGCAGGGCCACGGGGCACTCAGCTGCAGACACAGCCCAGCACAGGGGATGTCGTCCGTCGCCGTGAGCACACTGGCCTGCCGTCTCCCGGGACCTGGTGTCCTCAGCCGTGGCCTGTCCCCCCCTGTGTCCCCTGCTGCTGCCCCGAGGGCTGCTGCTGCCCCGAGGGCCCGGGACCTGCCTCTGCACACCAGCCGTGGAGCAGCTGCTTTCCCACGGGCTGGGCCAACCTCCGGGGCTGACAGAAATGGACCAGCCGAGGTTATAGTGAAACATGGACAGCAGTCAAAATGAGGAAAAAATATCTAAAGATCATGAGTTAAAAAAAAAATTAATTCTCTTCTGACCAAAAGATAAGAAGAAAGAACCAGATCAATGCATTGTGGTTAATCAGTTTCTTTTCCCACAAAGAAATACTTTTCTACTTGGATTTTTGCATCAAAAATATAAATCCCAAGCTAGATGCTGTTAGGATTCCGTACGCACTTTGTCGATTCTTTCTTGAGGACGCTCGTAGCCGAGGGGACAGCAGCCCCTGCACGCTGACGGAGAGTTCAGCTGCACCACCGGCTCCGTGTCCTCTTGCCAAGTAATCGCTTGCTGACCGTGACCGTGAGGACGGGAGCGCAGTGCCTCCGGGAGCCTTGGCGGAACCAGCCGGTGGCGAGGTGCGTGCTGGGCCAGCATCCGCCGCGGCGACAGGGTTTGTCTGAGGCTCGTGCGCCTGGCGGCTCGGGGGCAGGAGTGGCTCGCCTGGGGCCGCCGCCCGAGACTGCCGTGCCCAGCCTCTGACGGCTGCTGTCCCCGCGGGGGTTTGTTGGTTTTACCCCCAACCCCAAGGATCCTTCCTTCTTTGTCTGCTGTGAAAGTTATTCAGCAGCATCTTTTCTTTTCAGTGGTCTCGTGCGTGCGCCTGGCGGGGCAGCTCCACCAGCTTCGCGCCTGGCAGGTTTGCCACAGGCCTCTCCGTCCGTAGGGTCTGCATACACGACGCACTCATCTCCCGAGGCGTCAGGAGCTCTCTGCCACCTGGGGATGTCTGGAGCACTGCCTGGCCGTGGCCCCCTGCACCCCGAGCGGGTGCCCCTGCTCCGCGTCTTTGCTCAGGGAGCGGAGCCGTGTGGCATCGGGGGACCCTCCAGCTCCGTCGTGTCCCCAGACCGTGGCCGGTGTTTGGTCACTCGCTGCTGTTATTCCACCACCCACCCTCCGTGTTGTGCTGCGTGGGCCCGGGGCTCCCCAGCTGCGGAGCGCTATGCTTCCCCTGTGCACGATCCCGCGGGTGCTGTGTTTGCACAGCTGTCGCTGGCCCCTGCCTGTCCAACTAGGCCTTCTGTCCCCGCCCCGGCACCATGTCTCGCCTGCCCGGCCGCCAGGACCTCCAGCAGGTGGGCGTCCTGCGCCTTCTCTGACCTCAGGAGAGGCTCCCAGGCCATCCCCCCCGCAGGCCGTGTTCTCTGTGGGTCTGCTGCAGCTGTCCTGTGTCACAGGTAGAATTTTCTGCTCTGTGCTGCGCCCACCACCGTCGGCGAGGCCTGCCTGGTGCGGCCCTCTCGCCCAGGCGGTCAGGGCATACACACCGCCAACCACTGCCCCCCACTGGGAGCGCACACTCAATCTTCATTTCAAAATGCAACTTCATGCTGATTCACAGGGGCAAGGCGCCGCTATTTATGACTTATTCTCACATCCAAGTAACTCCTAGAAGGCACCAAAGTAATGTTTTTAAAAATAGGAATTAATGTTTTCATCCCAAGGCCACAGGACTGAAATTTTACTACCCCCAAAAATTGCAGCAGCTCTTATGTCCCTGACCTCTCACCGCTTGTCAGGATTGTAGCAGCCGTGAGGGTGTACGTCTCCCTGTGGCCTCGTGCAAGGACACATTGCTGCTCGTGTATTTCAGGGTAAGTCCCGGGACCTGAGTTAAAGTTGACAGTTCAGTAAATATTTGAAATTCCTTGTCCACTGAATTTGCAAGATTCTAATGGAAAATGAAGCCCAATATGTTTGCTCTGTTTCCATGTACAGAAAATATGAATTTTTGTTTTTGTAGATGAGGATCTTCATGCTCGGTCAAAGAGAAGAAGAGCAAGAAAGCATAAATCAAGGAAAAGCCTTAAAAATCCCAACAACGATGGTGCAGAACGAGCAGAAGTAGAGAAACAGCAGAGTCTTTTACCAGAAAACCTGCAGCCACGGCACGCAGATGGCCCCACAATCAGCAAAAATAAAAGGAGGAAGCTGAAGAAGCAGCAGCAGATGAAGAGGAAGAAAGCGGCTGGCCTCCTGACAGCAGCCTCTGGCGGCAACTTCACATACCAGCCAGAGGAGGGCGACAGCGAGTGGGCGGCCGGGTTGGAGAGTGATGGGGAGGATCACACGGAGGACCACACGGAGGACCACACGGAAGACGGCATCCGTGTCCTCGGGGAGGGTTACGAGGAGGACGGTGCCCGTGTCTTCAGGGAAGACGACAGGGAGGACGGTGGCCATGTCCTTGGGGAGGATTATGGGGAGGATGGCACCTGTGTCCTCTGGGAGGACCGCACTGACACCCACGAGGAGGACCACAGGGAGGATCACGGGGAGGACGATGAAGACACCAGTGGGGAAGATGTTAAAAACACCAACGAGAAGGCAGACGATATCCTAAACTTTTTGAAGTCAACACAAGAAATTTATTTTTATGATGGTACGTTCCTCACTGTTCTTTCAAATAATGGCATCCACTTATTTGGAAAAGTAAGTATAGTAAAATACGTAAATATTTAAAATATGAAATGTGAAAATACTCAGTGGTGAACATAAGTCTTTAGTTTTGAGGCAAAGACCAGAATATGTGGACTCTTCACCCGGGTTGGAGAGTGTCCCTGTGCTGGAGGCGTTGCACTCCTCACGTAGCCGGCCACTGCACCTGACTCCCGTGAACCTGCCTCAGAGGCTGGCGGTGTTCTCGGCTCTGTTGCCTCAGGAAAGGTAAGTCCAGGTGGCAGGTGTGGTGGACTCACGTGCCTTGTCCTCAGCTCACAGGGAAGGAAAAGTGCAAGCATGACTGTCTCCTCTGGGACATACTCTGCTTCCCACATGTAACCTGCGGGCTTCAGGTTTCCAGTGAGCGTCCTGGGCAGCTGTCTGTGGATGCAGGAGGTGGAAGAGGAGAGCAGATTGGTCCTCTTGGGTGGTGGTTCCTCAGGTTTGCCTTGAGCTTACTGACAGCTGACCTCAGGATCAGGAAGCAGCAGGTCCTCAAGCAGCACGGATGGAGGCGCCCAACATGGATGTTCCCATTCCCACCACACCCCCAGTGGATGCAGGCCGGGCTGGGCTTAGCGGATCCCGATGCAAGTGAGAACATGACCCTATGGACAGGGTTGAGGAATGTTGGCTGTGTAGTCATTTAGGAGATAAGACTGATCTGAGCAAGGCAGAGAAAATAGCACTTTTAACCTTCAGCACATGTGTCAGCACTTTGTACTGACAGAGTGAAAACAAGCGTAATACACGTGCAAACAAAGGAGGAAGACAGCTGGTGCACGGCAGAGCCGAGGAGCCTCAGAACTGCTTCGGGACGGGCTCCACTCGCTGGATCCAGGAGGTTGTGCAGGAACTGCCTGAGAGGGCAGACCTCGGAGGAGGTGACAGCACGCCAGGGCCGAGTGGGGACCGCACGGCCACCCTTGTGCCCCGGGGAGGCTGTCGGCTGGCCGTGGGCCATGCAGGAGGGTGATGGAAGGGCCAGCCAGCCCCTGGGAGCACACAGGCTGGCAGCACAGCGTCAGCAGCAGAGCAGGCCATGCAGGGAAAGGCAGGCCTCGGGGCTGCGGGGTAAAGCAGGCACACTGCTGGGAATGGCCAGGTGCCCAGCCCCGGGTGCGAGGGTCGGACACCCAGGACCTTCAACAACATGCTGGGCCCGTCGGGCAGCACAGAGGGCCACGCGCTCAGAGCAGGGGCAGGCAGGGCGCTCAGGCACCACAGCCTCCATGCTTATACACTCACACTGGGCAGCAAAACCACAAGGAGACGTGCTGTGGAGGCACTGGGGTCATCAAGGGGCGTTTAAGAGGTGATTAAGTGCTCAAAAAACGGAGAAAATGGTGCAACATTTTTCTCCCATATTCACCAGATAGCTTTAGTCTATTTAGATAGTCCAATGGAAATTCTGAGAAATATAACTCAACGCAGAGTCTAAGCAGCAGGTCAGGGTCAGCATGAGAATCAGTGGCTGGAAAGCAGGTGGGATAGAACCTGCAGACAAGGGCACATGGGCGGACAGGTCTAACATACACACCTTGGGGCCAAGGGGGCTTGGGGTAGATGGGGGTGGGACTGACACGCACCAGGGGAGGGAGACAGGTCTGACACAGGTGCACGCCAGGGTGGGGAACGGGTCTGACATGCCTGTGGGGACTGGGAGGGGGTACGGGGATGGGGGACAAGATTGACCTGCACGTGGGGGCCAGACAGGGGCATGGGGCCGAGGCATAGGGCCCGTGTGCAGAGGCAGCAGTTGGGAACGGCCATCAGGTCACAAGGTAGGGCCGTGTGCAGCCCAGCAGCACGAAGGCGACACCAGCACAGCCGAAGCACGTTCTGTCGAGGAGCGAGGATGAAGGATAGAGACAGGCGCCTCCGGGAGCAGGGAGCGCGGGGACTTGCGGGGACTTGTGGCTCAGTGGGAGGGGCCTGAGGCTGGTCTGCAGGGCTGGGCCACTCGCCCCCGCCATGGCCTATTTGGAAGGCAGGTGTCCCGCAGCCTCCCGCAGGTGGGGCATATGAGGCTGAGGTTCAACCTTCTGCTCCAAGGGTGGCCTCTCGTATCCTAAATGGTTCCTTCTGGGCAGGAACGTGCGTTTCTAAGTGGCCTCGCTTCGCTTAGGCATGTCCCAGGCTGCGGCCTCCGCCGTCTTCGTGGAAGCCGCGCAGGAGCTGTTCCGACGTCTTGGCGACCACAGCGTGTCCCGCGCAGATGTGCTCCTGATGCATCACATGAAGACACTGTTGCTCCTGCGAGACACCGAGAGCCTGCAGCTTGCCCTGGACAGGCTGCCGGCGCTCTGCACCCTGCCGCCCGGTACGTACCGCGCCAGTGGGCGCTGTGCTGCTTCTTCGGGGTTTGCCTGGGAAAACCTCACACTGCACCGGAGTGGTCAGGGGTCGGAGGTCAGGTGTCAGAACACACAGGCGTGCAGGGGTGGCTTCCAGCGTCTCTGCTGGCGGTAAGTGATCCTGGGGAGAGACGCAGAAGCCGGGCCTCTCGTCTCCCAGACTGGGAGCTACCAACTGTTGGGGCCAAGTTCCCTGTGTTTAAACGGCAGTGAAAGCACCCTGTCCCCCTTTCCCACTCTGCTGCACGGGTGGGAGGGAACCCCGCCCTCTGAGTGTCCGGGACAAAGGTGAGTCACAAGATGACCTTTCGCTTGTGCGTCGGCCTTGCCCGGCTGCCCGCTCCCCAGAGATGGTAGGACCTGGGGCCAGCTGTGCTCAGGTCCATTCGGCCAGGGGGACTCACGGCCGCAACTTGCAGTGGGCTGTGGGGGAGATACCAGGCCATGGGAATGTGCAGACGTGGAGTGCCAGAAAATTGGCCTTTTTCTAGAGAAGCACCATGCAGAGCCCCATGCCGACCCACACCGGGCACAGGACACCTGTCCAGCTGAGTGGGATGGGCTCTGCTGACTGCTGCAAGGGAATGTGACCATGATGACTGTTTCCACCCGGAAATCTCACGGTCCGGCTCAACAGTCAAGACTAACACGGCATCATATCAGGTCAGGGTCAGAGTTAAGGAGACCAGGAGGTGACATTCCATGTACATGCTAGACTGGACACCACAGGGAAGGAAATCCCACAGGGAGGGGATATTCATGCAGCACTGGGCTGGAGTATGACGGGTGTCCCATGGTGGGGAGGGGGTCATGGGTGCGGACACGCAGGATGGAGGGTGACCTGAGAGTGGTGTCGGCCTGAGTGCAGTTGTGCCTGAGGAGCCTGGCAGCCAGTCATGAGCTGTGAGCTCGGAAGGGCTGGAGGATCAGGAGCCAGGTCGGATGGGGCCAGTCTGGATGCTGCCTGGGCACCCCGGGTGGGGACCTAGGATGGGGAAGGTCACCAGGGGCCACGTTACAGAGCAGAGAGGGTGCAGGAGCCCAGAGACCCCATCTGGGAGCCACTGCAAGGAGGCGACGGGAGGGTGGAGGGGAGCGTGGATAAGCTGCAGCGGAAGAGCCACTGACCGACCCCGGGGGCCTTCTGTGGGAAGCCCAGCTAACCCAGTGTCAACCTTGGCTGTCCTACGTGGAACATTTAACAAACTCAAATTTCCATAATAAAGTTCTAGCTCAAATTGCAGAAAGCCAGTTTTATTAAGTTAAACACATACAAAGGTATTTGAGATAAAAACAAAGTCATTTAGAATTTTTAAAGTTTTTGTTGTGTTCCTCAGGCTGCAGCCTTTGTCACACGTTGTTCTGAAATGTGTCAGCAGGGTTTTCAGCAGCAGTTGGGGACTTAGCAGAAATGTTTCCCTCTGTTTCTTATGTGAAAATCACAGGACAAGCTCGTCTACGGGCACACTTAAGCAGTTGGTAGAACTAAAACTTAATTGAAGCACTTTTCGTAAAAGTGGATTATCTGTCAGCACATGTAGGATACACAGTCGGAGTTTTTCTATTTAAAGCAATTTTGCAAACAAAACGTGCAATGAACGGCGAAGCCTTGTCTTCAGAGACCAGCACGTGTGACACAGAGCTGCTCCTGGCAGTGGTGCAGGAAGCCTGCAGGACAGGTGCTGGGCACTGGCTGGGTTCAGGAGGCTGAGTGCGGCTGGCTGGGCACAGGTGATAGGTGCGAGGGGCTGGGCACAAGGTGGGCACAGGTGGCTGGGCGCTGGCTGGGTACGGGTGGCTGGGTGCAAGGTGGGCACAGGTGCTGGGCGTGGGCTGGGTGCAGGTGGCTGGGTACAGGTGCCGGGTGTAGGTGCCAGGCACAGGTGGCTGGGTGCCGGTGCCAGGTGCAGGTGGCTGGGTACGGGTGCCAGGTGCAGGTGGCTGGGTGCAGGGTGGGTGCAGGCTGGGCATGGGCTGGGTGCAGGTGGGTGGGCGCTATTGGCTACATTTTGTGAGCCGCAGAGGGTCCTCGCACAGCTCTGTCACCAAGACTCCTGACGCATGTGGGCTCCCTGGCCAGGCCGTAGACAAGCCCCCTGTTTCTGGAGTTAGGACAGAAGCTGGTGGCAAGAACCAGGGCCCGGCTCACAGACGCCTTACATTCCCCGCACCCTGGCGCCTGCGTTAGCACAAGTAATGCTGCCATCCAGGGTCCCTGTCACGCGAGCCTCCTTTACCCCTCGCAAGGGAATGAGGCCTCGGTGGCCAGGCCGCTGGCCCGGGCAGGGGGCACCTCGGAACGGCCTTAGCTGTGTGGGTCCATTCAGAGCCGGCAGTGGCTCGGGACCTCCCCATGACCCGGCTGCCTGCACCCAGGCGCCCCTGCTTAGGGACTCCTGAGTCTGGCGTTAGGTCACCCATGACCACACATCTGCCTGCATGTGGTGTCCGTGTGCTCGGGCGGTACATGCGGTGCCGTGGCCCGTGTCCTAAAGATCTGACCACACGTGTAGACTGCAGGGCTCTCCCCCAAATGACATGCAGACTTCCAGAATCTGTGCTGGAGGACCCATGGGCGCCGCGCACTGCCATCGACATCACTTCACACTAGAGTTGTGCTTTATTAGGGTTTTTGTAGGTTCTACTTTGAATCTCCAGGCTACTGTCTATAAAACGATAGTTTATAATTTTTGTTTTGGGGCTCTCTTGTTCTATTTTATTTTTGTTTGGTGTTCTGTTTGCTTTCCAGACCATGCCTCAGTGCTCTCAGCTTTCTTTAATTACTGGATCACCCACATCCTTCCTGAGAACCACACTGACTAAATCCGGGCATCTAAGAAGAGCTAACATTCAGCAAGAATATAAAAGGCAAATGTGAAATTAGCAGAGACAGGATTCCTACATATAAAGAAGATGGAATTCCCTAAATCTTCTTTGTGGCCTAAACCCCAGGAACTTTGAAAACATCTCTGCCGCCGTATTTACCGTGTGTTGTACACAGTGGGCAAGACACAATTGGAGACATGGAATGAGAAATCGGGGTAAAATAGAAAGTCTTCAAATATCAGAAAGTGCTTATGTCCCATATTACTCACCATGATCCTGTTTCTTTCATTCTTGTAAAAGTTGAAAGTGGACATCCTGTTAAATTTAACAAACTGTATAGTTTGAAGCTGTTATATATTTTTATAAAGTTAAATAACCCTGTATTTGAAAGTCTCTGTTTTAAGAATGCGTTATAGACATTAAATGTTATGGTTTAAGTTGTTTGATTCTGGTTGAAGTTATTATTTTCTTCCTTATTTTCTCTTCTCTGCTTTGATGATACTGATAACAACATTTTCCCGTTCTTTCCATTTGTCATGGCAACAGTCACCTGCTCTCAGGATTACTGCGGTTTAGAAACACCTGTCAGCTGGTGTACATTTTAGGAGGCCATTGGCTCTGTCCATGAAAAAAAATATTTTTTCTTGTGGTGAAACCTACATAAAATTCACCATGTTAGCCGTTTTTAAGCATACAATTCAGTGGCGCTGAGTAGCTCACCGTATCAGGCGACCACACTGTTAAGGCTGAACAACATCCGTTGTATGGATACGCCACTTCCTGTCGGCGCACACGGGGCTGTTTCCTCTGTTCCTGTTGTGAACCGTGCCTCCCTGGGCATCACGCACGGCATTCTGCGTGCACACGTGTTTTCCCACCTCTCTGGGGTAGAATCGCCAGGTCCCACGGTAACTCTGTGTGTGACTTCTCGAGGAAATGCTGGTCTGCTGTCAGCGGCCACCCCGTCCCACATCCCGCCAGCCCCGCACAGAGGTGCCGCGGCCCCACGTCCACACCGACACCATCATCTCCTATGGCCTTGATTACTGTCCTGACGGCCACCAAGTGGTGTCTCATGGTTTCTGTTTACGTCCCCCTGATGTTGAATGTTTTTGAGCATCTTTTCATCTACTTGTTAGCTATCCTTTCTTTCAGGGAAATGCCTGTTTAAGTCTTTGTCCTGGGGCACCTGGGTGGCTCAGTCGGTTAAGCATCGGTGTTGTAATCTCAGGGTCATGGGATCAAGCCCCATTTCGGGCTCCCTGCTCCACGGGGAGACTGCTTCCCCTTCTCCTCCCTGCTCTTGTTCTCTATCTCTGTTGGTATCTCTGTATCTCTCAAATAAATAAAATCTTTAAAAAAAAAAGTCTTTGTCCTTTAGTGAATTGGATTATTTGGTTTTTGTCATTGGATTATAAGAGTAATACATAAATTCTATATATTAAAAAAGTAATAAATTCTGGATATTAACACTTTATGAGAGAAATGATTTTATCGTGTTTTCTCCCATTCTGTGGCCTATCTTTTTCTCTCTCTCTCACTACTGTTGTTTGATGCACAAATTGTTTACCTCTTGATGGAGTCCAACTTATTTATGTTTTTCTTTGTCACTGGTGTTTCTGGTATCCTATCCAGAAAATAACTGCCAAACCAGGATCATAAGATTTTTCCCTAATGCTTTCTCCCAAGAGTTTCATAGTTCTTTATAACTCTTCCATTTAGGTCTTTGACCCATTTTGAGTTAATTTTTGTATATGGTGTAAGATCAGAATCTGATTTCATTCTTTTGTGCATGGATATTCAGTTTCCCAGGATCGTATGCTGAGAAGACTGTGCTTTCCCCATCGACCAGTCTTGGCACCCTTGTTGACATTCATTTGACCAAATACATGAGGGTTTATTCAAGGCTGTCTGTTATATTCCATTGGTCTGTATGTCTGTCCTTATGCCAGAACAACACTGTTTTCATTACTATAGCTTCATAGAAGGTATGAGATGGGGAAGTGTGTGTCCCCCAACTTTGTTCTTTTTTAAGATTGTTTTGGCTATTTGGGACCCTTTGAGAGTCCATGTGAATTTTAGGCTAGAGATTTCTACTTTGTTCTTTTTTAAGATTGTTTTGGCTATTTGGGACCCTTTGAGAGTCCATGTGAATTTTAGGCTAGAGATTTCTATCTCTGGAAAAAATACGTTCGGTATTTTTATAGGGACTGCATTGGACCTGGCCATCACTTTGGGTGGGGTGCGCATCTTAACACTATCATTAAGTCTTTCACTCCATGAACATGGGATGTCTTTCCATGTACATATGTCTCCTTCCGAATTCCCTACAAAATACTACAGTGTTTTGTAGTATTGTGTGTACTAGTCTTTCTCTCCATCGTTAAGTTTATTCCTAAGCAGTTTGTTCTTTCTGATGTGATCATGAATGAAAGTGTTTTCTTCCTTTTCAGATTGTTCGTCACTAGTACAGAAATGCAACTGATTTTTGTATATTGGTTTTGTGTCCTGCAACTTTGCTGACTTTGTATGTTAGCTGTAAAGTGGGGAGTGTGTGTGTATCCCTTAGTTTTCTGTGTATAAGATCATATCATCTGTGAAAGACCTCATTCTGTCTCCTTCCTTCCAATTTGGAAGCCCCATTCTCAAGAGGTCCTCTCACCTCATCATCCGTCCATGTCCTGAAGAGATGCCTATTCCACTAAGTAGAACCTTCTGGAGGCAGATGGGGACAGCCAGGTTCTGAGGATCCATCAGCGTTGCAGCTAGGTGCTGTGAGGCACCTTGAGCTTCATAAAAGTCCGTAAGTGGAGCCACCAGCCAGACCTGGGCTGTGACTGTGAGAACGAGTGCCCGTGCACAGAGTGGGCACACGTCCTAAAGGGGGTGTTTCGGGGAAGCCAGACCTTGCTGTGGGAGAGGGGACAGCATCATGGTTCATCACCGTTCACTCTTTTGACAACATCTTCCTCCCCACGCCTACATGAGCAGCCTCCTCACCCACTGCCTCTTCCTCTCCCCTCATGGTAAGTCAGCATAGAATGTGGGTAAGAGGGGTCATGCCTCTTCCCGCTGAGACCATGTCAGCCACTGCTTGCCCTCAGGGACCCCCTGGTTGGCCTCCGGAAACCGGACTTCCTGGTTATAACCCTCCTCACAGGGCCTGTGAATTAATAAGCCGTGTCTGCCAGTATGAAAATAAGTGTTAACAAATTCCTGTTTTTCCTATTAATTCTCAGTGTTCAATGTGTGTCTTTTAATTATGAACAATTTACATTTTTTCTGTGCAGAACAAGTTAATACACTATTGATAGAGAGGAAAACCCTCCCGTTGGCAGACAGATGGGCCCTGCATTCAGTCTCTCCTCTCAGCATGGAATCCCTGTCAACCTCCACCCCCGCCCCCGCCCCACCTACTTGGGTCTGACCTTCTTTGTTTCCCAGACCAGACTCGCAAATACATAGGAGCAGGATGTAATCCCACAGGCAGGCTGCCAGGGTCAGTGGGTTTTGTGTGCCATTCTAATTCCAAGAAGAAAAGAAGGCCTCTTGTGGAGAACAAAAGCAAATAATCCTGTCTCTAATGTGTCGGCATAAATGTGGTAATCTGTTTACCACCACGGGGGTTGAAGTCGGGTAATAACGAGATCAATTTATCCTTTATAATAGTGCAGAGTCTTCGTGGAGTCCACGTGACTTGTTTTCTGTGAACCGCACCAGTCACGACAGAGAGGGAAGCTCTCGGGAAACATGAGGAATGTTTATCAGCTTGCTGAGTGAGGCAGTGGTGCCTCAGGGACAGGCCTGTCCACACCTTCCTGCCGCCCTGAGACCCTGAGGCCCCAGAGGAGGCCGCATGCACGCTCACGCATTTCTGGCCCACACACCACTGCTGTAGTGTTTCTAGAGAACAGCTGTCCTGAGTTCACCTGCACCACGTGGCCGATTCTGGATTTTTCTTCTGTGTCCAGCACTTGCTTGAGCCCCAGAGTTTTCTGCTGGGGGCTTGTCTTCTCATTTGGGGAGTATACTCTTCAGAGAATTGGATGAAAACATTGGACCCTCTCCAAAATGATGAACAGATGCACATGTCCACGCCACCCCGTACAACAAATATTGTGCACAACTTTGAAGAGGTTGCATATTCCCCAAAACCCAGTCACCAGTGTGTTAGTATTCTACTTCTGCACAACAGATTACCACACACCAGTGGTTTGAAACAGCACCTGTTTATTCCCTCCCGGTGTGTGGGGGTCAGGGGCGCAGGCCATGCACCTGGATCGTGTGCTCAGTGTGGGACCCAGGAAATTTAACAAAAATCCCCTACCCCTGGACAAGCAGAGCAGGACTGACTCCACTTGGTGCTGCCCCCGCCTTGTGCCGACCTGCTTAGGGCACTGCCCCACCCTAGCCAAGCCCGGGCACACCCTAATCGGAAATCAGCTCAGTGATAGGCCAGTTCAAATGGATACTTTAGGGTAAAATGTAACTCAATCAGCCACCTGCGAGTGTCCAGACCAGCAGGACTGTGCAACTTTCTGCGTATCCCATTGGCCACTGGCCCCTATAAAGCTGCTACGCCTCTTAGTCCCTGCTCCGCTGTGTCCTGTACACTTGGACCCAAGCTCGAGCTTGTAATAAACCCTCCTGTGTTTGCATCGGTGTCGGCTCCTCGGTGGTTTCTCGGATTCGCGATCTTGGGCACAGCCCTGTTCTGATGGTTTAGGACTGAGGTCCTGGTGTTCTTGCATGGCCAGGACATGTCTCAGCTCCCTAGGACCCCCATGTCCCAGCTGCAGGACCTTCTGAGGATTACTAAACTGGCAGTAATCCCTTCAAGGCCAGTGGAAGCAGCTGGGAAAAGCTGAGCCTTCTCAAGGGCTGTCCCTCCCGGAGGGGGCCCACCCACGGTGGTTTCCCCTTTGGTTAGTTTAAAACTGATGATTGGTGACCTTCAGGACAAGCTGTCATTGTGTTCACACTGCTCACAGGGCATGCTGCCACTTCACTGTCCGCCACAGGGGGGATGCCTGGTGCATGCACACGAGTCGGCACACGCAGATGTCCCGTGCACACATGCAGAGTCGGCACACGCGGGGGTCCCGTGCACACATGCGGAGTTGGCACACGCAGGTGTCCCATACACACACACACACACACACATACCCATGTGTCAGCACACGCTGGTGTCTGGGATTGTTGTAAATAAATGATTACCTCAAAGAAGTGCCCCAGTCATGGGGCCTGGTGCAGAGGGGAGGTGGGAACCTGGTTGCAGAAAATGGGCACTGAGTAACTTGGCCCCTGCAGATCATGCCTTTTATTTGGGGAAAGTACAATAGATTCAGCAATTCCTTCAGCCCAGATTTCTAAAGGTCTCCCCACCCCCACCATGAGCCCATGTCTCACCTCTTGATTTTATCTTCCTTTTAGGCTATTAAGGTGCACTCCAAGTGGTAGACCCCCTTCTTTTTCTCCCTTTGGCTATGTTTCCGGATGTACAACCCTGGGGCACATCAAGGTACGACGCCGGTGGTGGGACGGGAAGGCGCTGCGGGCACCTGGCATCGGCGCCGAGAAACCGCTGGGGCCCTGGGGGAGAGCGAACACCGGGCCGGGAGGACATCTGGGACCGCGCCGGAGGGAGGGAGGGAGGGGGGCGTCTGAGGCCCCTGCGGGAACCCCCCGCGGTGCGTCCCCGGAAGGAGGCCGCCCAGGAGCAGCTCCCTGGGCCGCAGCCACCCGCGGGGCGCCCGTGTCACGCCGGCAGGGCGAGCAGGTGCCCCCACGGGCGGGCCGCGCTCCGGGGACGGGATGCTGCGGGGCGGTCGGTGCTCGGCGTCCACGGGGCGGGCCCCCGCGCGGGCTCTCGTGGCGCCACAGGCTTCCGCGGGCCTCGTCGAGCGGCTCAAGCGCGCTTGCAAAGCCCCAGGACGGCGGGGCCTCCCGCCCGCTCTCCCCGCCCGGGACCGTCCTGGCCCGGCGCCTCCCCCTGCTCCCGGGAGCACCGACAGCGGCAGCCCCCAGGAGGCCTGGGCGCGTGGCGCGAGGGGGCAGTCCAGGGAGGCCGGGCGAGCCCTGCTGAGCGGGGCGGGTGCAGGAGGAGGGGCGGGGCGGGGGGAGCCGAGAGCAGGATGCTGTCTCTGGGGTCAGGGCGGGTCAGAGCAGGACGAGTCGAAAGCTTCGGGACAGACACAGCTTCCGGACGAGGCTGCTCCGAGGCGGGGCCCGACCCACCCGCGCGGACCGGAGCGCGTGCAGCGAGGCCTCCCGGCCACCCTCGGGCCCTGCTCGACCCCCACCCAGCGGCGGGTAAGAGCCCCGGCCCTTGCACGCGGTGCGCTTCGCAGACACGTAGGAGGGCGTGAGCTCACGCTCGCCCGCAGTACTTGTTGCCAGTGATCACATCCAAATTTTAGCCGGAAAGCTTGACATTTGGAGAACTTGGGTCCGTCGCCATTATTGACATGGCTTCGTTTTCTGGATTTGGCCAATCTTTAAGAACCTGCAGCTCGCCGAGTTCTGCTGTTGTCCGAGACGATGCAGAACGATCGGGAACACTCGGAACACACTCCTCTTCCCATTCTATCGTGAATTTGCTGGAATGGGTCACTTTTCCTAAGTGAGTTATTCGTGCTCTCATAGGAGGGGCTTGTTATTCTTTCAAATGACCCAGAACAGGCTTTCCACGCGGCCGCAGTTGCTGGCTCGGGCCCACGTTGAGGGCCCCTGTGGTCCCCGCCGCAGCGTGGGCCCCGCCGGTCCGAGACGGAGATGGGCCCGTTCCAGGCGGCGCCGGGAGGCACAAGGCGAGCGGGAAGGTCTTGCTTTTGCAGGAAGCACCGAGTGCTCCAAGGTTAAAGGGGACTCACTGGAATGACAGCGGAGCCAGCAGCCTCCTGCTGGCCCAACTGGGGGTGGCAGAGGCATCCGAGGCAGCAAGGATGCTAGTGGATGAAGAGTCCTAATAAGCAGTGACAGTAAAAAATGTGCGGAGTAAGGAGAAGCCTTCTGCTTGCAGAGAAATGGCAGCTAATCCATTGGGAGAACCCGTGAGATGACAAAGGCCGCTCCCCTCCCCAGGGAGTAAGGGGTGCAGGGCCCTGGGTGGGCTGGAGGTGCCCAGTGGTCAGAATATCTCTGCATCACCCTGGAGCTGAAATGGGGAAGGAAACAGGCGGCCCCCGCCCCCACAGACTTGACCCTCATCAGGAGAGGACAGCAGCCATCACGAGGCGCTCCCACGACAGTCAACATTGAGGGGATGGAGCAGACCCCACTGAGGTCCCCTTGCCAAGTCCCTGAAACTTTCCCAAGTGTTGGAGGAGGGTGTCTGCCCTCTCAGGGTTTCAGCCTGATGCCCCCGTGGTGTCTGTGGTTTTCCATATAATCTGGGAAGAGAGAAAGCATGTGTCTTCTCAGGACAGAAAGAAAGCAAACACAGGCAAGGGTGCCCAGTGAGGGGGGTTGTCAAGGTGGGCTGTTATTTCTGCTTCGCCGTGGGATAGGACATGTTCAGGCAGGAAGCTGGGGGTAAAGGGTTAGCTCACCCAGGGGCACACGGAAACTGCTCTGGTTGGCTTTACGGGCGTCAGGGCTTGTCACGATGGGCTTGAACAAGCCTCGCTAGGAAGGGTAGGTGCAGAGACTGCCGCCCACTGGGAGGGTCGCCCGCAGGCCTCTCCCTTGCCTGGCGCTCAAGAGTGTGGGTATTTGGGCTGAAACGTTCAGGGCCTGCCTTCCACCCAGTGCAGAGAAGCCACTGCCTGGGTCACTCCTGCCTTGACTCAGGGCAGCGGGTGGCGGCCCCCTATGTCCTGGACCAGAGAGATGCTCCCTGGCACTCCAGGTCCCTGGGCGAAGCCCTGGGTGGGGGGCCGCTGGAGCCTGCTCCAGTCTGCCAGTGGCTCCCACCACCTGCCGTAGGTCAGCAGCCCTTAGTGCTATACAGTAGGAGGAGTTTCCCACCTTCACAGCTCTCCCTGAACCTGCTGCTTGGGAGCCGCCACCGCGGCCCTCAGGCTGAGTGACCGCCCTGTAAGGGGGCTTTTTTAAAGGCATAAGCTCACAATTCATGATGATGAGGAGAAGGGAGAGGAAGCTAAGGCTTCACACCTTTGGAAGCCAATGGCCTTAGCAGATCTAGAAAATCAAGTCGTCATCCATTGGCACAAAAGAGAGTGAGAGAAAAGGCTGTGTGTGGATCAAGAGTGATCACGAGGGATAAAATGAGCCACTGATTAACTCGGAAACTGGGGTCCAAGACACAGAGGAACAGCCATCCAACCACACAACCAACCACACAAACATACAACCAAACAACTATACAACCAAACGAACAACACACCAACCAAATGACCACACACTAACCAGCCAACCAACCAACCAAGCAACCACAAACCAACCAACCAATCACAGAGCCAACCAATCAACCACACAAGGATCCACAACCAACCAACCATTCACACAAATAACCAAACACATGAACAACCATACAACCAACCAACCAACCTGCCCCTTAACTAATCAACTATACAACTAACATACCAAATAAACAAGCACAAAACCAAACCACAACAGAGCAATCTATCCAACATGACGGGTGTGTGGTTTACCAGAGCACTTATAATTTGAAACATGAAAACCTGTTCTTCTGTAAAAATTGGAAGTCTCTGAGAGAAGGGCAAAAGAAACTAATGAAATTCATTTTAGATTTTTTAAATGTCAAAAGATTCCAAGGGAGTCCTGGATATGCTAATAGGCACACACAAAATTCTCTGCAGGTTTAATTATTATTTGCTGTGTTTGATTCACTTACAGCCAACTGTAGCTCTAGGGTGTCTGAGTACAAGGGTAAAGTAGAATTTAGGAAAAGGTAAGTCACAGCTACAGCCTCCAGTCTAGAGATGACAGAGGCCTTGACTTTTGGAAGATGCTCAGCCAAGATGAAGAGCAGATCCAAACACTGCTGCTCTTCTCAAGGACTTGGGCTGACGCTGGGTCTAGCTGTGGACCCAGGCTCTGAAGAGACACTTCTGAGGACTCAGCAAGAGGACGGCTTCTGGTTTTCTAGTCTACAAAGCTCTCAGCAGCCTTCTGTTGTGAGTGTGGCTAAACGGAATTTCTAACGGCAAATAAAGTGCCCAAGTTGCCAAACTGGAAAATCGTTTACTTCCAAAAAAACAAAAACAAAAAAAACCTCTTTCAGATATTCATGTTTTTAGTATGTATTCTCTCTTTTCTTGTGGATAGAGAGATTTTACCTATGCACATACCATTTTCAATTAGGGCAAATTGTGCATTTAGTAACAAAATTACTAATCAACATTGAAAAGGAGTTCAGGGAGGCAGTTCTGTTTCAGTGACAGAACGAGAGGGAAGCCATGAGATGCTCCCAAGGATCCCACACAAGGCAGACCATCTGCAGCTGAGCCATGTTGGAGCTCCCAACATGTTGGAGATCCTTGGGAGCATGGCTGGAGCAGGTGGGATTCAGTCCTGCATTTGCCGTATGTTTTCCCTCTCTCAGCTTGCTGAGAGTTGCCTTTGTGTTCATCAGCTCTCCCATTCCCACTCTGTCGGTCTGGTGATACATGGGAGTCTGGGAAGGAGGTCTCAGAGACCTCCTGTGAGACCTCAGAGAGACCACAGCCCAACGGTGGAGGATGGAACTATGCCAAATATGCCATATGGGGCTAGCCGTGCACAGGTTGAGCCTAGACCAGGTTGAGGACCCTGTGGGACAGACTTGGTCTTGCATGCTCATACTTCCCCAACACTGCACAGGGGGATCCCAGGCATTTATAAGGTGCTTGCTGAGGATGTAGGGGAGGTTGGGAAGCTTTTCCTTGGCCCCCTGGGTTCTGGGTGGGGACCTGGAGGTTCACCCAAGGAAAACAGAGTGACACCCAAAAACAGCAGAGACCATTAGCAGGTAGATGGCAACCCTGACAGGAGAGGCTCCCAGGTGCAGCTAGGGGTGTTGGAATCTGGGCTCACACACATCTGAACAAAGAACAAATATCTTGTAGTGAGGTCACAACCCAGAGGAAGGGGGTTAGGCTTTTAGGGGCAGCAAACCAGGGATGGTAGACATTGGGGAACTAGTGAGGGTATGGTTATTCAGGACCAGTGTGTCTGCTCATGTGAGTGAGGGTCTAGCACCTGCCCTCCTCTTGCTGGTCGGGGACGGAGGGGGATGCCTTTACAGATGGGATTGATGCCCTGGTTTTAGGCAAATGGGAGGGGCTGGTGTAGAGAGCTGCTCCTTCTCATTTGTCTTCAGCTCAAAATCACTGATATGCAGAGTGGCTTGTGTTGGGGGGTTGGTGCTGTGGCCCCTGTGAGGGGCCCTCTGGCTCCTCATAGGGCCATCCAGCTGGGGTGCAGAGTGCCAGGGGCCTGCCAGGAGCGGTCAGGAAGGAGCAGGCCAGGGCTCGAGGGAGGAACCACTGGAGCAGGTGGGGGACACCCCGCGTGTGGTTAGCAGTGGTACTCCTGGAAGTCTCTGCAAATGTCTGGAGAAGCCCAGCAGACTCTGGGCCACAGACAGAAACATTCTGTCTCCTCAGAGCCCAGGGCTGCGTCCTGGAAGAGAGGGGTCCTTGTGCACCAAGGAGTCCTTTCCTCGGTTCCAGCTGATGGAGAACAGAAGCGCCCGTGTTCTTCCCGCTGCGGGAGAGCTGCAGCCCAGGGGGCGGCAGGTCAGGCCCCTGCTGGAGTGGAGCCCGATCTCTGTGCCTCCTTTGGACAAACAGCTACGCGAGTCCTTTGCCCATCTGCTATCTCAGCTGGTTTTGTTTGTGCGTGTGTTTAGCACACATTTTTATGAATCACTTCAATGTCACACGAGCCTTGTGACCCGGGTCTGTTTAGGCCACTTGAGTTCTCCAAACCTGGGCATCCTCGGGGGATAAAGTCACTGTCTTCCTCAGCCCCGTACCGGGAGGAATTCCTTGACCTGGAGTGACCACACAGACTGTCTCCCACGCCATGACCCGAGGGATGTGGGCGTGGGCAGGAGTGGCCATGAGGAGCAGCTGTCCACCTGCTGCCCCACCCACAGGCGCGCCCCCCAGCTGCCCCAGAGACGCCCTTCCAACCAGCATCCCATTGGCGGTTACACCTGCATTAGGCCGTGTCTCTTCCGCATCCACTCTGGAGAAATGGGTCAGTTGTCCCGGGAGTGGCCTGCGTTCCCTGGGAGGCCGCTGTTTGCTCTCTTTTGAGCCCGCCTTCCTGGGGCCAGAGGAAGGCCCCGTCTCTGGGGTCAGCATGTGACTCTGGTGACGCTTGGCGCCTGCAGGCATTCTGTCCCTAGAGCACTCTGCGGATTGCTCCCACCGTTGGTGATGCTCTCCGGAACTGGGGTGCGTGGACACCAGGGGTGGGTGCCACACTCGCTCCTTTTCCTCCTCCACCCCCCTCCCACAGTACCTGCCAGGCCTTCCTGTCCCCGTCACCTGAGGGCGACCACAGCTCCTCCTAAGAAGGAGGTGATGCTTCCAACATTCCTGGTAGTCACCAGCTTTCCAGGAGGGACTGGGTTTGATGGTCACCTCCACGGGGGTAGGCAAGTGCTCTCTGTCTCTCCCTCCCATCTCTCTTGCCTCCTTATGGACTCGTGCACTTTCCTTGGGCCAACAGGCACCCCTTCCAGCTGGCCCCTGGGTCCCTCGGCAGCGTCTTTGGTGCCTCCTCGCTCTCTGCAAGCTCCACATGCAAGTGAATCTCATCCTTTCTATGCCCCAGAGCTGGGATCGGCCATTTCTCCAAGGAGCGCACGGGTGATTTCTTAAAATGTACATCTCAGAAGCAGAATCAGCATCTTTGAGAATCCCTCTTTGCCACAGGGAAAAAAAAAATTGTGGGGACACAATGTGGTTCGTAGCATTGGGCAGGTGTGGGGGGCCTTCACCCCACCAAACCTGCGCTGATCTGCCCGCACATAAGGTGCTGAATACAAAACCAGAATGTCAGGTTTCTTCCTGCCCTAGATGGACACCCGAACTGGACCAGAGTGTGGATTTCCGCCCCAAATAGCCCACGCTGACTTGCAGCATCCAATTCAACGCAATTGAAACACCACTTTTGTGTTGACTCTACCCATCGGAAGGAGGCCTGTCTGGTCCGAGCCAGGGGGCGATGACCCAGCCGCGCACTTCTTGAAGACCGCTGAGCGCCGTGGGGCCAGAGCACCCAGGGTCTCGAACTCGCAGATGTTTCATTTGGCTAACATTACTTCACTGCATTTTTCTGCCTTTTCCAAACCACCCCAAAGATGGAACCCCAGACCTAATTCTTTTTTTTTCTTTTAATTTTTATTTATGATAGTCACAGAGAGAGAGAGAGAGAGAGAGAGACTGGCAGAGGGAGAAGCGGGCTCCATGCACCGGGAGCCCAACATGGGATTCGATCCCGGGTCTCCAGGATCGCGCCCCGGGCCAAAGGCAGGCGCCAAACCGCTGCGCCACCCAGGGATCCCCCCAGACCTATTTCTAAATCACACCGAGGGAGAGTCCACTGTCAGCTTGCACAATGCACCCCAGTGTTTTAATTCGGGATCTTCTCATCACGAATAAGCATGTTTTAAGTCTCTGCAACTCCAGCCACCGCCTCTGGCTCCACCAGGCCAGGCGGCAGCCGCCCCCGCGGCCCACAGACGCGGTTCTCGGTTCTCGGGCGCACGGTCCCGCCCGGCCCGCGGGGTCCGCACCGCCACAGCGCGTCTGCGGGTCGCGAGGCCACAGTCCCCGGTGCCGGGCCCAGCGTGGGCGCCGCGGGCAGCGCATCCCTCCCTCCGCAGGCAGCTGCGTCCTCCAGCGGGGCCGTATCCTCCCGCGAGCGCAGCCCCGGGGCCCAGCGCAGCCTCGTCCTGCCGCCCAGGCCATGCCCCGGGGCCCTGGGGGCGACCCCCCCCCCCCCGCGAGGCCGGTCAGCGCGGCCATAACCCGCCCTTAGGGCGTCGCAGCACCTGCGGCCATGGACGGGCGGACACAGGAGGCCAGGGACCCCGCGCCCTCCGCAGCCGCATCCCGAGCCCGCGGCGCCCTGCGTCCGCCCGACAGCACCGGGCCGCGGCCCGCGGTCGCCCTGCTCCTGCCCCAGCTCCGCGGCCGCGCCGGGTCCGCTCGGAGTCTGCTCGGGCCGCGCCCGCCACGGCTGAGCTGGGGGGATGGAGCGGCCACGCGGGCACCGGCCTCGGGGCGCAGGAGGCGGGCGGCGTCCCAGGGCACCGCGGACCAGGGCGCTGCAGACGGGGCACCGCGCACCGGACACCGCAGACAGGGCACCGCAGACCAGACACCGCAGACCGGGCACCACGCACTGGGCACCGCAGACCGGGCACCGCAGACGGGGCACCGCGCACCGGGCACCGCGCACCGGGCACCGCAGACCGGGCACCACGCACTGGGCACCGCGCACCGGGCACCGCAGACGGGGCACCGCGCACCGGGCACCGCGCACCGGGCACCGCAGACGGGGCACCGCGGACCGGGCGCAGCAGACGGGACACCGCAGACGGGGCACCAGGCCTCCCCCTCCCCCGCCCCACCCCCGCCCCCTCTGGCCCCCATTCCTCACCCCCCACCCGACGGGGGCCTCTTGGTGGCTGCAGCCTGGAGCTGCCGGGTCCCCGGGCACCCGCTCCACGCAAGTGACTGGGGGGCGGTGGTGCCCAGCCTGTCTCCCAGGGCAAGGTCTGCAGGGCTGCGTGCGCGCCTCCGAAGGACTCTGGGGACCTGGGAGCTGGGTCCCGGTGGCCACGAGGGGCCACCTGAGCTCGGGCGTCAGAGCCTCGGGCCTCGGCGTCTCCCCAGGGCTGGGGATCCTGCAGGTGCTCCCAGCCCCAGGGGCCCGCGGGTGCAGGGGCCTTCGCAGGCGGACTAGGCGGCCTGGCCCCTGTGGGCAGAGCTGCTGGGGGAGGCTCCAGGGGACGCGGCCTCGGGCTCCGGGCTGGGCGGCAGGCGGTGTGGCTTGTGCCCGCAGGCCCAGGGAAGCCGGTCCGGAGACATCTGGGTGCATCTGCGCCGGCCTGGAGCCCTGCCCCGGGGGCCCACGGGGGCACGCGCTCGCCCTTGTGCCCGGGTCACGGCCAGTTAGCGCGCGTCCATTCCCGGAGCTCAGAGCTTGCACGCTCTTCTCTTACTTTTCGGTTTCACCTGCACATGGAGTGTTCAGTCTCGTGAAAACCCAGGTCTGCTGATGAGACTGAGGATCTGGCTTCAGAGTTTTCTCCATATAATGAGCGAGTTTCTCAATCTCGACCTTTAAAAAAAAAAAAATCTGCCCTTTGGGGAGATTGTGGCAGGTCGTCTTAGGAGGATGGAGTCTCGGTGCGCCTGCCTTGTGCTGATGTGTTCTGCACTCATCCTCACAGCCCTGGTCGGTCCGGCTTTGTACAACATTCCACTGTGAGGTAAGGAGATTCCCTCTTTTGCTTTGCATTTTAAAACTGATTTTCCTATTCATAAATGTTCATTTTTCATATAAATTTCACATGGTATTTTTGAGTACCTAAAATTCTAGCTGGGGATTTTATCTGGATTGCAAAGAACACACTTGACTACTGCTGACGTGTTTACGGTGTTACATCACATCCAAAAATATGTATCTCCCCATTTGTCCTCCTCTCTGTTGTTGTTCAGTAGAGTTTAACAGACTCCATAAAAGTCCGGTGCATTCTCTGTTAGGTCGATTCTTGGTTATTCATCCATTAGACAGTCATCCCTTTAATACGTACTCACTGAGAGCCTGGGTGGCTCAGCAGTTGAACCTCTGTCTTCAGCTCAGGTCGTGACCCCAGGGTCCCAAGATCTAGTCCCCATTAGGCTCCCTACAGGGAGCCTGCTTCTCCCTCTGCCTGTGTCTCTGCCTCTGTGTTTCTCATGAACAAATAAATCTCTAAAAAAAAAAAAAAAAAAAAACATACTCACTGAGTACTTTCCCGGGCAGGCCATAGCACTCAGCGCCGTGGTGAAGAAAACAAGCCAGGCCCAGCCCTATTGGGAGTAAGATTCCCTAGGAATATATGGAATAGAAGGCATATTCTACAGCTATATGTGGATGGTACCTTAGTACATAATGGTATAGAATTTAAAGGTATTTTCTAGCGCTTGTAGTTTATTCTTTTTTATGACACTTTTAATTTTTAAAATATTTAAAATATTTTCTTTAAATTCAACTTGCCAACATATGGTATAACACCCAGTGCTCATCCCATCAAGTGCCCCCCTCAGTGCCCATCACCCAGTCACCCCCCGCCCCCGCCCACCTCTCCTTCTACGACCCCTTGTTCGTTTCCCAGAGTTAGGAGTCTCTCAGGATTTGTCTCCCTCTCTAATTTTTCCCGCTCATTCTCCCTCCTTTCCCCTTTAATCCCTTTCACTATTTCTTATATTCCAGATGAGTGAAACCATGTGATGATTGTCCTTTCTCCAATGGACTGACTTCACTCAGCATCATACCCTCTAGGTCCATCCACGCTGAAGCAAATGGTGGGTATTTGTCGTTTCTAATGGCTGAGGAATATTCCAGTGTATACATAGACCACAGCTTCTCTATCCATCACCTTTCGATGGACACCGAGGCTCCTTCCACAGTTTGGCTATTGTGGACATTGCTGCTAGAAACATCGGGGTGCAGGTGTCCCGGCGTTTCACTGCATCTGTATCTTTGGGGTAAATCCCCAGCAGTGCAATTGCTGGGTCGTAGGGCAGGTCTATTTTTAACTCTTTGAGGAACCTCCACACAGTTCTCCAGAGTGGCTGCACCAGTTCACATTCCCACCAACAGTGTAAGAGGGTTCCCTTTCTCCACATCCTCTCCAACATTTGTGGTTTCCTGCCTTGTTAATGTTCCCCCATTCTCACTGGTGTGAGGTGGGATCTCATTGTGGTTTTGATTTGTATTTCCCTGATGGCCAGTGATGCGGGGCATCTTCTCATGTGCGTGTTGGCCATGTCTATGTCTTCCTCTGTGAGATTTCTCTTCATGTCTTTTGCCCATTTCATGATTGGATTGTTTGTTTCTTTGCTGTTGAGTCTAATAAGTTCTTTCTAGATCTTGGATACTAGCCCTTTATCTGATATTTCATTTGCAAATACCTTCTCCCATTCTGCAGGTTGTCTTTTAGTTTTGTTGACTGTTTCTTTTCTGTGCAGAAGCTTTTTATCTTGATGAAGTCCCAATAGTTCATTTTTGCTTTTGTTTCTCTTGCCTTCATGGATGTATCTTGCAAGAAGTTGCTGTGGCCGAGTTCAAAAAGGGTGTTGCCTGTGTTCTCCTCTAGGATTTTGATTATTAATTTGAGTCTTTTCTCTCTTCTTTTTAATAAGGCTGGCTAATGGTTTATCTATCTTATTAATTCCTTCAAAGAACCAACTCCTGGTTCTGTTGATCTGTTCCACAGTTCTTCTGGTCTCGATTTCGTTGAGTTCTGCTCGAATCTTTATTAACTCTCTTCTTCTCCTGGGTGTAAGATCTATTTGCTGTTTTTTCTCTAGCTCCTTTATGTGTAAGGTTAGCCTTTGTATTTGAGTTCTTTCCAGATTTTGAATGGATGCTTGTATTGCGATGTATTTCCCCCTTAGGACTGCTTTTGCTGCATCCCAAAGATTTTGAACGGTTGTATCTTCATTCTCATTAGTTTCCATGAATCTTTTTAATTCTTCCCTAATTTCCTGGTTGACCCTTTCATCTTTTAGCAGGATGGTCCTTAACCTCCATGTGTTTGAAATCTTTCCAAACTTCTCTTGTGATTTAGTTCTAGTTTCAAAGCATTATGGTCTGAAAATACGCAGGGCACAATCCCAATCTTTTGGTATCGGTTAAGACCTGATTTGTGACCCAGTATGTGGTCTATTCTGGAGAAAGTTCCATGTGCCCTTGAGAAGAATGTGTATTCAGTTGCGTTTGGATGTAAAGTTCTGTAAATATCTGTGAAATCCATCTGGTCCAGTGTATCATTTAAAGCTTTTGTTTCTTCGGAGATGTTGTGCTTAGAAGACCTGTCAATTGTAGAAAACGCTACATTCAAGTCACCAAGTATAAGTGTATTATTATCTAAGTATGTCTTAACTTTAGTTATTAACTCATTGATATACTTGGCAGCTCCCACATAAGGGGCATAAATATTCATGATTGTTAGGTCCTCTTGTCGGATAGATCCTTTAAGTATGATATAGTGTCCCTCTTCATCTCTTACTACAGGCGTTGGGATAAACTTTAATTTATCTGATATGAGGATTCTGCTCATTTCTTGACTGGATTTTTTGGGGTGTTGTGTTGGATAAGTTCTTTATAGATCCTGGATACTAGCCCTTTATCTGAATTGTCATTAGCAAATATCTTCTCCCGTTCTGTTGGTTGACTTTTGGTTTTGTCAACTGTTTCCTTTGCTGTGCAGAAGTTTTTTATCTTGATGAAGTCCCAACAGTTCATTTTTGCTTTTGTTTGCCCTGCCTTTGAGACATGTTTTGCAAGAATTTACTATGGCCAAGTTCAAAAAGGTTGTTGCCTGGGATGCCTGGGGGGCTCAGCGGTTGAGCGTCTGTCTGCCTTTGGCTGAGGTCGTGACCCCGGATCCAGGATCAAGTCCCACATCGGGCTCCCTGCAGGGAGCTTGCTTCTCCCTCTGCCTGTGTCTCTGACTCTCTTTCTATGTCTGTCATGGATAAATAAAATCTAAAAAAAAGAAAAAGAAGAGACTGATAGAGGCATACTCGTGAGTTTGTAGAATCCCCTCTGGTGGCCGGTGTGCAAGGACACCTACACTGGGGTTAGGGATGCACTAGGATGTAGGAAGAGTTCACTTTCAGCTAATTGTTAAAGGTAGTCAACGTCTTGGGTAAAATGTTAAAGTGTTCAGTGTTTGATAAAAGATGAAACCAAGTTTTCACGTTAAATATGTTGGAATAAATCCTGTTTATGGTCCTATTTCAGCAGGCAAGTTAAAGGTTTCTTTGAGTGGGTTCCTGGCTTTTGTGCTGGTGTCGGCTGCCAGCAGGGGGTATTTCCTGCCGCTGGGAAACGTGTAGGTCGTGACCTCATCGTCCCCGAGGAGTCCTCCATAAGTCCTGGGTTTTCCAATTCATCTCCCGCAGGGATCCGTCTGGACGGCTTTCCAGTCCTCCTGTAGGTGCGCTGCGTCCAAATGTGTGAGCTGGCTAGGGTCAAGGTCAGGGCAGGTAAGCCAGAGCCCTGGGTGCCCGCGGGACTCCAGGCTTCGTGAAGACCACAGCGCAGCCCTCAGTGGTACCTGCCCATCACAGTGGTGGCCTGTGCCATGGCCATTAGGGGTTGTCTGGGCAGACACGGCAGCACCCTTACAGGTAGGCCCTTCTCACCTGGAACACGCGTGACCCAGAGGGGTGCAGCTGTCCCTGCACACGTGGATACCTGGTGTGGGTGGCGGTGTGTGTGCATGGCTGCCTGGGCACAAGGCCTCTGCTTCCTCCTCTGGGATGGGGTGACAGCTGCACTGACAGGTGTGTGGTCAGGAGGAAGGAGACAAGCTCCACGGGGCCCAAGTCGAGCCGCGAGTAGCGCGGCCCAGGCTCTCCCTGGCGCTTCTCCTGCGGCAGGCGGCGAGGACGCGGTGATGGGAGGCTGCTGGAGCGGCCCGAGCAGGAGCCGGTGGGCGCGGCGGCGTCTCGCCTCTCGGCTCGCGGGTGGCTGGGGCTCAGGGGCAGAGCGAGCCGGCGGGTGGTGCACCTGCTCCACTGCATCAGACAGGAGTCCCTCTGATGCTGTTTCTTACCTCGGAATAGAAAGCACTCTGCAAAACCAAGCTGATTCTGTATTTCATTAAATGTCAGTTTACATAAATGTCCCAATTTTAGTCTTTATGAGATCTGAAGATCTTTCTGGCACTTTCCTTATCACTCCTGATGATTTTTTTTAGTCTGTGAAGGATTACTCTGAATATATAAGGCTGCTGCAGGTAGGGAAAAAAATTCTAATTTTTCTCCTTTTAATTAGAGCTTTAAGTGCCATATCGATTTTGCTCAAAGTCCTTCTAGCTTGTAATTTAGTAAAACCTATTCAAGTGAACACAGACTTCTCCCAGTTAAGTCTCATAATGGTTCATGAAAGCCTTAATTAAGCATCTGCTAAAAAGTAAATGAGTTATGATAATTTTGGTAATGCCTATCACTTTGGAATAACTAATGCCAAACATTTGGAGAAAGAGTTATAATAGCTCCTGCTTTAATTAAATGATAAACATTTCTCCATTAGACTTTGTACGGAAGTCATCGCCCGTTGGAGGCAGTGGGGATATTTACACCTGACGGCAGCCCTGTGCCAAGTCACCAGCATGCGGCCTGGCACGTGCCGTCCACCCAGGCCATGCTGTAATTCAAACAAGCACAGTGCTGCATTTCACTAAAAACAAAAAGCCAGGGTAAGCCAACCTTCACTTGGACCAGAATTAGGGACAGAGCTGCAGTAGGACACACCATGAGTGAATATTCAAAATATTTGGATTTCCCACCCATTCCTATGTCCATGTGCCACCAGGTCCCTGGGGCAGACGACACAGGACATCACGGACAAGAAAATGCCCCAAGGTCCCGGAGACCCTCCCTGGAGGCGCCGGCGAGAGCAGGTGGGTGCCCCAGGTGGCAGGGGACATGTCCTGGTCACAGTGAAGCGTGCACGCAGGTCCCACAGAGGTGTGGACATGGACGCCTCGTCTGAGGCCAGCGCCCACCTCTCCACAAGCAAGTGGGGGGCCCCCAGCTGCTGTCTGCCTCCCAATCTCTGTGCCCAGCGCAGGCCCCAGGCGGGGAAGGTGTGGCGGAGAGCCAGGCAACAGGAAGGGGAGACGTAGGGCCTTGCCGTGACAGGAGCCACGTGTGGCATCCCAGCCTCAGGCAAGCGTGTGGCTCTTGTTCAGTAGGCTGGAAGTGGGCGCAGGACTGAGTCCAAAACCTGTAACGTGAATGTGTAACAAACCATTTTTAGCTGAGAGCAGCCTTGCCAAAATTAATACACACGCACACACACACACACACACAGAGGACAAAAATGTGATGTTGGTGATGTGTGTAGCAGAACACAACTCACACTCAACCCTGCAGCCACCAGCTGGAAACCAACCTATCCCCCATGGTCACCATCCCTGGGGCTCCAGCCACCTCCCTTACGGTCACAGTCCCTGGGGACCCATCCCCGTCCCCCACGGTCACCGTCCCTGGGGCCCCGGCCACCTCCCTCACAGTCACCATTCCCCCCCCGGCACCATCCTTGGGGACCCAGCCCCATCCCCCTTGGTCACCGTCCCTGGGGACCCGGCACCCCCTACGGTCACCATCCCTGGGACCCAGCCCCGTTCCCCATGGTCACTGTCCCTGGGACCCGTTCCTGTCCCCCATGGTCACCGTGCCTGGGGACCCAGCACCCATCCCCCACGGTCACTGTCCCTGGGACCCAGCCCCAATCCCCAATCCCCATAGTCACTGTCCCCGAGACCCGTCCCTGTCCCCTACAGTCACTGTCCCTTGGGACCCAGCACTTGTCCCCTACAGTCACCGTCCCTGGGGACCCAGAGCCATCTCCACGGTCACCAGCCCTGGGACTCGGACCTGTCCCCCTTGGTTGCCATCCCTGGGACCCGTCCCTGTCCCCCACGGTCACCATCCCTGGGGACCTGTTCCCATCCCCCTCGGTCACAGTCCCTAGGACCCAGCAGGCTGGAAGTCAGACCTACGTCCCTAGGGATCCACCCAAGAAGCCCCACACAAACCCTGTAACTGTTGGCCTCACTGATCAATAACTGGCAGCATCTCTAGTTTGTCCCCACTGCCACCTTAGGCCCCACCATTGGAAGCCACAGGTGTTGCTGGAACCAGTTGTGAGGACGCCTGTCCTTGCTGGCCCGGGGAATGGCTTTCTGGTACTCGCGGCCCCCGTCAGGGCGCCCCGCACCCCCCGCCCTGCCCTTTCCCCCCCGGACCCCCAGGCCTCTGCCCTGCCAGTCGCCTCCCCCGCCTCCCCGGCTGCAGCGGCGCTGAGTGAGCCGCCCCACCTGTCCGGCCCCGGGCACCCTGGTCTGTGTCCGCAGCAGCAAGGCCAAGGATTGACGCCTTGACGGTCTCCCAGCCCAGCATGTGCGCCTGCCCCCCCACATCAGCCGGGAGCTCGGTCCCCGAGGAGGAGCGCCTGGCCCCTGACCTGTGTCTGGGGCCGTGGGGGGGGGGGGGGGGGGGCGGAGATACCTCCCGCACAGACGCCGCCAGGCACCTTGGCCCAGCCTGCTCCCAGCTCCCAGCCCTCGGTGCCCAGTGGCCCCCCTCACCCAGCACAGATCCTGCTCTCCCAGGGACCCAGGCCGGAGCCTGTGTCCCCGTGGTCGTGCTCCTGAACCGAGGGCCGTGCCCTCCAGGGCCCTAGGGGTGATCTGCAGTACCAGCTCCGCACAGACGCATGGTTTGAATTCCCTTCCAGAGGGTCCTCGGGCAGGTGGGAACTGGGGTGCCTGGAGGTGACCCTGCGCATGCAGCAGCAGGCCAGGCTGGAAATGACAGGGCTCGGCCCTGAGCTGTCCCGCCGTCTGCCCAGGAGCCGTCCTGGGAGCGGTGGGGGTACTGAGGCAGCCTCGCCCACGGGCGTGTGGGGGAGCCCAGGCCCAGGCCTCCCACAGAGGAGTCAGGGGCCTGAGTCCCCCGCCTCTGGGTCTCTGCGCCCCTAGTTCCCTCCCCTCGGGGCTGTGGCCTGGCCCCGCCTCCGGCCTGCGTGATGTCTCGCGGGGCTCGGGGCAGGTGTGGACGCCGCATCTGTGTCTTGGGACAGGTGTGGACACCGCACCTGTGTCTCAGGGCAGGTGTGGATGCTGCGCCTGTGTCTCGGGGCAGGTGTGGACGCCGCATCTGTGTTGGTAGGTGTGGACGCTGCGCCTGTGTCTCGGGGCAGGTGTGGACGCCGCGTCTGTGTCCCGCCCACAGCAGAAGTGGCCGGGCCCGTGCGCCCCGTCCTACCGTCCGTCCGTGAGAAGAGCCCCTCAAACGCAGTGTGGAAATGCCGGTGGTGGCGATGCCCGGTGCCCGCGGGAACCTGGGGGGCTGACCACCGCGCTGCCCCCACCCGGGCCACTCCCACTTGGGGCCGCAGGCACACGTGCCCTTGAGCGGCGCCTGCAGGAGCTCCGAGCGCCACGAGGTCCCGGGCCCTGTGGACCGTTAGTCGCGCCTGGTCCCCCGCCGGCTGCGCCAGGTCCATGCACACTGGATGCGACGGCGACCGCAGGACAGGCTCCGGATGGATGGACGGACGCAGGGCAGGCGGGGCCCTGTGACGGTTCGGCTGGCCCGGAGCCAAGGGCTGCCCGCTGGGTCCGCCGCCGCCCCGAGTCACGGCCGCTGTGAGCGACCTGCCCAAAGCCCTAAGGTGATGCCTGAACTGCAGTGAGCGGGGGCAGGAGGGCGGCGGGCGGCGGGAGCTCAGAGCTGGCGGTGGGTGCCCAGCCCCGAGCGCCTGCCCATCGGTGCGCCCCCCGTCCCCCGGGGCCGCGGCAGCAGAGCATCCCGGGCAGTCAGCTGGCGCTGCGTGAGAGGGCGGCAGCGGTCCTGGCTGCTGGGGCCAGGCCGGCGCAGTGGCCCCAGGACCCGGCCTGAGTGCCCAGAGCCTCCCAGCTGTCCTGACACCCTGTCTCGTTCCCAACGTGCCCCGGATGATCCGTCTGGACCTGCGGGGGCCAGGCACGGACCTGTGCCCCGTTCCCTGGCCCCTGGCCTTCGGAGGGGGCGGCCACGCCCGGCTGTTACTACCTGCTGACGGGGTGCAGAGCCCCGCCCCCACAGCACCCGACTGGGGAGTCCTGATTACTTAGAGCTGAGCCGTCTGAGAATCGGGCAAGAGGGATGTTGGGCTGACGAGACTGGGGACCTCAAAACGGCCGACCCCAGGCCAGCAACCTCCCAGTAATGCCGCTTTGCCACCTACCCTTGCCCTAACTGGAATGCCACCCTGCCCCCATCTTCCCACCAAAAACTCTTTATAGAGTTTGCAGTTTGCAGTTCGCCCGGGCGCGACTTCTCTGGCCCGCAGGGGATCGGATTAAACCTGACACTTGGTGCAGAAACCCGGGAGGAGATCGGGAGGAGATCGAGGCCCCACGCTGGTGGGGAGCCTCTCTCTTCTCAGCTCCAGGCTCAATGGCTCCCTGGGGGTACTTGTGACTAAACCTGACACATTCTTAGTAACATGGAGGTGAATTAGGGAAACACACATCAACATGGACCAGAGTTGAGACTCAAGGTGCTCCGGGCTTCAGAAAGGCATCACCGGCGTTCTGTCCCCTCCCAGGACAGGCTGCCTGCAAATAATCAAGATGCGTGGTAAAGAGGCGATTTCTGCACCCCCGCGCACGCGCACACGCACACGTTCACACACCCCTTCCCCGTGGGCACCCTCCAAGCGTGAGATCGTCCGCAGGCTCTGCCGCAGAAGGCACTTCCCTGGTCAGGGAATTACAAGCTCAGACACCGCACCCTGCTCCCCGTACAATTAGTCTGACAACATTACTGAACTATAATTTGAATGATCTTTGAAAAAAAGGTCTTGCAGATGTAGGAGAGGGACCTTTCAAGAGCCGCCTGGGGGCATAAGCTATTAACCTTTACCAAGCCAATTAAAGCCACCCAGAGTTGTAATTGTATGTAAATGAACTGTTGCATCAGCTTCCTCCCTGATGGTTTTAGGGGGTCTTGGGGATTTCTTTTCTTCTTTAATTTTTCATTTTGAAAACGATGCCTTGCCAACACTATTTACATGTAGCCGCGAAGGGACATCCTAAACAGGGTGATTATTTTAATAAAGACTGTTTCTTTCAAGATTATTAATTATAGGCTGATACCATCTTGAAGACTTTTTCTGCACAAGAATTAATTCAGGGAAATTTGAAAAATAAGCTCTTGGTCAGATTGCGACAAACTGCCCCATCATTTCCCGCAGGTCTATCTACATACACGTAACATGTGGACCTCAGTGACTGTTGGTTCTGTGCACCTGCTGGTCCAGGGGACATGAGGGAACACCCCCTGTCCTGGGGTGAGGGGCTGGGAGGGGCTCTCCAGCCAGGTGGGGAGAGCAAACCGAGCCATCCTGGAGTGCCTTGTTGGATTTCACATCTTCACTCCAAATTCACGGACCCTGGAAGCACTTGTTTTGAAGTCTTGGTTGAAACGAAGCCAGGATTTTTAAGAAAAATAACGTAATTGTTGATACTTTAAGATGTGAACTGTTTTATAAGCTTTTAGTGGCTTCTGTAAAATCAGATTGGAACAACTTCAATCGCCCCTGCACCCGGACTGGAAAAAAAATCCAGTTATACTCCAGCGGCACCAGTAGGCGGAGCATGGCGGTCGGTGAAGGGTTTCTGAGCCAGGGGCCACCCACCAGGCACAGAGCTCAGGGGGTGCTGCCCTGGAAGGGGCTGCAGAGCCAAGTCCTCTGCTGACCTTCCTCCTTCTCCATCAGCTTTATGGCATTTCATCTCCACCCTGAACAAAGTGGGCAGGAAGTACCTGAAGCATATGCTGGAGGGGCATAGAAGTGGGGGACCCCCACTCACGCATCCAGGGCGTTTGCACACATTCTTTCAGAGGAGGTGAGCGGCAACAGAGACAGGCCGTGAGGGCCAGAAGGGGGTGCTGGCCCCTGGTGTGCTTCTGTAGGGTGTGTGCAGGTATGGGGGGTACTAGGGTGTTGGGTGTGCGGGTTAGGGTGCACAGGGTGTGAGGGGTGCAGGGTGCACGAGTGTGAGGTGCTCGGGTCAGGGTGCACAGGGCGTGCAGGGTGTGGGGGTGCAGGAGGTGCGGGAGGTGTAGGGCTGGGGGTGCAGGTGTGGACGGGGTGCATGTGGTGTGTCGGTGTGTGGGGGTGCGAGTTGCCGGGCCTGGGGGAGCCCTGCCGGCTGGGCTCATGTGTCAGTTGCTGGGGGAGGCCGGGGGACTGGAAGGTGAAAAGTTTGCCAAAATAAAGAATTCCTAATTTTGGTGTAAAAACCAAAACCGCAGCAGGTGCTGCAGTTTCTCGAGCTTCCCCCCCCACAGGCTCTCTGTGGGAGGGACATTTTGTGCAAGAATCGGTGGTTTGGCTCCTTTGTGGAGCGGGTCAGTCCTCACCATAGGGCGGGCTCGGGGGTGACCCCCAGACCCAGACCAGCCCGCCCCGGCTACCTGGAGCGTCCCCTGTCCCCGGAACACCGCACCGCCTGCCCCCACCCCCGGACCCGGAACACCGGCCGCCGGCAGACAGCAGCTGCGCACCGGTGCTCCCTGAGCCTCTCCAGAACTTCAGGAACAGCCGTACTCGAGGCGACAGGCGGCCGGTGGCAGGCGGCAGGGAACCGCGGCCCGAGCAGCCCCGACGCCCCCGCCCGCCGGGCCCTTGCTGCCCCGGGGGACACAGCCCTGGCCAAGGTCGCCCATGGGCCTTGCCCTCGGGAGTGACCGGGGCGGGGAGCGCTGCGAGCCCCTTGCAGGGAGGCGCTGGGTGTGCGGAAGCCGCGGGGGAGGCCAGCCGGGCAGCGCTGGGGGCAGCCTGACGGCCGCAGGTGGCCCCCAGGAGGGTGTTGCCCCGCGTTCCTCAGAGGTTGTCGGGGTCCCTGGGTGAGCGGGTGCCTGCCGGGGCTGTGACGGGGCAGCGACGAGGCAGCGACGGGGCAGCTCCCCGGGCAGGTGTCGCCAATGTCCACCTGGGTGCAGACAGCAAGGAGCTGTCCCTTCTGGGGACAGGTGAGGTGTGTTTCCACGGAGGAGAAATCGAGAGTGTGCTCGGCGACCGTCAGTAAGGAGCAGGGTGGCCAGGGCGGCGGTGCTGCTTGGCCTGGCTCCGGACCCCATTGCCGCCCGCGCGGCGCCCGCGCACACCTGCGTCCCTGAGCATTGCTTTGCCTGGGCTGCCGTCACCAGGTGGCGTCCGCGACAGAAGGTCACCATCTTGCAGTTCTGGAGGCCGGCGTCAGCGCCAGGGTGCCCCTGGGTTTGCCCCCCGCCGGGGGCTGAGGCGGGGTCTTCTTGCCCTGTCCTCCCTCCGGCTGCGTCGGGACCAGGTGCACCTGCGGGCGCGTCTTGGGGACACAGGCGGGCCAGCTGCGGCCCGTCTGACGGCACAGGGGAGCCCAGCGCCAACGCCTTCAGGCTGAGTCCACATGGTCGATGTTCGGGAATTATTCTTATAGAAGCTTCCGGTCCATTTGGGCATGTGCTTTGCTCTCATCTGTGCGAGCGGCTAACGAGTCTGCACACACTGGGTTTTCTTTTTTTTTCTTCTTTTTAATTTATTTTTTTTTTAAGATTTTATTTATTTATTTATGAGAGACAGAGAGAGAGAGACAGAGAGGCAGAGACACAGGAGGAGGGAGAAGCAGGCTCCAGACAGGGAGCCTGACACGGGACTCGATGCCGGGTCTCCAGGATCACGCCCCGGGCTGTGGCCGGTGCTAACTGCTGGGCCACCCCGGCTGCCCCACGATGGGTTTTCAAAGTGTAAACACAGCCTATTTTATTATTTTGTGATGCTTGTGGAAAGTGACTCTGCGACGACAGTGTCTTGTTTTTGTACCTTTGAGTCAGGCTCGGTCAGTGCCCTTCTCTTGCCTATGTGCCAACCTCCATGGCTAAAATCCACTAATGCAAAAGGAGATGTTTCAGCAGAATGACGTACAAAGCCACCGCTCGTCCTGCGGAAGCTTTAGTTACACAAGGTGGTGGGTGAGCCCGAGTGGGGGTGCTTGGCGGTAGGTTTGGGGTGGGCGTGAGGTAGGGCGTTGCCGTGTCCCGGCAGGGAAGAGCCGTTGCAGAAGGAGCTCGCGGCACACCCCCGGGCTCTGCTGCACCAGGCTCCCCCCAGCCGCTGGGCCTTCTGACCCACCTGACCTGTCACGTATGGAAAATCACGTTCTAGTCTTGGCCCCTGATCCTGGCCAGAGCCCGGAAATCCCTGGAAATCCCCGGGGTGGAGGGAGCACGCTTGTGGAATCGGGTGACCGGGCATTGCTGGCACATGTGAGGGTTCCCTGAGCTCCATGAGCTACAGCAAGTTCCTGACCCCAACACGGGGCCGCCAGGTCAGCAGCACGGGGGGGGGGGGGGGCAGCTGGCGTGGGGGGCTGCCTGAGGCACGGAGCCCTCGGCCCAGGGCTGCAGGGACCCCAGGTGGATGACCCTTGGGCTGCACGCCTGCTGCTGCGGGGACCGGTGGGTGTGTGGAAGCCCACGGAGTGTCCTGGGTGAGCAGACGGGCCCCGAGTTTGCACAGTCCATGGGGACTGGGCCTCGCATGGAGGCTGGTGGGGGCCTCACAGGTCTCCACACGGGGCTGCTCCACGCCATCACTTCACCCCGTGGCTCCCGGGAGGCCCCTTGGGGGCCGTTTTTTCCTGGGGGCCGCTTCTCCCACAGATCCTGACATCCTTGTGGCCAAGGGAACCCCTGGCCTTGTCATCAGGCCACAGTCACCCCCTTCCACTGACACATGACATACACAGACACAGGCACACTGTGCAGAGCACTGGACACACACACACACCAGCCTGAACACACTTGGTGTGATTGTGATGTGACCCCTCCCAGCACTTGCCCTGAGGAGCTGGAGGTTTGCTCCCAGGGAGCCGCTGCTCCCACCTCCCGGGCCCTGCTGGAAGCGCCGCAGAGCCGAGTGCTGGCCGTCCCCGTAGCGCCCGTGTAAAACAGGAGCCCTGCCGTGACAAGCGGAGCTGAGGACACGGGCCCAGGTGGGACCCTCTGAGGACCAGGCTGTCCCGGGACAGGAACCCACGGACTGCACAGGGAGCACGTGCTCTGCGGCCACGGCTGCGGTGGAAGTGCCATCGAGTGACCGGTTAGCTCCGGGAAGCAGGGCGAGCAGCGGAGGGTCCAGCTCACCCCCGTGCGCCGTGAGGGCAGGTGGGGACACCGAGGGAGGCCCTGGAAGGCCGGGTGACAGCACCGTGTGGTCGGGGCCGCGCAGTGACATCTGCAGGGCCGCCCAGGTCAGCTCGGTGTGTCCTGCTCAGTGTGCTTCCCTGGGGCCCCAGGAGGCCTCGCAGGTGGTGGGGGCACGTGGTGGGCACAGACGGGGTTCTTTCTGCGGGGAGCCCTGGGCCGTGCGGGCACCCTGGTAACCACCTGCCCGCCTGCCCACCCGCCGTGCACACGGAAGCCAGACCGGGCGCCGGTGTGAGCAGGTGGGCGCGGGGGCTGATGCGCCGGGAGGGAGGCGCTTCTGTGTCCCTGGAGGGCCCCCGCGAGCCAGCTGCCCTGGGCCCCTGTCACTGCCCGGGTCTGCCCCGGCCACACCGGCACCTGGTCATCCAGCGCCCAGATGGGCCAGAGGCCGACTCTGCTTTGTGGCTCCCGGGCTCAGTGTGGGGAGCATCATCCACCCAGCTGCTGGGGACTCGGCTTTCTGGCTCCTTCCTTGGGACGGATGGGCTGCTCCTCAGGCTCCTCCACATCCGGGGGTCCTCGAGGCCACCGCAGAGACCAGGGCCTTCCGTGGGACACCTCCCGCCCCGCCGCCGTCTCCCACCTGCGCCTTCCTCGTCTGCCAGAAGACGCCCACGAAGTAGCCCTGCTTCGCCCGGCCTGCTGGGGGGTTACTTGTTCCTTTCAGCTTCATTGAGACGTAGCCCGCGTGAACCTCAGGTGTGGGATGTGCTGATCACGTGCGTAGAGTGGGGCGCTCGCCCCCACGGGGTCAGCCAGCACCTGTGTCGTCAGGTGACGACTGTGGCTGTGTGGGGGGAGCACCAAGTCTGCAGGGGCCGTGCTGCACATGGATCCCCAGGACGTGCCTGCACTTGAACTGTGATTCGCACCCCTGACCAGCTCCTCCCCGTCGCCTCCCCCTGCAGCCCCGCCCGCGCTCTCCTTCTGTGCCTTCGGCTTTTCTAGATTTCACGTGCCAGTGAGAACCCGGGCGTCTGTCTTTACCTGGTTGATCTCTACCTCGGGGCCATCCCTGTTGCTACAAACGGCAGCATTTCCTTCTTTCTGTAGCAGAACCACGTTGCACCGTATGCACGCAGGCTGCGACTTCTCAGTCTCTCATCCCGCGGCGGGCGGTGCAGTGGTCGCTGTCGAGTCTTGACTGTTGTGAATGACGCTGCGCTGGGCATGGTGGTACCGGTATTCCTTAGAGGTCCAGAATTCATTTCTTCCGTACATAGTCCCAGGAGTGGGGCCGCTGGGTCGTGGGGCAGCTCTGCTTTCAACTTCCTGAGGACCGTCCCCCTGTTCTCCGGAGCGGCTGCACCGGCTGTGTCCCCGCCAACGGTGTAAGAGGCTCCCCTTCCTCCGCGTCCTCCCCAACACCTGTTGTTTCCTGACATGCTGCCAGGTGTGAGGCAGCGTCTTGTGGTTTAGATTTGCGTTTCCCTCGTGATCAATGATGTTAAGAATCTACATATTGGTTATTTGTATGGAATCTGGGGGGAGGGGGAGTCTATTCAGGTCCTCTGCCTATTTCATTTTTGTTTTTTGTTTTGTTCTTGTTTTTTATTGTTTCTCCCCCATTTAATTGAGGTATGATTGACGTTCAACCCTGTATAAGCTTAAGACCTGCAGCATCAGGACCCGACCCGCATGTGCGCCACAAAATCACCGCACAGAGTTAACATCCGTCACCTCATATGGTTACAGACCACGTTTTTCCTTGTGGTGAGAACCTTAGGACTTGCTCTCTTACGAGCTTTCACATGGAGCGCAAGGCATTGTAGGCTGGGCCAGCATGCTGGACATCACGTCCCAGGGCTGACTTACTGTAGAGCCTCTGCCTATTTTTAATTTTAAAAAATTTTAGTTTTGCTATTGAGTTGTATTAGCTCCTTATACATTTTGGAAATTAACCCTTCACCAGACAGAGCAGGTTGGCCTTCCGTGGCGCCGATGGTCTCCTCTGTGTGGGAGACTTTGATCCTGTGTGGTCCCACCTGTTTGCTCACGGAAAGTCATCCAAGGGCCCAGGTTGCCCACAGAGCCCCGAACCGCGGCGGCGGCCCCAGGGCAGCGGTGGCTGCGGGCTCATGGGTCAGGGACGCGCAGGCGCCCCCACCGCCCGCCGGGCCTGTGTCCAGCTCGTTCCCGGCCGGTGACGCCGCAGGGCCCCGGGCACGGCCTCCTCGTCTTGTGGCCCGACGGCCGCTTCCTCGTGTCCCCGGGGCTGGGAGGGACGGGGCGCCGGGAGCTTTGCCCACGGGCCAGTATGCGCACACGTGCGTTTCTCCGGCGCACAAGTGGGGGGGGGCCCATGGGTCCCGCGGCCACTCTGCGTTGCCCTTGGGGAACTGCCGGATGTCCCCCCACGTGGCGGCACCGTGTCACGACCTGGTCAGCGACATGAGTGGCTTCGTTGGTTTTTCAGCTCACGTCTCTCCACATGGTTGTCAGCTCCTTGGTCAAAGCCGTCCTGGCGCGGAGGAGGGCTGTCTGCCTGGCTGACGAAGCCCAGCGTCTTTTTGTGGCTTATTGGCCATTTGTATGTCTTCTTGGGGACATGTTCATTCAAATCCTTTTCTAATTTATAATAGGGGCCTTTTGGGTCTTTGCATTCTTACCTAATAAAGAATGCTTTATGTATTTTGGATACGAATCCCACATTAGGTTCATGATTTGCAAATATTTTCTCCCATTGTTCTTGGATTATCTTACGTTGTTGATCTCATTTGCAACAAAGTTTTAATTTTAACATCCAGTTTTCCCTCCTGTCACTGTGCTTTGGGTGTCAAATCTAAGAAGCCATGATCCGACCAGAGGTCATGGAGATGTACACCTGTTGTCTCCTAAGAGAAACTTCTGTACTTCGGTCCTCACCCTTAGGTCTGGGGCCCATGTTTAGTTAGTTTTGTGCGCAGCATGAGGAAGACGCCCAACACCGTGTGCAAGGGGGATTTCTGCAGCCGTGTTCATAACGGCCCTGGTCCTCGGTTGTGTTCTCACAGCATCTGTGCCTGGCTTGGGCGTCAGGCTGGTGACGAGCTGGGGAGTGTTCACTCCTCTTCGTCTCTTTGCTCTGGTTTGTGAAGAGTTGGCGTCAATACTTCAACTGTCTGCGGTATGTCACTGGTGCAGCTCTCTGGCCCAGGTGCTCATAGAAAGTCTCTATGTTTTAATATTTCTACTTGTTTTATATCTTTTTTAAAGGATTTTATTTATTCATGAGAGACACAGAGAGAGAGGCAGAGATACAGGCAGAGGGAGAGGCAGGCTCCTGCGGGGAACCTGATGCAGGACTCGATCCCAGGACCCCAGGGTCATGCTCTGAGCCAAAGGCAGATGCTCAACCGCTGAGCCCCCCGGGGTGTCCCTATTGTTTTATATCTATTCAGATTTTCTCTTTCCTCCTGAATCAGTTTTGGTATTTTTTGTTTCTCTAGGGATTTATCCATTTCCTTTAACTTCGCTGGCAGGTGATTATGGATAGGACTCAATTCTAATCCTCTTTTCCCAAAGGAAATTAGAAATCTCTTGAGCTGATCGAGCATGCTAGCATTTACAGAATGTGGTTAAAGTAGCACTCAAAGGGAAAACTGTAGCTATAAATGCCTAATTCTAAAGAAAGACCTTATATCAATTACTTTTTACCTTAAGATACTAAAAAAAGAAGACCAGGGCCAAATCCAGCAAAGGAACGAGAGCAGATTCTAATTTCCCTGGGTTTATTGTTTGACCCATTGGTTACTTAGGATGTATTGTTTAGTGTCCACATTTGTGAATTTTCCAGATTTCCTTCCATTGCTTACTCAGGTTTAACTGCTCCACTCTCAGGAAACCATTCATTCACGTGCAAGCATGATGTCCTTTCAGCACTCATCCTACATCTTCAAAGGAAGCATTAAATTGTGCAACTTTTGTATTAATAATTCTATTCTCAATTGCCTTTGAGCCTTTCTGCTTAAACCAAAAAGCTCATACTTGACATTGACTGGAAAGACCCAGTCTGGCTTTGCTAACTGATCTCCACTGAACTTCATGCTTTAGTTCTTTCCTCTACTGAGCATAAGAAATTGAGCTGAAAGAGGAAAAGTAATGATGAAACACAGCTTCTCTTCCCTATTTTTAAGAGTGAATGTCTTTGTGCTGTGGGGAAATTATCCATTTTGCGCATCCGGTTGGATTAACGATGGAGGTGAATCCGAAAGTTCCACTCCTGTGCCTTTCCTTCATTCTGTGGAAGTTCGTGGGTGTAGACGGGCCTGACACCTGGCTGTGGCTGCGACTGCGGCTGCGGCTGGAATCCTTCGCGCCCTGGATGGCACGTGTCTAGCCCAGGAGGGATGCGCACCCGGCCTCCGCACCCAGCCTCTGCACCCGGCCTCCGCTCCCGGCCTGGCTTCCAGGTCTCCGACGGGGCTGCTGGACAGCGAACCACGGCCTGGGGGCCAAGCACAGCAGGAGCTGGGCCTCGCCGTCTGGAGGCCCGAGCACTGGGGTCAGGCGCCGGCAGCTGCGGTGCTGCTGAGGACCGGCCCTGTGTCCCCGCGTGGAGGGGCCGGGGCTCCCTGGGGGCCCTGATAAACGCTCATCCCGCCGCCGGCCCACCCTCCCGACCTCATGGCCCCTGAGGCGCCCTGCCGCGCAGCACACGGGGGGGGGGTGGGGGGGAGGGGGGTGGTTCTCAGGCGCCAGCAGCCCCCGCGGGTTGCCCACCTGACTTCCCACAACTGGCAGGAGGACACCGGACTGGAGGGTGTGTGGGAGGGTGCTGGTCTCTCCTTCCTGCCCTTCTTACTTAGTGTCCCCAAGAGCGGCGGAAGCCAGGAGTCCCGGCCCCCACGGCTTCTAGAAGTTGAGCCCGTGAGCTGTCCACACGGTAACACACGGTTACACCTTAATGAGGTTAATAAAACCAGCCGTCCGTAGACGCCTTCACGGCCCAGGACTGTGTGACACGGCGTCGGTGACTGAGTGGCGACCCCCGTGCTGCGCCCCGGCCTGGCCGAGGGGGGCCTCACTCGAGGTCACGTTCCCGGCACTCCAGCTGAGAAAGCGGCGCCCGGGAATCGCGTGTTCGTGGGAGCTCCTGGGCTACTCTCGAGGCATCTCAGGTCGGAGTTGGAGGAAAACAAATTCACAGAAAATAAATAGCAGTTGAAGCACAGTTTAGGGATGCCCGGGGGGCTCAGTGGTTGAGTGTCTGCCTTCGGCTCAGGGCGTGACCCCGGAGTCCCCGGATCGAGTCCCATGTCGGGCTCCCCGCAGGAGCCTGCTTCTCCCTCTGCCTGGATCTCTGCCTCTCTCTGTGTGTCTCTTGTGAATAAATAAAATCTTAAAAACAAAACAAAACACACAGTTTAGCTTGGTCCACAGAAAACAAGCAAAGAAATAATTTGTCTCCTGAGTCAATGTAGGTCTACAAACGTCACCCTGTCAGACCTCCGTTTTCTCAAGAATCACCTTGGGACACCTCCTTTCTGTCTCCATCTTGAGGTTAATTTTCTCATATCTTTTTGAACTAAACCCAAATGTCTTTTGGAACAATAATCGGCAATGTCTAGAAATTTTGTATTTAGATAACACTCAACCGTCACAAAATTAGAGAGTCAAGCAGAAACGTCTCTGAATCAGGAGGGAGACAGCTCTTCAGATTAGAGCACCCAAAAGGTTGGGAACACTCAGGGACAGAACCTGAAGTGTGGGCACAATGATGCTGATTGTTCCGAGCTGAAGTAGCCCATCAACTTCCTTTTAAAAATTTGTTGGAAGATAAGATAAATGCCATTGTTTTCACAACAGTCAGTGACCTGCAGCCTGTGCGTCCTGATGGTCAGGAGAAGGGCCACAGCAGCCCAACGTGTACGGAACCGCAAGGCCTTTTATTCAGGAGGTGAAAGCCAGGCTTACTTAGCACTTTGTCTGCTGGGGATAAAAGAGATGCTGTGGTAGTTTGCTAAGTGGATAATTTCTGGAGTAAGGGTTTATATTATTTTTAAAGCATTTTTCAAACAGATGCTAGTTCTACAAAAATGCAAATCAACTAGAAAGTTCAATAAATTAGACAATCACTTTCTGTTTTGTTGACAAAGAACTGACCTATTAATTTGCCATCTGTAGACAAAGGTGATGCTAAATATTTATTACATTCCCTTAGCTATCAAATCATCAGTTAAACTAAACAAGCACAAATGAGTTTCAATAAGATTGTCTCCTTGGTAGACCCTCGTTCACCTGCTGGTGCTTTACGTGCCCTCGAGACCGTGCAGCTCTACGGCCGAAGGGCTCACAGAATGTCACTCAGAAGACACCCCTTCTGCTCACGCCCGCGGCCGCTGCCGCCCCGATGGGTGTCACGTGAGACACAGGCACTGTGCTGGGTTCTTTACTCAAGGGGCCACAGCGAATCTTTGCAAGAGCCTGTGAAGACAGCACTGTTGTCCCCACTGGCAGGTGGTTTGAGCGACACCGAAGACGAGGTGCAGGTGAGCCGTGGAGGCCAGGGCCGAGTCTGGCCTTCTGATCTGTGCTGGCCTCTCACCCCCTGCACCCGCCACGTCCTTCCCCTGAGCTTTTCCAGAGAGCTTCCATGTCCTTAGGGGAGGATCAAGGCCAACCTCCATACCAGCTCTTCAGACACCTTCCACGTGTGCCTTAATGCCGCAGTATTTCCCCCAGCAAGTTGAATGAAGTTAATATTTTACTGATTTTAAAGAGAATCTGCTTTCCTAGTGGATTCTGACTAAACAAACAACAGAAGCATTTCTGGCCGATACAAAGGCAAAAGGGACTTAGTGAAATGACACTGAGAGGTGGCTCATGGGGGCTTGAACCAAAACCACAGCCCAGCAAAGCCAATGGGGGCATTGGGGAGTACCCCATGACCTCCTGTGCCCCCTGGACACAGTCCCCAGAGGGGGCTGCTGTGTCCTGTGCCACCCCTGCAGGGCTAGGGCACATGGACGTCATGGCACAGACCTTGCTCAGGGTTGGCACCTGTCTGAGGGGCACAGCTCCCTCCCCTGGACTCCTGGTGTGGAACTGCCCAGATGCAGGAAGGAGGATGGGGGATTGTCTGTATAGGAAATCCCGAAGACTCAATTAAAAAAAAAATCCTGGAACTGTGAAATGATGATAGTAAGACTGAACGATGCAAAGTTAATATACAAAAGTCAATTGCTTTCTTCTGTGCCAGCAATGAACAAGTAGAAACTGAAAGTAAAAACACAGTACCATTCACTTACATTTACCCCTTAAATTTAATACTTAGGTATACATTAATGAAATATATGCAAGATCTATGTGAGGAAAATGACAAAATTCTGATGTAATAAATCAAAGAAAAGTAAGTGGAGAGAGAATTCATCACATGGTGGGAAAGACTCACTATAGCCACAACGTCAGTTCCTCACAACTTGATCTATAGAGTCAATGCATTCCCAGTCAAAATCCTGTTATTTGGATATCAGTGAACTAATTTTAAAGTTTATATAAGTAAGCAAAGGATCCAGAATACCCAACGCAATATCGAAGGAGAAAGACATAATTAAACAATGACACTGCCTGACTTTAAGACCAACCAGAACACCAGAGTAATCAAGACTGCGTGGTACTGACAAAAGAGTAGATAAATATACTAATGGGACACAGTAAGAGTCCTGGAACAGACCTATGCAAATATAGCCCACTGATCTTTGACAAAGAAGCAAACACAATCCAACGGAGAAAGGATGGTCAACAACAAATGGTGCCGGGAGAAGTGGACATCCATGTGCAAAGTAATCTGGACACAGACCTTACACCCTTTACAAAAATTAACTCAAAATGGATCAGAGACCTAAATGTAAAATGTAAAACTATAAAACTCCCAGAAGAGAACGTAGGAGACACTTAACTGACCTTGGGTTTGGCAGTCATTTTTAAAATACAAAACAAAGCATAATTCATGAAACGAAAATCAACAAGTTCATTGAAATTAAGACCTTCACTCTTTGAAAGATAGTATTAAAAGATTGAAAAGAAAAGCTCCAGACTGGGAGAACATCTTTGCAAAACACACATACAAAGAACTTTTATTTTTTTATTTTTTTGAATTTATTTTTTTTATTGGTGTTCAATTTGCCAACATATAGAATAACACCCAGTGCTCATCCCGTCAAGTGCCCCCCTTGTACCCATCACCCAGTCACCCCCACCCCCTGCCCACCTCCCCTTCCACCACCCCTAGGTTCATTTCCCAGAGTTAGGAGTCTCTCATGTTCTGTCTCCCTTTCTGATATTTCCCACTTATTTTTTCTCCTTTCCCCTTTATTCCCTTTCACTATTTTTTATATTCCCCAAATGAATGAGACCATAAAATGTCCTTCTCCGATTGACTTACTTCACTCAGCATAATACCCTCCAGTTCCATCCACATCGAAGCAAATGGTGGGTATTTGTCGTTTCTAATGGCTGAGGAATATTCCAGTGTATACATAGACCACAGCTTCTTTATCCATCATCTTTCGATGGACACCGAGGCTCCTTCCACAGTTTGGCTATTGTGGACATTGCTGCTAGAAACATCGGGGTGTAGGTGTCCCGGCGTTTCACTGCATCTGTATCTTTGGGGTAAATCCCCAGCAGTGCAATTGCTGGGTCGTAGGGCAGGTCTATTTTTAACTCTTTGAGGAACCTCCACACAGTTCTCCAGAGTGGCTGCACCAGTTCACATTCCCACCAACAGTGCAGGAGGGTTCCCCTTTCTCCACATCCTCTCCAACATTTGTGGTTTCCTGCCTTGTTAATTTTCCCCATTCTCACTGGTGTGAGGTGGTATCTCATTGTGGTTTTGATTTGTGTTTCCCTGATGGCAAGTGATGCAGAGCATTTTCTCATGTGCGTGTTGGCCATGTCTATGTCTTCCTCTGTGAGATTTCTCTTCATGTCTTTTGCCCATTTCATGATTGAATTGTTTGTTTCTTTAATGTTGAGTTTGATAAGTTCTTTATAGATCTTGGATACCAACACTTTTAAAACTCAACCATAAGGAAATCAAACAACCCAATTAAAAACAGACAAAAGATTTGAACAGAAACCTCACCAAAGAAGCTAGACAGGTAGGAAATAAACATATCCACATCATATGTCACTATGAAATTGCAAATTGAAAAAGTGAGCCACCACTGTGTACCTATTAAAATGGCTAAAATGCAAAACATTGAAAATACTGAATGTTGGTGAGGATGTGGAGCAACAGAAACTCTCACTTGTTGCTGGTGGGAATGCAAAATGGTGCAGACACTTTGGAAGAAAGTTTAGCTATTTCTAACAAAACTAAACACTCTCTTAACCTTATGACACAGCATTCTGTTTCTTGGTGTTTACTGAAGAGAACTGAAACCTTGTGTCCCCTGCACCCCGATGTTTCTAGCAGCAATGTCCACAATAGCCAAACTGTGGAAGGAGCCTCGGTGTCCATCGAAAGACGAATGGATAAAGAAGATGTGGTTTATGTAAACAATGGAATATTCCTCAGCCATTAGAAATGACAAATACCCACCATTTGCTTCAACGTGGATGGACCTGGAGGATATTATGCTGAGTGAAGTAAGTCAGTCGGAGAAGGACAAACAGTGTATGTTCTCATTCATTTGGGGAATATAAATAATAGTGAAAGGGAATATAGGGGAAGGGAGAAGAAATGTGTGGGAAATATCAGAAAGGGAGACAGAACATAAAGACTCCTAATTCTGGGAAACGAACTGGGGGTGGTGGAAGGGGAGGAGGGTGGGGGGTGGGGGTGACTGGTGACGGGCACTGAGGGGGACACTTGACAGGATGAGCACTGGGTGTTATTCTGTATGTTGGTAAATTGAACACCAATAAAAATTATTTTATTATAAAAAAAGAAACCTTGTGTCCCCACAAAATCTGCACATGAATGTTAATAGCAGCATTATTCAAAACTGCCAAAACCTGGAAGCCACCAAATTGTCCTTTAGTAGGTGAGTAGATAAACTGTGGTCTATCCAGGCAATGGAATATTATTTAGCTCTAAAAAGAAATGTGCTATCAAGTCACGAAAGGACGTGGAGAAAGCTTACCTGCATATCACTAAGGGAAAGAAGCCGGTCTGAAAAGGCCATACGCTGTCCAATGTCAACTATATGACATTCTGGAAAAGGCAAAATTATGGAATCCGTGGTTTGTCAGGGGGTTGGGGAGATGAGTAGGTGAAGCACAGAGGAGTTTAAGGCAGTGAAACTGCTCTACATGATACTATAATGCTCGATACATGTCATTATGCATTTGCCCGAACCCTTAGAATGCACACCAGGAGGGAACCCTGGACTTGAGTCAATAATATGTATTAATGTCGGTTCATCCACTGTAACAAATCTCCACACGAATAAATATGTAAATAATAGAAAAACTGTTAAGGGAAAAAAGGAAGCATGTGGGAACTTCTGGACAAATTTTTCTGAAACCCTGAAGCTGCCTTGAAAATAAAGTTTCTAAATGCAATATACAAAACTACTGCAAACATAGAGGCTGATCCAAATTATATGTTTAAACATTGAAAAAGATACACTAAAATGTAATTATGGTTGCCTCTGAATGTTGGATTGCTTTGATTTTCTTCTTTATACTTTACAAATTTTCTTATTTTATGCAATGAGAATATGATTTTTTAATCATTAAAAAACAATTAAAGTAGTTCATTTTGTTTCGTTTCAATAGGATACAGAGTCTCCCAAGTATAACTATTCTTTGGGGATAGTGGAGAGGAATGTTTGAAACTGTTACTGTCCCAGAAAATCCAGGGACCATGTTTTCTGTTATTACACAGAACACCAAGACTCATCCCTTAAGGAACTGACACAAAAAGAGAACAAATGTTGAACAAATTCATGTGTACCTTTAGCTAGTCCTAGGCAGTAGACGGCATATAGGTAATGGCGTAGCATTAAGAAAAGGATCTGAGCAAGAGCTCTGCAGGTGTTTAAACTCCACTCTTAGAATCAGCTCCCACTGAAATCAGTGACAAGGACACACTTTGACTCCCTTAGCCTCTGGGGACCGTTGCGGTGTGTTTCAGGGGCTAGGGAATGAATGCTGCATCATTGCCTCCTGCCTACCCGCTGGCAGTTTCACTGATTCTCTCTCTGCAAAGAGCAGTCCTCTGTGTATTTGCTATCAGTGTCTTGCAAGAGCTATGTGATTTTTTGTGAACTGTTTTAAGTGACATCAGAGGGTCTTTGTTTTTTTGCTTTGGGGTTTATTATGTTCTTTGATTTTCCCAAGTCAGTCGCATGTCTTCAGAAGCCTAACATTGGGCAGACTGTGGATGCTGCGCTACGCTACCAACACTCTATGATGTCCTGGCACTGCTGGATGATCATGCTGCGTGGGAGGGCATCCGTCGACTTCAGGATAGCTGGAGTTCAGAATGACTTTGGGTAGCTAGCAGGGCTCCACAGCAGTCAAGTCTGATCCATTTTAGGTATAGACCGTGTTAGGTGGAGCAGGTGATGGCTGACTCAGGAAGAATCCATGCACAGTTCAGAAGGCTGGGTCACCCAGGTCACCAGTACGAGGAAACAGCTGCTGAGAAGGGTTGCGACGTCTGGATTATAAGATTACCCAATTCCCTGAGTTGTCCTGGCTCCACCAAAACCCTAGACCTGGGATACTGGGTTAATTACTTTTCCTTTTGGCACCTCAAGGAAAAATAGGGAGTTTGGATCAGCCCAGGGATTTTCTGATGTTTTTTGGCCATCCGGCCCTATGTTTAAGTGAAATTTAATCACACATAAAAGCAACCTAGAAACGAGATAGAAGAGGGGTGTTTTGGGCAGGAGTGGCGTTCCCGGCACCCACAGCCCCTGAAGGGCAAACAGAGAACAAAATTTGAGCATGTTCTTGTCATGCAAAGTCTCCATCTCCTAAGCTGCAACATGCCCTGTCCTCTGTCGAGCCACACTCAACTCTAAAGAGTTAAGCTCTCTTCATACTTACTAGATATTAAGAGTCACAGGGAGAACTGGAGAGACACCGATAGCCTAGGACCACAGCAGGGGGGCCTGGGGCCAACCAGCCAGTGATGGCTCTGCTGTTGGACAAAGAACTTCAGCGCTCTCTCGGTCTATGAAGAGAGAATGACACCGCAGCTCTTAACCTGGCGGAGGGGTGGCTGGGGGGGACACACATAGAAGACAGAGCAAGGAGGCCGTGTGTGTGAACTCAGCCCAGCAGCATCTACGGGGCATCTGTTAGGAGTCGAATCACGTGCTGGGTACAACAGGAAAGAGGGGAAACCACTGAAGGATGGTCTCAGGTCTGATATGGCCATCGGAGCTTTGGGGTAAATGTAAGCTGCTGTCTTCACACTCTGTACACCGCTCAAGGACCTCGATCACATGGGCTTACACAACCCTTACTGAGCACAGAAGAGAACGTTTGTAAAGCTGCTTCCTGGAAAGGATTCTATCTGAGATAAAGATTATTTGTGGCACAAAAGCCAAAAATAAAATATTTACCTTTCCTGAAAGGTAATGTCCTTTACGACGTATTTGTGAAGTTCCCTTCCCTGAGAGGGAAACAGTTCCCTGATTCCTTTCCTCAGAATGACAGACTAGGACTTCTGCTCATGGGAAGACGCAGTCGTTATACTTTTCTCTGTTGTTGGCACCAAGTACAGTTAGATGCACATACCGTGTATAAAGGAAACAAAGGCCCCGAAAGACAGAGAGATAAGGACCAAAGAGGGCAATGACACTGGCTTTGCTGTGGTCTCCTGGATCTCAGACTTGGAGCTGAGGAAGCCAGAAGCCTGGACGCACCTGCATGGTAGAGGCCCCAAGAAAGCCACTCTCTTGGCCAGAGGACCAGGGCGGGGGAGCCCAGAAAGACAGAACTTGAGACAGAAAGCCCCACACACGACAGCCCCGCCGCCAGCAGCGGAGGACGGCAGGGACCCTGCGAAATCCACAGCTCGGTGCCCTGACACCTCCTGCAGGTGACAGAGTCAACGAGCCTCGACCAGGCCTCAGCCAAACAGAGAAGCCTCCAGTGAGGGATCTGAGGATGGAGCGGGGTTTCTGCTGGAGACCCTGCAGACGACCGGGGCCCAGCAAGGCAACATGCTGAGCAACCCTAGACATAGACATGTGAGCGCTGAGAGAAATGGACCAATTGTCCAAGAAACAGAGTACATGGCAGTATGATATGAACAATTTGAGCAGCCCTACAAACTATTAAGGAAATTGAATTCATAATTTTAAAGCTCCCCCAGAAGGAGTCTCCAGGCTCAGATGGATTCACTGGAGAATTCTACCAAATGTTTATAGAGGACTTAACATCAATCCCACGTCAATCCCACACGGTACTTCAGAGAAGAGAAGAGGGAATACTTCCTAATTCATTTTTGAAGATGGTATTACTCTGTTGCAAAAATCAGACAAATAGTGCATAAAAACAAAGTACAGGCCAACATTCTTCATGGATATAGATGAAAAATTCTTTAATTATTACCTTAGATTATTAACATTCCAATTAGTTAATACACAGTGTCATATTGTGTCAGGTGTGCAATACAGTGATTCAACGCTTGCATGCAGCAGGTGCTCGTCACAACGGGTGCCCTCCTTCCTCCCCATCACCTACTTCACCCACCCCCCACCCAGCTCCCTCTGGTGACCACCAATGTGTTCTCTGTAGTTAAGAGTCTGTTTCTTATTTGCTCATTTGTTTTGTTTCATAAATCCCACATATAAGTGAAACTATCTGTTGCCTTCCTCCGACTGACTGATTTCTCTTAGCATTGTACTCCAGCTCCGTCCTGTTGTCGCAAATGGCAAGATGTCATTCATTCCATAGCTGAGTGATATTCCAGCGTGTACAGAGCTATACCACCTCTCTATCCATCATCTGTCGATGGGCACTTGGGCTCTTTCCATAGTTTGGCCACTGTGGACATTGCTGCTACAACATAGGCACGTATGTATCCTTTTCAATTAGTGTTTTTGTATCTTTTGGGTAAATACATAGTGTGATTACTAGATCATAGGGTAGTTCTATTTTAATTTTTTAGGGAACCTCCATATTCCCAACGATGCAAGAGGGCTCCTTTTTCTTGGCAACATCCTCGCAAACACTGACCGTTTTCCATATTAATTTTAGCCATTTTGACATGTCTGAGGTGGTATCTCATTGTGGTTTTGATTTGTATTTTCCTGATGTCATCTTTTCATGTGTTTGTTGGCCAACTGTATGTCTTGTTTGGAAAATGTCTATTCCTGTTTTCTGCCCATTTTTATTTTATTTTTTTTTAAGATTTTATTTATTTATTCATAGAGATGCAGGGAGAGAGAGAGAGAGAGAGGCAGAGACACAAGCAGGCTCCATGCAGAGAGCCTGAAGCGGGACTCGATCCAGGGTCTCCAGATCATGCCCTGGGCTGCAGGCGGCGCTAAACCGCTGAGCCACCGGGGCTGCCCTTCTGCCCATTTTTAAATTGGATTATTTACTTTTGGGGATTTAGTATCATAAGTTCTTTATATATTTTGGATGCTAGCCCTTTATCTGATGTGTCATAGTAAATATCTTTTCCCATTCTGTACATTGCCTTTTAGTTTTGCCGACTGTTTCCTTTGCTGTGCAGAAGCTTTTTATCATGATGAAGTCCCAATAGTTCATTTTTGCTGTTGTTTCCCTTGCCTGTGGAGACGTGTCTAGTAGGAAGTTGATGTGGCCGGGGTCACAGAGGTTGCTGCCTGTGTTCTCCTCCAGGATTTGGGTGGTTTCTTGTCTCATATTTAAGTCTCTAACCCATTTTGAGTTTATTTTTGTGTGTGATGTAAGAAAGTGGTCCAGTTTCATTCTTCTGCATGAACTGGCTGTCCAGTTTTCCCAGCACCATTTGTTCTAGAGATTGTCTTTTTTCCATTGGATATTCTTTCCTCTTTGTTGAAGATTAGTTGACTATAGAGTTGAGGGTCCATTTCTGGGTTTTCTATTCTATTCCATTGACCCCTGTGTCTGTTTTTGTGCCAGTGCCATACTGTCTTGATCACTACAGTTTTATAATAGAGCTTTAAGTCCAGAATTGTGATGTCTCCAGCTTTGGTTTCCTTTTTCAGGATTGCTTTGACTATTTGAGGCCTTTTGTGGTTCCATACAAATTTTGGCATTGTTTGTTCTAGCTCTGTGAAAAATGCTGGTGGCATTTTGATAGGGCTGCATTAATTCTGTAGATTGCTTTGGTTATTACAGAGATTACATAATATTTGTTCTCCCAACCCCTGAGCATGGAATGCCTTTCCATTTCTTTGTGTCATTTTTAATTTCTTCCACCAATATTTTATACTTTTCAGATTATAAGTCTTTTACCCCTTTGGTTAGGTTTATTCCTGGGTAGCTTATTATTTTTGATGCAATTGTAAATGAGATTGTTCCCTTAATTTCTGTTTCTGCTGCTTCATTATAAGTGTATAGGAGTGCAGCAGATTTCTACACATTGATTTTGTATCCTACAACTTTACTGAATTCATTTATCAGGAAATGGTTCACAAAATTTTAGCAACTAGAAGACAGCGACATATAGAAATAATTATACACCAATGACCAAGTAACCTTCATTCCAGAGTAAGCATGCAAAAATAAATTATATTTCTGTATGCTAGCAATGAACATATGGATACCAAAACTGAAAACACAATATCATTCATAATCATTAAAAAATATGTGTAAACATAACACATTACCTATGAAGCATGTGTGCTGAAAACTATACAATGGCAAAGAAATATCAAAGAGAATCCAAACAAGTAGAGAGACACCTTATTCATGGAGGTTGTCCCCAGCTGATGTACAGGATTAACAAAATTCCTATCAAAATTACAACAAGATTTTTGGAGATATAGACAAGATTCTAAAATTTATATAGAAAGGCAAAGGAAATACAATAGCTAAAATGATTTTAGAAAGAATAAAATGGGAGGAATCATCCTATCCAATTTCAAGACTTATTTTATAACTGTAGTAATCAACAATATGTAATACTCACTGAGCGGTGGGCCCATAAGTCAGGGCATCAGAACAGAGAACCCAGATGTAAACCCACAAGAATAGGCCCAATCGATGTTTGATGAAGGTACAAAGCAACTCAGTAGGGAAAAGATGGCCTTTGCCCCAACTTGCGTGGAGTGTCTGGTTGCACATCGACAAAATGTGGACTTCAAGCACCCGGTGTGAAATAATAAATGAGCCTCAGTGTGTCACCTCCGACAAAAGTGAACTCAGAATGGATCCCGACTTAAATGCAAAACAGAAAACTATAAAAAGGTTGGGAAGAATATAGGAGAAACTTTGGGATTTAGAGTTAAGCAGAGCCTTTGTGTTTGACGCCAAAAGCACAAAGGAAATGATTTCCAAATTGGACTTCATCAAAATTTTTAAACTTCTGCTCTGTGAAAGGTCTTGCCAAGAAGATGGGAAGACTGAGCTACAGAGCAGGAGAGAAACATTCCCAAATCATATATCCAACAGAAGACCGGTGTCCGGAATATCAACAGGAAGCTCAAAATTCAACAGGACAAATGAACAGACGAACCAAAGAGGTCACTAAAGAGGATCTCCAGATGGCAAATAAGCGCAGGAGAAGATGTTCTGCCTCGTTAGTCGTGAGCAAAACACAAATTAAAGTCACAGTGAGAGGTTACCTCTCAGAACAGCGCAAATACGAGACAACGCCAACCGCAAAGGCTGGGAGGACTCGGGTAAGTGGCCTGGTGCTTCGTGGCCAGCGGGCAGGTGAGTGCTGCAGCCCACCTGGGGCGCAGGTGGGGGACTCTGCGTGTGGCGCGGACACACCTGGGCACTCTTCCCAGGAGACGAGGGCTCGCGTCCTCGCACACCTGCACACGCGTGTTGCCAGCCGTGTTGTTCAGAGGGCCGGTGTTGGAAACCAGGCAGGTGTCCTGCAGCAGGAAGCGGGGGAACAGACACATGCACCCCGCGGAATTCTGCTCGCAGTGAGGGGATCAGACACGATCCACATGGCACCCCAGAGAAGTCCCCAGAGGTTACAGACTACCCGATTTCTACCCCTACGACATTCCTGAAATGGGGAAATTGCAGAAGGGTCATCGTCAGAGTTGAAAAGGACGCAGGGACCTGGGGGCCCCAGGGAGGACCCATCGTGGCAGACGCTCTGTGGCCAGGCCTTGCACCCTTGCTGGGGCTGGAGGACCCCGCGTGCAGGGCACACCAGACTCTCTGCATCACGTCTTCCAACTGTGTGCAAACCTACAATTGCCTCAAAGATTAAAAGTTAATTAAGACAACGAATCGCCAAATCTCTATGTAACCTTCTCTCAGCTAATTTTGAAAGCAATTAGATGTAATGGAGAGAGCACATAGGCTTCCTCTCAAGCATGTTGTACTTCTTTACCCTGAAGACCCTAACGCGCTTTCGGAGTCACCACTGGAAACATTGACTCAGATACCATTTTTAAAATAATAATTAATAATCATAATAAACTTTGGAGCTTCCAGGTACTTCAGAATTCATGTAAACAGGAAAGTCCGACCCCCACTCGCATGGAAGCAGCTAGAAGATACGGCATGTCATTTCTCGTGCAGTGTCATGGAGGTCACAGTGAACTGCGAAGGATCGAAGACCCTTAAAGCCCACATGGCATCTCCACCTGGAATGTGCCAGAAGGCCAAGCCATCTCTCCCTGCTGCACAGGGCAGAGAGGGAGTCAACAGGAATTGGAGGTGTTTTCTTCTCCAAATAAGAAAGGTTTGTGAAGCCAGGAGCAGGGACACTGAGGTCACTCACGGCCAGCAAGACTGGGGTGATGTCGCTGTCTCTGCAGCCCTCCCCATCTGACACGGGGTCCTGGGCACAGTAGGCATGTGGACGGGGCTGAAGAGTCCTGTGCAGACCTGGAGGTGGCCGGCCTGGCGAGCACAGCTCTGCATGCCCGAATGGCTGAGCCCTCCGCACCCTTGGGCTCTGAGGGGAGCCCGTGCAGCTAGTCTGGGGGGTTTGTCCTTCTCTGTTTCCCCGGCGCTCTCGCCCAGCAGCGCCTGGGGGTGCGCATCGTGTAGCCGGCAAGCCTGGGGGTGCGCGCAGGCCCCTCTGTCGTGGTGCTCCCGGAGGCCAGGGAGCAGTCAGGACGGTGGGGTGCTGGGCTGGTGCGGCAGGGACACAGCCGGCTGCAGATCTGGCTCAGCAGTGTGGCCGCGGTGTTTTGGAGCGCATGCCGGGCTCTCGTCACCGGGGATGATGCCCCACGTTCCTTGCAGGGTTGGGGGGAGTCAAACAAACCAATGCAGGTCATGGCTTTTGCGCAACAGCCTGGAGGAGTCCGTGGGCAGAGAGCACCCCGCAGCCTCCCCCTCCGCGGTGGGCTCTGGGGGTGACCGGGCACAGGAGTAAGCACAGGCCACCCTGGAGCCCCTGCGCCGTGCTCGGAGGGGCGCCTGCACAAGGGCTGGCGGGTCCAGGTGGGGACTAGGGCCCGGGCCCCACAGATCAGGGCCAGAGAAGCGGGGCTGTGCAGCTGCCGGGCCCAGCTCGGCCAGGGCAGCGATATGAATGACAACGGCTGCTGGGTGTCCCGTGTCAAGGACAGGTTTCCAGAAGGCTCTGGTTACTGTGCTTTGCCTGCTCTATCCAGGGTGGAGTTCATCCAGCCGAGGGGGCTCTCAGGTCCCACCACAGGCTTCAGCAGGAGCCTCGCTGAGCACCTGGAGTGGAAGGCCACCAAACCGAGCCCCTCGAGGCTGGGAAGTGACCTCATGGGTCTGCACCGGCATCTCGTAGATGATAAAATAGAACAGATCATATAAAAGCACAAGCACTGCATTGCTGTGGTTCTACTGGGTCTTACATAAAGGGTTTTCTCGGCGCCTCGTGGTCACAGGAATTTGAGGCCCCTGCTTTAGGCTGTTCCTTTTCCAAGAGGCTATGTATGTAAAGGGACGTCAGTTGTGTGCCCGTTCCCAGCGTCGGGAAGCTGGCTGCCGATCCCCGGGCCTGTGCACAGCCACCGGACCCTCGGAGCTGTGACAGCTGTCAAGGTCGCAGGGCTCCCCACCACCCAGGTCTCAACCAGGCCCATGTCCAAAGCCCCTTGATTTTCACAATCGTCCTGCTGGGCCTGGTCTCCAGGGATGCTCGTTCCAGAGCTCCAGGTGACAGCCCTCTTCCTCGTCCACGGGGATGGAAAGGCCGCCCGGGCTCCTGATGGACACCCCTCACTAGAAACCCCTGCTCTGGTGCCTCGTGATGCGCCTGGAGGGGGGCCCCCAGGACAAAGTGCTTGTGGGGTGATGTGGTCACACTGTCAGCAAAAACTCTCTCTGGGGGTCTCTGCACAGTCACAGATTATTCACCTCTGCATGGAGGGCTCCCTCCCCACCTTCCTGCACCTTCCCCTGCCCAGCCCTGTCTCTGGGCCTGTCTCTCTGTCTCTGTATCTCTCTCCTTCTCTCTGTCTCTCCTTGTCTCTCCCTGTCTCTCTCTTCCTCTCTTTCTTTCTGTCTCTCTGTCCCTCTTTGTCTCTCCCCGCTCTCCCCCACTTCCCTGCCGCCACCCCAGGGAAGGCACAAACACCTGCCCTGTGGGTTTAGTCTGTGGGCATAATCCACATGAGTGCAGCTTGCACTTTCTAGAAACGGGCTACAAGCCAGGGGCACAGACCCTTCGGGGATGGAACAGGAGGGTCAGGGGGTCAGACACTGCAGGGACGGAACAGGAGGGTCGGGGCGGGGGGGTCAGACCCTGTGGGGATGGAGCAGGAGGGTGGGGGGTTGGACCCTGCGGGGACGGAACAGGGGGGTCAGGGGGTCGGGGGGTCGCACCCTGCAGGGATGGAACAGGAGGGGGGGAGGTCAGACCCTGCAGGTACGGAGCAAGAGGGTGGAGGGGTCGGACCCTGCAGGGACAGAACAGGAGGGCCAGGACCACGCTCTCCAGCTCATGGAGTGAAGAAACAGCAGCCTCCGAGCCGTTCCTGGGCCTGTCAGGAAGCCCTCCGCGTGTGCTGCTTCACGTGTCCACCCCTGCCCTCCAGACCCCGGTCATTCCAGCCTGTCCTCCTGCAGGAAGTCTTGCCTTCCCCCAAAGATATCAGAGCAAAAGACACTTGAGAGACAATCGAGTCCAGCAGTGTTTAGTGCAGACCATGACCCGGAACTTGTTAGGGACCACTTGTGCACGCGTCCCACTGGCGGCAGCAACATGCGAGGAACAAAGGTGAGGGAGCCTGGAGACCTCCGACCGGCTGGCTGGTTCAAGACATATGGACTTGAAGGGGAGAGGGACACGTGCAGGGGATGCAGGGCGTGTGTGCATGTGTGTGCGCCCGTGTGTGCATGTGCGTGTCTGTGCACAACTGTGTGTGCATGTGTGTCTGTGTGCGCCTCTGTGTACGTGTGTGCATGTGTCTGCACACACTTGTGTGAGCCCATGTGTACACGTGTGTCTGCATCTGTGCATGTGTGTATTTGTGCACACGTGTGTGAGCCCATGTGCACATGTGTGTCTGCATCTGTGTGTGTCTGCACACAAGTGTGTGAGCCCATATCACACATGTTTCTGCATCTGTGTGTGTGCATGCCTGTGCACGAGTGTGTGTGCCTGTGTGCACGTGTCTGCATCTGTGCGTGTGCATGTCTGTCATAGTGTGTGCGCACATGTGTGTCTGCATCTGTGTGTGTCCGTGCGTGGGTGTGTTGCTGTGTGCACAAGTGCCCATGTGCCGGGGGAGGCCGGCAGGACAGGTGGAGGAGGCGGAGAGTTCGTTAATTTTTCCTGCACATGGTAAATATAATTTCCTCCTGAGATTTTGAGAGCGGTTTCTGAAGAGACGTGTTTGGCCTTTGGATTCACAGCACTTGTGCCCCATGAGTGTGTCTGTGCTCCCGTGTGTGCAGGACCACTGCTGCGTGCGCGCAAACAGGCCGTGGCTCCCAAGGCCCTGCCCAGGGTGTGGCTGATGCTTGGACCTCCAGGCGGGCCACGGTCGCGGTGAGGCCCCTTGGGGTTCCCTAATGGCCTGTCACCCCGGCACGTGCGCTGCAGGTTCACTGGGTACCTGCACCTCTGGGCTGTCCCCGCCCCGCGCTGAGGGTCCCAGGGTCAGAGGGTCTCAGGAGGCACACGGAGCGTGTGCACAGCTGCTCGGGCCACAGCAGGGACTGCGGAGGGCACCACCTTCGGATGGAGACAGCGTGGAGCGAGGTCACGTGGAGTGGGCACACGGGGCAGGAACCCGTGGGGGCAGGCCCTGGTGGGGGCAGACCCGGGTGGAGCAGGCCCGGGTGGGGGCAGGCCCGGGTGGAGCAGGCCCAGGTGGGGGCAGACCCGGGTGGAGCAGGCCCGGGTGGGGGCAGGCCCGGGTGGAGCAGGCCCGGGTGGGGGCAGGCCCAGGTGGAGCAGGCCCAGGTGGGGGCAGACCCGGGTGGAGCAGGCCCTGGTGGGGGCAGGCCTGGGTGGAGCAGGCCCAGGTGGGGGCAGACCCGGGTGGAGCAGGCCCTGGTGGGGGCAGGCCCGGGTGGAGCAGGCCCAGGTGGGGGCAGACCCGGGTGGAGCAGGCCCTGGTGGGGGCAGGCCCGGGTGGAGCAGACCCGGGTGGGGGCAGGCCCGGGTGGAGCAGGCCCAGGTGGGGGCAGACCCGGGTGGAGCAGGCCCTGGTGGGGGCAGGCCTGGGTGGAGCAGGCCCGGGTGGGGGCAGGCCCGGGTGGAGCAGGCCCAGGTGGGGGCAGGCCCGGGTGGAGCAGGCTGGTTCCCCAGGGATGGTTACCACAGGGGACGTGGGGGACGGGTCTGGGCCCCCAGGACTGAGGGGCAGGGGCTCTCCGTAGCCTGAGTGACCTTGGCCTGTCCTTCATCCCCGCCCCCTCTGCGAGCTCGTGGGCAGCGCCTCCAGGCAAACTGGGGGGATGGGCCTGTGGAGCCCCAGCGCTCTGCTCACACGTCTGCAGTTGTGTGTGTGTGTGTGTGTGTTTAATTTCAATTCTCCAACATATAATCTAACACCCCGCGCTCCTCCCATCACGTGCCTCCTTCATGCGCCCCCCCGACCCGTCCCCCCACCTCCCCTCCGTTGAGCCTGTTTGTTTCCTAGAGTTGAGTCTCTCGTGGTTTGTCCCCCTCTGTGATGACGTCCCACCCAGTTCCCCTCCCTCCGCTGTGACCTGTGCGCGGCTTCTTGCATTCCCCGTGTGAGGGACACCACGTGAGATTGTCCTTCTCTGACGGACTCACTCCACTCCGCGTCCTACCCTCCAGTTCCGTGCACGTCGATGTGCGTGGTGGGGATTTGTCCTCTCCGGTGGCTGAGTGATACCCCAGTGTGTCTAGACGGCATCTCCATCCTTCACCTGTCGAGGTCGTCGCGGCTCCTCCCACAGTCTGGCTGGTGGACACTGCTGCTGTGAGCACATCTGCATTTCCAAGCCCCGGGGGGAAAGCCGAGAGGCCAGGCCACGGCCGTCGCTCAGCGGCCTGGGAAAGCCACGGCTGTCCCCCCGATGGCACCGTCCTCGGATGTCAGGATACGAGCACGGCAACGATCCGCACTTTGAGGCGAGGCTGGAGGCCCTGACTGACCAGTGTTGTCCTCACAACTTCGTAGCACGGACTTCCCGAGGCGATTTCATGCCTGGTGCCAACCTTGGGGACATGCTCCAGGTGACTCCGCAGCACATGACGGGGCGGGGGGTGTTCTCCAGGGAAACGCTGGGGCGGCCCCGACGACGGTGTGATGGGGCGTGTCCGGTGTGGCCCCCCGTGTGCCCCCCTGCGCCCTGTGCCTGGCAGGTGCGAGGGCTAGCGTGGGGTCGGGTCCCAGGGTCAGGCCCTGGCTTTGATGTCAGTGACACAATGGCTGGGGTCTAACACGCAGATGTGACCGCACTTGAGGCAACATGAAAATCAGGCCTATTTGGAGTTTACGGCCAGCGTCCTCAACACCACATTTGTGAGTAAGGGTTTACCCAAACCTTTATAAAGTAACCCAAATCCTCTGACACATGAAACAGCCGTCCGAGCATTCCAGGAGCTTTCCCCAAGCCAGAGGGGGAGCGGCAGGTGAGCCGAGGCCAGGGAACCCGGTCCCAGAGCTCGCCCCTGCCGCCGACAGGCCTGACACGCAGCATTCTGGGTCTTCCTCCTAGACAGGCGTCTTGCTCACTTGCCAACCGGGGCCTTTCTGAATGAAAAAAAGTCATGTTTTCACACAAAATTAGTATTTCAAATGGTAATTTAAGAAGCTCCCAGGAATACGCCTGTGGATCTTATACTCACTCTGAGGACACAGTGTGTTTCCCGACAGCTCCGAGCTCGCCGGGTCATGGGGTCGCCAACCGTGCCGGCCCGGAAGAGTCCGGCTCTGACAGGCACAGATGGGCAGCTGTTCCCAAGGAGGCCACTGGTGGTGGCAGGGGCATGCAGGCCGAGGGCAGGGCCTGCTGGGGACGGTCCCCAGGGGACAGCTCGTCCAGCCGGAGCCGGGCAGAGAGGAGAACCGGCCTCCATCTCGAACCTGCGTCCCGCGGCGCGCAAGAGCACGGCGCGCCGGTGACTCTGTAAGAGGCACATTCTAGAGAAAGGTGTTTGCCAGGTGTTTTGAGGCCCCAGACACAAACCAGAAGGAGGATTGGGACTTGCGATCAGAAGGCTGCGTCCGCGGCAGCCCGCACCCGGGAGACCCTGGTGGCCGGCTTGAGCCGAGCGCCTCCGCAGGACGCAGAGGAAGGCCGTAGACACGCGGACACAGGCCCCCGGGGCTTTCAGCTCCTCGCTAATGGGCGCAGAACCCGGACGTAGGGGAGCCTTCTGTCCTGCAGAAGCCCTCGCGGCCACCCTGCGTGTGCGCTGCCCCGGGCCGCACCGGCCGCTTCTGAGCTCCACGCAGGGGACCACGGGACGTGTCATTCCGTTTGTGCGGCTCGGCCTCTCCTGCCAGCCCGGGAACCTGAGTGGGAGGATGCTCCGTGAAGCCGAGCTCGCTGCCTCCCAGGGCCAGACGCCCTGCCTGTCTCCGAGTGCGCCGGAGTCCCACGCACACCCACGGCAGCACGTCTGTGTCTGGGGCTGCTTTGCACGCAAGTTTTTTTCTTTTAATTTTAGGTTGAACTGATTTAGAAACACTGTCAGGGCTTCAGCAAAAGGCCATTTCCAAAGCCCTGCGGTGTGCAGGAGGGCAGGTCTTCAGAAAGATTCCAGTCTCTTCCATAAGCTCAAAAAAATCTCAGTAAAACTTTGCCACTTGCTCACCTGTTACTCGGCGACCCGGTAAGGCAAGTGAAAATGTTCTACTTCTATTTCTGGCAAAATGGCTTGCAGGTTTTTAATTGGCTTATTAGGGATCCCTGGGTGGCGCAGCCGTTTGGCACCTGCCTTTGGCCCAGGGCGTGATCCTGGAGACCCGGGATCGAATCCCACGTCGGGCTCCCGGTGCGTGGAGCCTGCTTCTCCCTCTGCCTGTGTCTCTGCCTCTCTCTCTCTCTCTCTCTCTCTCTGTATGACTATCACAAATAAAAAAAAAAAATTTAAATCCAGAGGCCTTATACAAAGGTAATGGATTAGACAATTCCCTCATTAAAAATAAATAAATAAATAAATAATTGGCTTATTAAACTCAGGGCCCATCACAGTCACGAAAGGTCCTCGGTCGTCATCCTTCCGCATAAGGCTCCTGGACCATGGCCCGGGCCGTAGAGCAGAGGCAGCGGCCCCTGGGAGTCGCGACCCCGGCCCTCCGGCCGCCCCGTGCCGGGCGGGAGCTCACCGGCCCGCACGTGGTTCTGACGCCCGCCAGCCTGGGCAGCACCGCCCGGCCCGCGGGCCGCCTCCTCCTGGTAAGACACTAAGTCGCACGCGGGTAGCCCAGCCGCCGGCAAGTCCCGTGGCCCTCGGGGACCAGGACCTTCCAGTGCCCACGCCCAGGACCTGGGATAACGTTCAGGAAAGCCCACGCTCAGAGAAGGGCAGGCGGGGGTTTGCAAGGTGCCTTTGCACCACCGGCGTGGCGCTCGGGAGAGCCTCCCTCACGACCCGCTACGTGGTGTGTCCGTTGGTGCCGTGGGCTGTGTTTTCAAAGAGACAGCAGCGTCGGTGAAGTCTCCGACCCGCCGGGTTTGTGCGTGTGTTCAGGCTTTGCCGTCCAGTGGCTTCCGGGACTCGTGACTTCGTTCCCACGTAACGAAATGCTGCTTGGCCTTCAAGCCTGTTTCTAAGGTCTGGCGACTGGTCAGCGGGGAGGGAAGCCAGGCCCGGCGACCTCGTCTCGGGAAGGACGGCCCGAGGACCGCGAAGACGAGTCCAGCGCAGGCGGCGCCGCAGCGGACCAGGGGCTTGTTTTCAAACGGAAACTTCTGTGCCACACCCCGGCCGGTCTCTTTATCTCAGTGGGTGAATTTTGCCTCCGAACGGCGGGATGTGTCTACCTTCCTGTCCTCCTGGGGATCGAGCCCTGTCGCCAGCACGGAGGTGTTGGAAAGCCCCGGTGGTGCTCTGTGACACAGGCCTTCCGCAGACCGTGGTCAGAGACGGGTGTGACCACGGTGGCCTCTGCTCTTCCTTCTTCTCCACCGATCCTGCCTGTTTTCAGACCTGTGGGCAGCAGCTTTCCTGTGGTTAGTCCCCGAGTCCTCGGGTGGGATTCCTGGCTAATCCTGCCAAGGATCAGTGCCCCGAAGGTGCCCGTGTGGCCCCGGTCCTTCCCTCTCACGCGGACCCCCTCGTACTTTCACCTAAGGGACCGATTTACCTCCAGAACATGCTGGGAAAGTGTGTGCAGGACTGAGTGAGGTGGAGATACGGGGGAGACAGGGAGCGGGGCCGCTAAGTTGAGGTGAGCGACCCGCAGGGACCGCGAGCAGTGAGCAAGACTGTGCGTGGCAGGTGCACCCCGACGACCTAGGTGCAGGGAGACCTCTCAGGAGGCCCTGGGAGGGGCCAGCGCGGCCCACAGTGCTGGGCAACCATGAGTCATGGGAACACCTGCCGCGGGAACGAGGGGGCCCCTTGGGCTCCCCAGGGCCAGGCTGTGGGCTGGGGGTCTGCCTGTGGGAGGCTGGAGGGAGGGGGAGCCCCTGAGGCCCCAGGTCGTGAGCTTGCGGCCCTGCTGGAGGCACAGGCGCAGGTGGGCTCCAGGGGGAGGAGCGGACCCCACGGGGCCTTGGCCGCCCCATGGTTTCAGACCACAGAACCCTCTGGAACCAGGGCACTGTGTCTCTTGCATTCGAAGCGCCAAGGCCTTCGGCTCGGTTATTAAGTTATTGCAAATTGGATGATGTCTACTTGCTTTGCGCTCTTCGGAATCTACCCAGCGGCCTACTGTGAATGTGTGGTATTCTGGGAAGCAGGAAAAAAATAAATGTTGTTAGAAAGATGTTGGGTACTTTAACAGCAATACAGTAAATGTGTTGCTCGTAAGCCGAATGAGAAGGAACAGGAAATTGTAGAAGACTTAAAAGTACGGTTGTAAAAAGAGAAGGAAGAAAGCGGGGAAGCAAGGAAGAAGGCTGCCCTCCCTGGGCCGAGCGGGGAAATGCGGCGGGAAGGAGCGGAGGGGCCGCGTGGACGGCTTCCCTTGGAGCCCCGCTTCCGCCTGAGCTCTCTGAGCGCCTGCTTCGCTGGCTCAGGCTTTCTCCCTGATTGGGGATTCGCACAGAGTGGGAGGCTCAGCAGCCCCTGTTGGCGGCGCCCATTATTGTCCTGCTGTCTTTCTCCTTAAAACAAAAATTTTTAAACATTTAACATCTTAAAAAATGACATTCACTGGTGAGATGGGATTCAGTCCCGGGGCCGGGAAGCCTGCGCTGTGGACCCTCAGGTCATCCTGGTTCTTCAACACAGGATGTCGTGAGCACAGCGCAGAGGGGCGCTTCCTGCACTGCAGGGTGTGTGTGTGTGTGTGTGTGTGTGTGTGTGTGTGTGCTCGGGGGCGGGGGGTGCGTGTGTGCGTGTGCTCAGGGGTGTGTGTATGTGCACATGCGTTCAGGGTGTGTGTGCCTGTGTGCGCTCAGGGGTGTGTGTGGTGTGCGTGTAAGTCAAGGTGGGCAGAAGGCCGGTACGTGTGCGCCCTGCCCTGGTGAGTCCCCGCAGAAAGTAACTGTGTCCCTGTCAGCTTGAAGGAGCTCAGGACACACACCCCGCAACCTGCTGCCTGGGGCGCTGACGGCTTGGTGCAGAAAGCCCTGAGCGGCCACCCTGGACACCCCTCCTCCACCTGAGGATGGACCCCCCCGCAGGAACCCCCACCCTGTGGCCTGACCACCCCGCTCCCCGCAGGCCCTCGCAGCTCCGTCTCCTGCCTGTCCTGATCTGGGCGTGGCTGTGGCCGCTCAGGGTGACTGTCCACAGGCCCTTGGATGCGGGCACTAGGGGCCCAGCACCACCTGTGCACCCGGCACGACTGCGGGGTCTCCCGGCCCCGAGGGGTAGCACCCCAGGACTCCAGCCGTCCATAGCAGGAGGGACCCTCTCACAGAGCCGGCAGCTGCTGAAGCTGCCTCCCCGCGCGCCGGGAGTGGAGAAGTGGGGTGTGCACCCCAGGAGCAGTGGCGGCAGGGAAAGGAGGACACGAGGAGGAAGCATCGGGGCCTGACGGCTTGGCCAGACCAGCCCCACCGGTGTTGCGCTGAGGGCGAGCCGGGTGATCAGACTCACCTGGGAGTGGTGAGGCACCTGCTGGGACACAGGGTGGGGGCCCCCGGAGAGCCCACAGGGCCAACGCCGAAGGGTGAGAGCTGGGAGGGGCCTCGCTGCGCGGGGCTTGTTACGCGAGCAGCAGGTCTGACTCGGGTCAGCAGGAGCAGGTGCTTTGCAACGTGCACTTAGCCACCTGCGTGGGAGCGTGGACGCCTGCTGCTGGGAGCTTCACCAGCAAGGCGTCCAGGAATCCCGCTCAGGTGACAGACCAAACCCAAGACTCTGCAGGCAAGTGACTGTCCCGAAGCCTCACAGCACATGCGTGTCCTGTCTGTGCCGCCGCAAGCCTTCCGGCCTCTTCTGGGCTCCTAACCTGGGCGCAGGCATAGCTCCGAATGCTCCCGTGCTTGCCCAAGGCACAGGCTTAGTAAGTCAAGGGCAAAGTTATTTCAATTTGCCAAGGGATTTTTTTTTTAATCTGAAAAACATAGAATGGTGCCAAAGCAGAAAACAAATTTCACATAAACACATATGTGACTGTGATATTTATGGTGTTCATCATGTTTAATTGCAGGAATATGAGGTTTTATATATTTGTCATCACTATATATTTGGAGATAGTCGCTGAGGTCACTGGAGGCTTTTTTACATGAAAGATAAGAAATACATTAGAACAAATCAATCATTTGCATTTGTTGTAAATTGCCTACGTGGAAATTCTTTATAGAGATTTCTTAAAAATTCAAAACAGCAAACCCTTTGTGAACGTATCGCATACGTAACTGACAGTAGATCTACAGTACACGACAGTACAGTGTACATATGTGATTGTGATAACTGCCCTAACTATGGAAGTGGGGTCTCCTCGCTCGGCCCCCCAACGTGACAGCGAGAAGGCTCGGTGCGGCCGCCAGTTCCCAGCTTTATTCCCACGCACGCCGTGAGCACAGGAGAATTAGTGCACCAAGCAAGGAGTATTTGTTTGGCACGGACTTGGTCCTCAGCCCTGTGCTGGGAACGGACGCCCGGGAGCTAGAGACGGTGTGATGGGGACAGCCCCGCAGTGAGGGAGCTGGGGGCGCCGGCTGCCATGCACGCCTGCCTCGGGGCTCCCGGGCCTTTGAGGGCTGCGGCCAAGACGGGAAACACGGCCCACCTGGCTGGAGAACGGTCTCCAGGCCGAGAAGACTGGCAGTCGGCTACCAGCCCCGGCCTGGCCTGGAACTCCGTCCCCCCGAGGCAGCAACTTTAGTCGCAAAAGAGTTTTGGTTGCTAGAAAGTTCTATGCAGTAGCCCAGACCATGCTGTCATTTAAGATTAATTTTGCCAGAATAACATCTCACCAAATTGAGCCTTCAGACAAGGGTGGCAGGCCAGACGGCTGGCGGGTTTTCAGCGGCTCTCTCAGCAACAGCAGTTTCCTCCTAAGGGGGGCTCAGCGCGAGGAAGGTTCCCTAACCACGTCTCTCTGGATACAGAAATGAACTCCTGTGCGTGAGGCTGGCTCCTCGCGCCCCGGGGTCGTGTCCAGTGCACTGCTCATAACTGGATAAGCACCGTGAAGGAGCGATGGCCCAGGGGTCAGATAGCCAGAGCAGGCGGGCGTGCTGCCCCAAGTGCCAGGATGCCCGCGGCTCCACACGGACGATGGCCGCCTGCGACAACCACGGAGGGTGGCCACCTGCGAGTGAGCCGCGCAGAAGACGGCGCTCCTCCGGCCTGCTGCTCGGGGCTCCCGGCCTTGCAGCTCCTGCCACCCTGGAGAGCCTGCCCTGCGTGCTCCCCCGGAAACGACGCAGGTGCCGCTTAGCCTTTTCAGCTCATAAGTGTGGCCTCCTTGAGACCTTCCTGGGTATGCAGGGGGTTACAGTGTCACTCACAGTGATTTTTAAAAGCACTGAAACGTGGGTATCTTGCAGACTGAAAGGGAGCCGGCGGTCTGAGCGCAGGAATAAACGGATCCGTGTTACTTGCTCAAGTGATCCCCGTTGGTTTTCCATGTTGTGCTTGTCGTGTCCTTGAAAGCGCGGGGTTTGAATCCTGGCTTTGTTTTGTAACCTCTGCTTCATGGTGTTTGACTTTCCCCGGCGTGGTGTTTGCACCGTGTTTATTTTGACAGGCCCCCGTGGGGCCGCGGGCGCAAACCCGCAGCGGATCCGTCGTACACGTGTCGGTACTGCCTTGTTGTCTCGGCTCGGCTGTTTCTCAAGACTTTCCAGCTCGAAGGCCGAGCCTGTTTGGCCTGGTTTAAAAAGGCGTGTGTACATATAAATTTTTAACACTCTTATGGGTTCTCAGGAAGAAGGAGTTCTTAAATATAACCCCTACTGGTTAGTCTTTAATGAGTGTTCTGCGGTTTCATGTGATTTTGTAATATTTGTGCCTGGTGAGCCCCCAGATACTTGGGAGTGGGTGGAGGAGGGATGTGCCTGCTTATCTCACGATCCTGGTGACCTACTGAGAATGAGGGTCTGTGGGTTTGTTGCCACAGGGTCTTGCCTTCCAGGTTGCGGGCTGCTATTTAAAATTTGGCTTATCCTGCTCAGCACGTCGGCCTCGTCCAGACCGCAGCCACTAACCCTGTAAGGGCCCCGTGCCTGCCTCCAGTGGGTCTGTTCTCAGGCCTCCTATAGACCTTTCCCAAAGACAGACTCAGACCTGCTTTTCATTTTTTTAAAAGATTTTATTTATTCATGAGAGACACACAGAGAGAGGCAGAGACACAGGCAGAGGGAGAAGCAGGCTCCACGCAGGAAGTCCAACGCAGGACTCGATCCCGGGACTCCAGGATCACACCCTGGGCCGAAGGCAGACGCTAAACCACTGAGCCACCCAGGGATCCCTGCTGCTTTTCATTTTAAATGTTCTGCAGCTAATCACTTCTGGAAAAACCCCAAAGGTACCCTTGATTACTATTATTATTAGAGAATTAAAGTTACAAAGCTTAACGTGTTTACAGAAGCCTAGGATTCTGGATCCCTTTTATAAAATATATTTCTAAACTACTCAAGTAATATATGAATATATATCTGCTGTGAAAATACAGGCAATATTAAAGTGCATACAGTAAAAAGTTTCCCTATACAAATTAATTTGCTGGGTAGGAGGGAGTGCCCATTAGACTTTTGATAGCTCTTCACAAAGAGATCAAATTTGCCTCTGAAAGTTTGTACCAGGGGCGCCTGGGTGGCTTCGGGGTTGAGTACCTGCCTTCAGCCCAGGGCATGACCCCCCGGCGTCCCGGGATCGAGTCCCGGCATCGGGCTCCCTGTGTGGAGCCCGCTTCTCCCTCTGCCTGGGTCTCTGCCTCTCTGTGTCTCTCATGATTAATAAATAAAATCTTTAAAATAAAATAAAGTCTGTACTGTTTACTCTGCTGCCAGTAGCTGACGAAGTCTTCCCTACAGTCTTCCCAACACTAGGTATGTCTTTGTGTTTGTTTTCTCACTTTGGTAGGTATCTTTTACGAAGTTTTAAATGTTAATTCCCGTATGGTTAACACAGCATTATGCTAGTTTCAAGGGCACAATACGGTGCTCAGCAATTCTGTGCTCCTCATCCCCTTCCCCTGCGCCCCTCATCCCCACCCACCTCCCTCGGGTGACCATCTGATCGTTCTCTAGAGCTCATGACGGTTTTATGTGTTGCCATTTTTCCTTTTCTCTTGAATTCCACATGTGAGTGAGGTCATATGGTAGTTGTCTTTCTCGGACTGATTTCACTTGGCATCCTCTGCTGGGTGGATATCGTAGTTTGGCCTTCCCTCATCAAGAGCTTCCTGTATCTTACCGTCTGGCTCTGCTCAGAGTCAGGAAGTGCAGGTCATTTTGTCTCTGGAATGTGTGACGGGTTCCCCCACTTCTGACTATTGGTGAGAGGCAGACTCCCCTCCCCCCGGGGTCCCCTGACCAGCCAGGTTGGGGCCCAGTCCCATCTGATCTTGGATCAGTGGCCTGTACCCTACCCCACGTGTGCACACCCACACATCTTGTCTGTCATGGTCAAAAGAGCCAGAAGATCCTCTACCCGGTTCTGGCCCCAGAGCCGCAGCTGTGCCTCGTGGGGCTCCCGAGGGGCTCTCCCTTCGGAGGGGCCCACAGCGGTCCTCCAAGGCGGTGCGTGGTCCAAGGCACACAGGGCTCAGGTTGGCCACCCTGCTGCCTTCCTGGGCCCCCTACCCCCTGCATCCTCCTAAAGCTGCACTGGCCTGCCCCAGCCTCTGGACCCCGCCGCCCTCTGTGGGCCAGGCCACAGCCCCAGCGCTGGGCTCCCGCCCCCCCATCCCCGGGGGCACACCTGCCCCGTGAACACTTGCAGCCGCGCACACATGTCTCCGCGCACACGGGCACACCCGCCGCGGCGCAACACGCCCCCGGGCACACCTGCGGCCACGCACACCTGTCTCCGCATCCCTGCGCTCCCGTGCACACCTGCGGCCGCGGTGCTGGCGGGCCTCCTGCCTTCCTGCCGCAGGGGCGCTGCCGCCGGGGGGCCGGGCCTGCCCGTGGACCAGCCTGCAGGCCTGGCACGGGAGCACTCCGCGTCCCCTGGGCTCTGTCTGCGGGACTCCCGGGCGCCCCAACGCTCTGGTGCAGGTGGGTCCCGCTGCAGCCCCTCCCGCCCAGCGCCCCTCCCGCCGTCCCCCTCGCCCTGTGACACTTAGGTCAAAACCCAGTTCACTCTTTTTTTTTTTTTTTTTAATAATGTCATAAAATGTCTTTTTTGTCGTTGTTAAAGGTTTGGGAAGTCCTGGGGCTGTGCGGACTGTCATTCTAGTAGACTTTATGCTTTAGGTACCCTGCAAAATTGAGCAGATGAGACAGAGCTCCCCGACACCCCTGTCCCCCCACATGCACAGCCCCCAGCCGCAGTCAGCCCCCCGTTTGCTGTAATCCCGGGCGGGCCATTGTCCCAGGGTCCCCCTGATACACACAGGCGTCTACCCTTGTGGCTCTTCCCGTGGATTTTGACAGATGTAATAGGAGATGTACTCCCCATTAGAGTACCTACAGGATAGTTCCCCTGCCCTAGAGACCTCCTTGTTCTCCTGACTCATCCCCACCTTGTGTGCATGGTGTCATCTTTTCCAGAAGGTCAGAGACTTAGGATCCTGCTGGATGGCCTTCTCGGACTGGCTTCTTTTTATTTTTTTTTTTTTAATTTTTATTTATTTATGATAGTCCCACAGAGAGAGAGAGAGAGAGAGAGAGAGAGAGAGAGAGAGAGATTGAAGCAAAGACGCAGGCAGAGGGAGAAGCAGGCTCCATGCAGGGATCCTGACGTGGGATTCGATCCCGGGTCTCCAGGATTGCACCCTGGGCCAAAGGCAGGCACCAAACCGCTGCACCACCCAGGGATCCCCGGACTGGCTTCTCTTACTTAGCGATACGTGTTCGCGGCTCCTCTGCCTCTTCGTGGTTGACAGCTCTTCTTTTTAGCCCTAATGGACATCGCTCAGCCTGGTTGTACCACATGCCCAGTCCCTGCAGAGTTGTCATGGTCCTTTCCAGGTCGGGCCATCAGGAACGAAGCTGCTTGCTGTGAATACCTCCGTGCAGGTATTTGCATGGACGTCAGGTTCTAACTCAGTTAACTGGTCAGGAGTGACCGCTGCCCGGGGCAACAGGTGGTGGGGTTCTGGGACAGACCGCCAGCCTCTGCGTGGGGCCCCAGGGAGCGCGAGTCCCGCCACCTCCTTGCTCCTGTGCTCAGCGCCCTGGGCGGCGGCCTCTGCTGGGTGCTCGGTGGGCTGGGGGGCCCGGGGCCTTCTGCCCGCCTTGCCCTGGTGCGGCGGGGGTGGGCACTCCTCGGGGCTCTGTTTGCTGTCTTCGGGGACGCTCCAGATCTTCTGCCCCATTTTCTGACCGGGTTGCTTGTTTTCTTTTTTCTTTTTATTTTTTTTAAAGATCTTATTTATTTATTCATAAGACGCAGAGAGAGAGGCAGAGACACAGGCAGAGGGAGAAGCAGGCTCCATGCAGGGAGCCCGATGCAGGACTCGATCCCAGGACCCCGGGGTCGCACCCTGGGCCGAAGGCAGATGCTCAGCTGCTGAGCCCCCGGGGTGTCCCTGTTTGTTTACTTATTGTTGATTTTGAAGAGTTCTTTTGTGTGTTTTGGAAAACCGCCCTTTATCCGAGATGGCTCTGCAGATACTTTCTCCTAGTCCGTGGTCTGCCTTCTCCTGCCAGTGTCTTCCACACAGAAGTTTTAAAGTTGTATTTTATTTTATCACTGCATTTTGGAACTTTTTTATATATATATAGTCCGGGCTGTCAATTGTTTTTCTCATGGATTTTGTCTTTTGTGTAGTATCTCCGAAGTCGTGGCTGAGCCCAGAGCCATTGGGGTTTTGTCCTGTGTGCTCTCCTGGGAGTGAGATGGGACCGTGCCTTTTGTGTTACCTTGTTAAGGGTGTGTGTGGTGTGGTGTGGAACCGCCTCGCGCTGGCAACTGGGATGGGCGAGTCATAGCCCACATGGAGCTAATCCTGCTGGAGGTCCTCCTTACCCCAAAGCCTGTTCTTCTTAGAGATAAATTTTAAAATTTATGACAAGTCTACTGTAAAACTTCTACCTACAAAATTTTATTTTAAAGTTAAAAGAGGTAGGAGTTAACAGTGGGGAGGGATTGGTGGATCTGTTCAGGCCAGTGTCTCATTCATTAGCTGTGTCTCCAGAGAGTCAGCGGCTGGTGGGGGCCCTGCCCTGCTCTGGGACCCCGTTAGGTTGGCACTGCTGGCTATGGGTCTGCTTCCCTGGAAATCAGGTCACATGGCTATAATCTGTGTTTTATTTAAAAAGAAAAAATAGCTTAATGCTAAGTTGCTTTTGTTTTTTTTTAAAGATTTTATTTATTCATGAGAGACACAGGCAGAGGGAGAAGCAGGCTCCTCGAAGGGAGACCGACGTAGGACTCGATCCCAGGTCTCCAGGATCACGCCCCAGGCTGCAGGCGGCGCTAAACCTCCGAGCCACCTGGGCTGCGCCAATGCTAAGTTTTAATAAGTTTGAGATGTGAGGTGTACAAAGTCGGTGCTGGGATGGGGGAGCACTGAGCTGTGACCACCACAGTTTTAACACCGTAGAAGACAACCTCAGCTGCTCCTCTGCTGTTGGCCCTGTTGTGAAGGGCCAACAGCAGAAGGGGCACTGGTTTATATTAAAATCTAACAGTAAGGTTTGTAAAGCACGTCATTCATGACAGTCATTTAAGAGACAAGTTTTTATGAGTCCCATGTTTATTGAAAAAGACATGTTATGCACATGGTAGTAGATTTTTGGACATTAAATGTTAGCTCTAAACTCCTTCCCAGGGATCCCTGGGTGGCGCAGCGGTTTAGCGCCTGCCTTTGGCCCAGGGCGCGATCCTGGAGACCCGGGATCGAATCTCACGTCGGGCTCCCGGTGCATGGAGCCTGCTTCTCCCTCTGCCTATGTCTCTGCCCCCCTCTCTCTCTCTCTCTCTGTGACTATCATAAATAAATAAAAATTAAAAAAAAAAGAAGAATTTAAACTCCTTCCCACTTTCCTATAGGAAGTCTTGCTGCTGTGTTGAGTAGCGATCCGTGAGAAATACTTATGCACATATGTAAACGTATGTTCAAGATCATACATTGACTACAAGCCTCTCTGCATCCTAAATTGTCCCCTAATAATGTGTGTTTGTGGACCACTTCCTGTCTTAGGAACAGGAGAGAATTGTGTGGCTGAGAAGAATTTCAGTTTTAAGGCTGCATAATATGAAATGTCAGAATTTAATGGGGCCTCTTCTGATGGAGGCTGAGGTTGCTGAGCCTTTTTTTAAACGTCTACCTGTCAGGTTGCCACGTAGCAGAGAGGGAGGTTCAGAGGCTCTACTAAAGGCAGATGGTACGGTTCCTCAGCTGCCTTGAGCTGGACTGCAAAGGGCCATAGCTAGCTTTAAATGGATGCCTGTATTTTATTTTTAAGTCATCTCTACATCCAACGTGGGTCTTGAACTCACAACCCTGAGATCAAGAGTCACACGCTCCACCAACCGAGCCACCCAGGTGCCCCTAAATTAATATTAATGCCTTTAAAAACAAACCTCAAAAAAAAAATAAAAAAAATAAAAACAAACCTCAGAGAATGTTTGCAATATTTTCATATTAATAATTTTAGGAGGGGGGGGAACCTGGGGAGCTCAGTTGTTAAAGCATCTGCATTGGGCTCAGGTCATGGTCCCCGGGTCCTGGGATGGAGCCCGCATTGGGCTCCCTGCTCCGCGCGGGGTCTGCTTCTCCCTCTCCCTCTGCCCCTCCCCACTGCTCGTGCTCCTTCTCTTTCTCATAGAAATAAATAAAATCTTAAAAATAATTTTTAAGAGGCTTACACATATTCTACATGCAACTATTCCCCTCTCCCTGCCCCTAAATCAGAGAACATTCTAGGTGTTTTTTAAACTGTTTTGAAGGTAGGAAGAACCAAGGGCTGGCAAACCTCAGTTTTGGTTGCGCTGAAGTCCTCTTTTGTGATGGTATGAAGGCTCTTTGAAGCTTGTTTGGGAAGAAGGTAAACTAGGTAGTTATGGGTTATCTGAGCTCCTCGTTCAGAAGGTACGAGCTGTGAGGCCTCGCGTTCTCTCTGGGGCATGGATGGCATATTGGGGAGAGGTGGGCTTTTAGTACACAGTGGGGGCTGTACCAGCCTTTACACCTGCAGTCTCTCTGATCCCTGAAGAGCTGCTTGCTGGTGTGTGTTTCGGGGTCGTATATGGAATTGGCTTGTGTGGGTAGATTGACTTTTTAGGAAGCAATCCCCTGTTGATGACCTTTATTTATTTTTATTTATTTATTTATTATTTTTTTGTTGATGACCTTTAAAGGTTACTTCTAGTCCGTTTCTGTTACAACATGCGGTGAAAGTCGCTTCATGTGTCTGAGGATAAATTTCTAGAAGTGGAGCTACTGAGTCCAAGGGCATATGCTTTTGTAGTTTTGATAGATCCTCTCAATTGCCGTCCCAGAGAGGTTGCGTGAGCGCAAACTTTGGCAGTGAGTGGATGGGGTGTCTTTCACAGCAGGGCTGCCAATATGATATCATGCACTGTGTTTCTAAAATTTTAGGTCTGTTGAGTGAAAAGTGGTATTTTAACATGGTTCTAATTTATATGTTTCTCATGGAAAATATGAAACAGCTTTTCGTATGTTTACGAGCCTAAGCGAAGACTTCTGAGAACGTCCTCGCCAGTCCTGCTACCCCATCATCAGGTGCATTAAACTATAGGCAGAATAATTGCATTTCCATGACATACAGCCTGGTATTTCAGATTCTGATGTACCTCAACTGAGTCGTATCGCTGTCACTTGTCAGCCAGGCGACCCCGTGCAAGCCCTAGGCCTAGCGAAGCTTCAGTTTTGTCTTTGAACTGCAGAAGTGGGTTAAGGATAAGCTCACACTAATGCTTCTCACCTGCTGTGTTAGGGCCCTGTTAGTAGCCCCTGACATGGGTTAGGGCCACCACTTGCCAGATGGGGAAACCAGTCAAAAGCAGGACGGTGACCTGGAAGGGGCCCAGGGCTGGTGGGTGGTGATCAGATGTGAGTCAGGCTCCTGGGTGCTCTTTCTGGTTCTGAGAATCCTCCTTAGCATGCTGGGATGGACTTGTTGTCCGTGTTAGTTCAGCTGGTGGGGTGCAGATGACAGGAGTGAAGGGGAGACCCTACACATCAGGACAGCTGGCTCTGTGATTTTAGTCCCTTGATAGGTGTTCAGAGAACACGTACTATCGATATTGGTCTTCTTCAGAGTCACTCGGCTCTAGATGCACAGACAGCCCCACAGAGAAAGGACGTCGGGTTCACTGCCGTCCCCACCATCCCTACCCCAGGAAGAGCGCCGGGCACCTGGCTGGTGTGCATCGGTCCACACCTGTGAGACAAGGGTTTTCAGGGAGCGCCTGCGCTCTGGTAACTGCTGCGTTGTTGTGGTGAGTGAGGCACTGGGGAGTCCTCGAACACGACTCATTTTCACTGGGTCTGGAAGGATGAATAGGAGTTCTCCAGCCTCCGGAGATCTGACTCATGTCTGGATGCGGATTCATTTGGGGGAAGCAAGTATGTCTCCGTAGGGTTAGTCTTGTTGGACACCGACAGGAGCCAAGTCGGGTTTAGTCAGCAGCACTGCTTCTGTCGGATGTGGGTAGGGGAGGGTTATCTGTGGGGAGGGGAACAGGAGGCAGAGCAGGGAAAGGTGGAGCAGGCCCCCCCAGATTCAGCTAACTCATCTCAGGGTTGGAGGATACTCTTACTTGGGTGCAAAAATTTTCTAGTAGCCACATTAACATTTTTTTAAAAGGTGAAATTAATTTCAGTGCAATTTTGTAAACCACAATATTAATTATATCCATATGTAAGCAATAGAAAAATTTGTGTGGGGCGCCTGGGTGCTCAGTCGGTGAAGCGACCGGCTCTTGATTTCAGCTCAGGTCATGACCTCAGGGTCATGGGATCGAGCCCACTCCGTGCTCAGCAGGGAGTCTGCTTGAGGCTCTCTCCCCCTCTGCCCTCCCCACTCGCCTACGTGCTCACTCTCTCACACGTGTGCTCTGTCAAATAAATAAATCTTTTTAAAAAGTTTGTGAACGAGGCATTTTTTCCCATACTAAATAAATCTTTGAAATCTGGTGTATACGGTGCATTGACCAGCATGTCTCAATTTGGATGTTAGCTTGTCATCAAAAATACTTGATAAATATTTGGATTTTATGAAATTTGCAGTTAAAAAAGTGGATTGTTTTATCCAGTTTGTTCCAAACACACTTAAACGTTTTCCAGTAGCTGAGTTGAGGACACTTTTACAATGACGTTTAGATCACTAGAAATACAGCTTCCCAGCTGTGCCAGCCTGTGCAGCTGTGGGGTTCCTAGCGGACAGCATGGCTCCTGAGTTTGCCCTCGTTCAGACGAGCCCAGTGGACGGGTCTGCGAGTTCCGAGGCCTCCAGTACTTGGGCAGGTCCCCAGGCCATGGCCCTGTCCCTAGCACGGTGAGTGTTGTGAGGACAAACAATTCGGGCCTGACGTTGGTCCCCAGGCCCTGGCCTGCTGCTGTGTGTGATGTTCATCGGGAAAGGCTCCCGTTAAGCATTTAGGTGAAAACTGCTACTCCTCTAAGAGGTTAAAGTCCTAATGGATAAATTTTACACCCACTCGTTTTTACTAGAGTGTGAGGTAGCATGACTTAGAATATTCCTGAATAACCCCCTCTCCGTGTCCCATTGGCATTGGCTTGTGGGTTTCGGCGTGAGATGGGACGGGGAGTGACGGAGCAGAGTGCCTGCAGGCTGCATCTCCCCACGCCCAGCTCTTCCTCAGATAGGGGGCCCCACAGCTGAGTCGGAGGGAGAACCACCTGGTGGGGAGCACGGCCTCCTTTGCCTTGTGTCTGGGTTTGGGGTTAAGGTGTGCTGTAGGGGCTAATCAGCCCCAGTTTTAGGAATAAAGACCCAAGACTGAAGCTCCAGAGGCCTCTCACCTGTTACTTAAGAACGAATCCTGCTTTGGACCAGGGGCAGCCACAGAACTTTGTGGACTTTGCTGATTTCCTGTCTGTCCGCAGCAGGTGCATCATCACACCGTGAGCGAGCTCTCCTTGGCCTTAGAGGTGTGGGGAAACTCAGAAACCCAAGTTTCGGCCCCGAAAGTCTAGGGGGAGCTGCTGTGAGGGAAGACAGAGTTTTGTCACCTGGGCTTATCCAGATGCCGAGGGTGGGGGGTGGGGGGGTGGGGGTGGTGGTGCAGAGGCAGGGTGAGCACACACGTCCCAGGACGCTAGTGGGTGTTCCGTAAGCAAAGAAAACTGGGTTCACTTCTAGTGTTGTAGGTGGGAGTAGAGCATTCTGGATGAATTCCTTACCGCCGAACCTCAGCGGCTGATAGCCATTGCTCCTCGTGTCTGGGAGCTGTTTTGGATCCTCCTGTGGCTGCTTGCTGTGATGTGCAGGAAGTGGAATGCTCGATAGAGAAGTCTCTAGAAATAGGTGACTGTGCTCGCCCTGCGACGTGGGCACACTAGGTCCTCACGCCGCACCGATTCGGGACTCCCTCACCTGTCCGGGGACCCGTGCGTGAGCCGCCTGGCCTTGACGGTGGCCCGTGCACCTGCTCCCGGCCCAGGCTGCCCTGGGAGGCCCCGCTGTCTCAGCCCCGCTCGCCCACCGCTCGCCAAGCCCTGTCCTGCAGCCTCGCTGGCGCCCGTTTGCGGGCGTTTTGTACCTTGTGTTGGGGAATTTGTGGTTGTAAATGGTCCCCTTGCGGAGCGTGGCCATGCTGGCTGGTGTTCCTTAGGGGGAAGGCTGCATGGACCTTACGGAGAGGACAGTCGTGAAGCAAGCTTTGTTCAGGTGCGAGTCCAGTGCTAACGAATGAGTGTGCATGAAGCAAGCTGTTTACAGAACACACACAAGCAAGGTTATGTGTTGGTGGATTGATGGAAACGTGGCCAGAGGCTCACAGAAGCCTGACCCTGTCTGTCCCCTGAGAACAGTGACTCGGTATTGTGGTAGAGTGCGCATGGCCACTGTTACCCAGCGCTACCTCCGACAATGACACTTGACGGTGTTTGACGTTCAGGAGTTCAGGGAAGTTCACAACCCGTGTCACGTCGTGTAGCCACTAACAGGAATTTGAACCCAGGTTTCTCTGGGTGTATCTATATATACGTAGGTGTGTGTGTGTGTGTCTGTGTGCACGTGCACAGACGTGTATGTACTGTCTTCTGAGTAGGCCCCACACCCAGCCTGGGGCAGGAGTTCATGCCTCTTGTGACAGAGCCGCCAGGTGCTCTGAGCATGTTTTTACTACACTGCGTCTCTTACTTGGGGATCATGAACTTGTAATATCATTTTTTTTTCATTTTCCAAATGTCGATACTTCACATAAAGAAACACTCTAGGGTCTCAGTGATGCAAGCCTTCAGGAAGCAGTGACGGCACCGGCCCGGCCCCCGCCCCTTGCACAGCAGTTTGCAGCTCCTCTGGGGAGCTGGCGGTGAGAAGCAAGGCCCTGGGGAGGAAGGGCTGGCAGGGACACGGCTCCCCGTCTGTGTACACCTCTTTCTTCTTACTTGTTTGAGGAGGAGCACGTGGAGTTTGGAGCAGCCCTTGAGGAAGCACAGCGCGAGGCACAGCAACGCCGCGTAGCTGGTGCAGACGTGTGTGCGGAGGAGACCTGGGAAAGGCCCTTGGGGAGTTCAGGCTTCGCCTTTTATGTAAATATTCAAGATTCATGATCTTGTGCAAGGAATACTTGTCTAAGGAGGAGGGACTAGAGGCAAATGCAGGTAAAACGAGTCGCATTCTGGCGTGGCCGCCCACCCGTGATGGGGAGTCCGAGGACTGAGGCTGCAGGAAGAGCTTGCCCAGGCGGGTCGGGGTCTGTGCCTGCGGAGGTGAGGGTCGAGGCCTGAGGGGTGGGTGGCTGGAGGGACCGCCACAAAGATGTCGGGGGACCGTGGCTTTAGGAGCAGTAGGATGACACCTCTGACGTCCCGCTGAAGTGCCTAGTGGGGACGCACGGAGGCTGGACACGCCGAGACGCTCACCGCTTGCAGCACGATCGGGAATCCGCAGGGACCGCCCCCCACTCCGAACTCAATTCGATCGATAAGTCCCCCGGATGCAGGGAAAAGCAGTGGGCAGCGCGGTGTGCTGACGAAGGCCCTGTCAGACCCGGGCCTCAGCGTGTCACCAAGCTTGTGACGTGAGGCCAGCAGCTAGTCTGCGTCCTAGACCTTACGTGACCATTAAGGGCCAGAGAGAAAACAGGTGAAGCTTTTCTGTGGGCCGCGTGGTCTCTGTCGCTGCAGCTTTGCAGGTGTCGCCGACAAACGGCCATAGACAACATGTGAATGAATGAGCTCGGGCGTTCCAATCAAACTATTTACAAAAGCAATGGGGCCAGTCTGCAGGCCATTATTTGCTAATCTCTATTTTATTTTTATTTTATTGATGTGTACTTGACATAAAATATTATATTAGCTTCAGGTGTGCAGCCTACTGATTCAGCATTTCTGTATATTGAGGCGTGATCACCGCTCTAAATCCAGCCACCACGTGTCACCGTACCAAGTCGTACAGCGGAACCGGCTGTGTGCCCTGTGCTGGGCTGTACATCACACCCCCTTGTCTTAATACTTTATAACTCGAAGTTTATGCCTCTTCCTCCCTCCCCATCTGCCCCTGGCAACCGACAGATTGTTCTTTGTATCTGTGAGTTTGTTTCTGTTTGCTCATTCTTTTTCTTTCTTTTCTTTTCTTTTTTCTTTTCTTTTCTTTTCTTTCTTTCTTTTTCTTTTCTTTTCTTTTCTTTTCTTTTCTTTTCTTTTCTTTCCTTTCCTTTCCTTTCCTTTCCTTTTTTTCTTTTCTTTTCTTTCTTTCTTTTTTCCTTTCTTTCTCCTTCCTTCCTTCCTTCCTTCCTTCCTTCCTTCCTTCCTTCCTTCCTTCCTTCCTTCCTTCCTTCCTTCCTTCCTTCCTTCCTCCTTTAGATTCCAGATAGAAGTAAAATTATACGGTCTTTCTCTGACTTATTCCACTTAGTATCATATGCTGTAGGTCCATCCATATTGTTGGAAATGACAAGATTCCATCCCCTTTTTATAGCTGAGTGATATTCCATCGTGAACCCGCAGCCCCTACCCGAGGAGCCGCAGGTACACATGCTGCATGCGTGGCCCCTCTTGGTGGGGGGAGCATCGCTTAAGAACCAGAAGTCTGGGCTCTGCGGCTAAGCCGCAGGACGATCCCCTAACCTGCCCAGGATCCCCTCCCTTCAGAGGCCCCGATTCCTCTTCACTCAGATCTGTGCGGCGCCCTCTGTGGGGACAGGGATGGGGACTGGGTGAACAGGGCACGGCCCTCCCAGCGTCTGTCTCCTGTCTCCGCTGCTGCCCGGCTCTGCCCGCCAGCCTCACGGCAGCTGAGCATCACACAAAGAGTCACACTTCAGGGCGTCTGGGGGAGCCGGGGGCGGGGGTTTGAATGGCTCTGAGGTCTGCTTGGTGCTTCCTGGGCGTTTGCTTAGGCGGGAAGGGAGCGGTTCTGGCGGAGGGCTGGCTGGCGCGCTCCCCGAGCCCCTAAGCTTAGACACGCAGGGCCTAGCGTGCTCGCTCCCCGCCTCCCTGATGCCACCACGGGAGCCGGGGTCACCGCCTGCCTGCCTGCCCCGTGACCCGGAGACCGTGGGCCGCTGCCCTGCACACATCTCACCTGAGGTCCACGGGCTGCACCCTGCCCCCCGCTGCGTCCCACCTGCCTGCCCATCCCCACCCGGCTGCTCTCCCCTGGGGCTCCCTACCTGGGCCGGTAGCCCGCCGACGCCCCCTGGGAGGCCCCTGGAGCTGCCTGCGGCTCTCGGCCACGTCCCACCGACCACCGTCCGTTGACTTTCCATCTGTTGCTCCTGTCCACGTTTTCGCCAAAGCACAACCTCCTTTTCCAAGCCAACTTGTCCATGGTTCTGTTCCCATCCAAAAACCCCCAAAGCCTTCGGGGTGACCTGTGAGGCCTGGCTGCCTTTCCAGCCTCTTGCCACCTTCCCCCTCTGCTGTCCCCACCCTCCAGCCATGTTGAACTGCTTGCAGTTTGGCCAGTGGGTCAGGACCCCCACCCTCTGCTCCAGGTTTAGCTGGTCCCCATCAGCTTCCTCTCCTGGGAACTCCTCCTCCTCCCCAACCCAGTCTCCTCTCCTGCCTGGCCCCTTCCTTCCAGTAGCGTCTCCTCCTCCCCCTGGAGGCTTCCTTGGCCCTCTCCCCTAGATTCGGGGCTCCTGCTAGGGGTTTCCATGGCACCCCGCGGTGACCTTACTGCGGCACTGATGACCTCTCTCTGGGTGCTCCTCCAAAGTGGGTCGTGGTGATTATCTCTTCTCTGCCCCGGCACAGTGTCTGGCTCTCTGTATGTGGGACGCATAAACACATTTTATAAGTTAGAGAAAGAAACTTTGTCCAAGTTGTCTTGCAGTGGCAGCGGGATGTCAGAGTTTTAACGTATCCTGCTCTGTGTATGTGATTTGCCCCAGGGACAGAGCCCGGTGACTGTCCACGGTTCCAAGTCCTCGTAACTAGCTCATTTCTTGCCTATCCTTGTAGTACCTGTCACCGGCCCCTCCACTTTGCCGGGAGGAGCTGACCCCTAGGCTGCCATCCAGGAGCCCGTGACTGACAGACCCGGGATCTTTGCCAAGTTTAAGAAAAATAAGGTAGTTAGCAGGGGTGCCAGCTGTCCAGGTTCTAGGAGTCAAAGCTCATGATTTCTCCTCGTATATTCATCTGTGCCTTCAGTGGAAGCAGCTTGCAAAAATAAAGAGCACAGTAGGGACGGAGCCCCAGCTGAGAACCTGGCCGTTGTGGTGGGTGGCAGGCAGGGAGGGAGGATGAGGGAGGCGGTTACCCTCAGGGTCAACATTTCAGGTTGTTCCCGAAAAATAGTTGCAAAGGCAACCAGCCAGAGAGGAGATGGGTGGCTCCCCAGCCCCTGCCCTCTGTGGTTCTTGGCACTTTGGCTGCCATCAGATTGATGAAATCTTCCCAGTCCTGACAGAAGTGACAACCTCAAGAGGAAAAAAGTATGTTTCCGCACTGGATAAAAGATTAAAACAACACAAAGAAGCAAACCCGTTCCTGCATAAGGGCTTCAGTACTTGCCTTGTGCAAAATGTTGTGAGTTAATACCTTTGTCTCAGGGGGATATTTTTTTCTCCTTAAATCTTCAGAGTTATTTCCAGAGTTGCAAAGGATATTTCAAAAACCATGTCTGAAGTTGAAAGTGCCCAAGTACAGCCAGCTCTGGGTGGAAGGACAGAGAAAAGGGGAGAGTGTCCTATTGAGAGATGAGGGAGTTATCACCTGCAAATGCTAATGTGGGATGTGAATAGGAGTTGTTTTAAAGACTGAGAACTATAATGGCTTTAAAAAAAAACTAATGATTTCTGGAAAGTTGAAGCAAAATGAATTGAATTACTGTGATAATTAAAGAACAGTTCATTTATTTTCAACTATATTTCTATATTTTTCCAGTGCAAAAACTATAGGATTTATGAAACTCAAATGATTGGAAGTGTAGGTTTGATTCAGAAAAGAAACCTGAATAGAAATGATTCCTTTCCATAGATACAATATTTGACTTTAAATTTGGTTATTAAACTATTAAAGAGGGCAGGCCCGGTGGCTCAGTGGTCTGGCACTGTCTTCAGCCCAGGGCATGATCCTGGAGACCAGGGATCGAGTCCCACATCGGGCTCATCGAGTCCCACATCAGTGAATAAATAAAATCTTAAAAAAAAAAAAGTACGTAAGATTAAAAAAAAAACTATTAAAGGAATCGGCCTACATGAAGTATAAGTTAAGTCATATTTAAAATCACAAAGTGATTTTTACTTTTAAAAAGTAAATTTTTTAATTTTTCAAAGATTTTAATTATTTCTTCATGAGAGATGCACAGAGAGAGGCAGAGATACAGGTAGAGGGAGAAGCAGGCTCTGTGCAGAGAGCTGATGTGGGACTCGATCCCAGGACTCCAGGATCACGCCCTGGGCTGAAGGCAGACGCTAAACCTCTGAGCCACCCAGGCTGCCCACATATGTGCTTTTTAAATTATAAGATTGTCACAACAAGTTCCATTGATAAGTACTAATAAGTAGCTTATCTTAAAAATTCTGTTTAGAAAAATGTGCGTGTCCACACCTTTTTAGGAGCATAGCTATCTGAATAGCAAATTATTTCAAATGGATTTCCAGAACACATTAGGATGGGTGTTGTGTTTAGAACCTGAATATTCTTATTGAAGATTATTCATTTTAAGAGTCAACAGCGCACTAAGTCTCTGGGATAAATACATGTCCTCAAAGTGACTGGTGCCTAAGATCCTCAATAGATCTGAGCAATCATGCTGTACTTCGGTATTAGGAAGCTCTCACTCTTCCTGAAGGATCAGCGTGAATGAAGGTGGATATTTTTTATGCAACATCTTTTTTCTTGCAACATTTCACTACATGCACTCAGACTCCACGTCACAGCAGATCGTTTTCAGGGAACACCTCGCATCATTTAGATGGAGTGTCTTCTTCTCAGTGCTGTAGCTTCAGTTGTCCGGTAACAAAAAAAGACAAAGAGGGGGAAATCCTGGCAAGGGGGCCAGTTTCGAGAATTGTTTTGAAGCAGTCATTATACTCAGGTGGCTGGCAGGCTACTGCAAGCAGAGATGCAGGAGGCGGTCAGAGCCGGGCCGGCCGTAGACTGGGCGTCGTCTCAACGCAGCAGGTGCTGGTGGCCAGCGAGCAGCGAGCCGGCTGGACTCTTCCCTTCTGCGGGGTCACTTCCTTCCTCCCTCCTACCACCCACTTGGGGGGCTCTCAGGCTTACAGGTTTTTAGGTGAAACAGAGCTGGGGGGCGGCCGACGCGCAGTTCTGCTGGGGCGGGGGGGGGGTGACCTCGGCCGCGGCTGGCGGACCCCTCCCTGAGCCTCGTCCGGCCGTGTGGCCCCGGCAAGGGTGGGGTAGGAGCGTTCTCGGGGGGCTGCGGGTGCAGTGGGGCTCCGGGCTCGCGTGGAACCCCCTGCTCCTTGGTTAGAGGCAGAGCTAGACGGGCACGCCATCCGTGGCTCAGGGGTCCAGAGTGAGGGCGTCGGGAGCCCCTGGCCATCCGTGCGCTCAGGGGGTCAGAGTGACAGCATTGGGACCCCTGGCCGCCACTGTCACCCACTTGCTGGCCACAGGCCCACTTCCACAGCTCACCCTGCAGCAGCCCTGGCGTGGCCTTGGCCCAGAGCTCCAGCTCTTCCGTGTAGAGTGGGCCGGTCCGGTAGGTGCGACAAGGGCCGCTCCCAGCGTCACCGTTCCCGGGGTTTCTGTTTTGCTCCTCCTGCACCAGAACCTCCGGGGGGAGCGGCTCTTCTGGGTCCCTGACTCCCTGTGGCGCTGGCCGTGGCCCTGCTGCCCGCCGTGAGCGCCCAGGACCGCCTGTCCCCACATTCTTGCCGGTCGGGAGTTCTACAGTCTGGACGGCCGGACGCCCCTCTGGGGTGCGAGGCAGGTGCACTGTGGCACCGAGATCCTGAGAGTCACCCTCGACGGCAGTTTGGTAACAACGAGGATGCCCTCAGCCTGTGGGCTGATCCTGCAGGAGGAAGCCACTTGCGGAAGAGCAACTTCCGTTTCTTTGTGCTCTGTGCCACCGAGAGCTTTGCTCTGCAGTTGTCACTCAAGCAGCTGCCCCCCAGAGTGTCAGCGGACCCAAAGAGTCTTCGGTGCTGCAGTTCAAGGTTCAAGAGATCGGCCAGCTGGTGCCTCTTCTACTGTGTCCATGTGTCCCCATCAGCCGCACCAGGTGGCAACACAGGACTCTGATGGCACGAGGTTCTGCTTCAGGTGTTCATTCCTGTTTGCCTCAGATCTTTATAGACGCACATGGGACTGTGTGGTTTGACAGTTGAGGTGGGCCTAGTGATGATTTAATGCAGTGGTTCTCAGCTTCGGTCGCCCACCAGAATCCCTGGGGAGGGACTGCAAAAATTCCCATGGGCCTGCACCCCAGGCCACTTAGATCAGCACGTCTGGGGATGCCTAGGATGGCTCAGATGTCGTGTCGGGGCCGAGAGTCACTGATCTAATAAACCCCCCTCATCTGTCAGATAATGTTCACCCTCTGTGAGTTTGCAGGTCACACAGGTGGTTCGCAGGAGAATCAGAGGACATCCCATTTCTCAGCCTGTCCTTTGAATCTGTGTGCAAATACTTTGCCCACGCTTTGGGTTCAGGAGTAGTGTAGGCTTTTCTGTCTGACCTAAGGAAGCTGAAGCTGTTAATTACAGTTGGGGATGTGAAGTTTGCAGTCCTGTCGACTTCATTTTTTTTCCCCGGTGACTTAATGTTTAAGCAGCTTGTATCACAGTCAGTTTTATTCCTAATCAAATTAGATGGTTAGAACTCCTTAATTTAAAAAGAAATTCGTGATATTAAAGCCTTCGTGTGTAAGCATCCCATCTAAGCCAGGCACAATCATGATCGCTACCATGTGTCATCTCTTGCCTGGTGTTCTGTGGCAGCTGGGCCTGGCACCTAGTAGCTGCCTGGCTAAGCCTTGGTTCCTGCATTAGCACGATGGAGGGAGTAGTAGCATCTTCCCAGAGTGTGAGTGGCCACTCAGGCACACGAATGACATAATGCTTCAAGTGCTTAAGATGGTGTCCAGGATGCAGTTTTAGCTATTGTTATCTGTCCTGGCCTAGACTAAGTGTTATTACCTGGATTACTTTAATTCTTATAAAAACCTAGGGAGGCACTATTTCTCCCATTTTGCAGATTAGAAAACTGGGGCACTCCGTTAATTGCCTAAAACACAAGACCCTAGGGAAGTGTCTACTTAGCTCCAGAACCCAGGCAGTTACCCATTATCATCAGGTGCTCGGTGCGTGTACATGCATGTGTGAGTGGGTGCACATGACACCCACAGTAAAATGTTCTGTGGCTTCTGTCCTTGAGAAAAGGTCAGAAACCCCTTTAAGGCCCATTGGGTCAAGTAATAACGGGATAGAAGACGAATAGTCTTTCCCTTTGATTAATTTTGTTATCTGCTTTGAGTTTGAATCACACTGATTCTATATGAAAAGATTTCTCACTTGTTTGCTTTCCTGTTCACCTAAGGTGGACGGGCACTGTTTCTGTTAGTTGTCTCTGATTTAACGCAGCAATTTCCAAGGCATCTAAACTTTCTCCTTCAGCTCTGGCTCATCTCCAGCATTTAAAATCAACCTCACTGGGACGCCTGAGTGGCTCAGCAGTGGAGCCTCTGCCTCTGGCTCAGGGCATGACCCCAGGTCCTGGGATCGAGTCCCACATGGGGCTCCCCAAAGGGAGCCTGCTTCTCCCTCTGCCTGTGTCTCTGCCTTTCTCTCTGGGTCTCTCATGAATAAATAAATAAAATCTTAAAAATAATAAAATAAAATCAACCTCAGTGACAAACAAACATGTCATATGTATGTACAGCAGGGGGCACATTTTTAACTGTTCCTGTTTCTCAGATCAATCCGACCAGCTTGGATCAGATTCTCTCCTTTGAACCAGTTACTGCCTCCGAGAGCCTGGGACCCCGTGGGGGTAGTGCAGTTCTGAGGCAGAGGCTCTGCTCTCCACACCTGGGTTGTCTGTGGAGTCAGACAGTCTTGGGACTCCCAGGGGAGGTGGGAGCCCCCAGTGAAGATCAGTAGGGGAACAAATGCAGGGTGGCCCAGATGACTGATGTTGACCAGAAGGAAGGAAATAATGACCATTCAGGGGAGAACCACTACTTAGCCTCTCCACGAATAACCTTTCCTGAGGGCAGAACAGACGCGTGTGGGCGTGCTAGCCCCGCGGAGGGCGGGTGATGGGCAAAGCTTCCTGAGGAGTGATTCCTGGGCCTGCTGAAGCTGGACAGCCCAGAAAGAAGTAGCCAGATGGAGAAGGGTCACCCACTGTCTCTTCCGAAGAGCAGTGTGTGGTGTGGCCTTTCCTGAGCAGGGCACGTGCAGAAGGCTGCCTGAGGTTCTCTGTGGCTGGGGTGAAAAGAGGAGCTCGGGGCAGATGAGCAGGTGGCTGGAGACCACACCGTCAGGACTACGGTCAGCCGTCGGAAGGTAAGCACATGAGGGCAGGAGGCTCTTCACCCACTTTTGTGTTCCCAGGACCCAGAACAGTATCTGGCACGTGGCAGGCAGCTACATTCTTGTGTGAATGAACCAGAGCCTTGCCAACTAGCTTCTATTTTATCCTTACTGCAATCAGCAATCACTGATGGGGGCTGTGAGTGGCACTGACAGTAGGAATTTGTTGTATCAAAAAAGAGAATATAAATGGAGGTGCTCTGCAAAGTAGGAGCTGTAGGAGATTGTGCAGAAGCAATGCAATGACTGCGTGTGTAAGAAGGCCACTAGCTGTTTTGCCAGATGCACGTGACCTCCTGCCAGGTACAGATGGTCGGTCTGATCCTTCTCAGGGTCTAGGATGTTCATTTTTGATGAGAGTGATGTTAGGGGACCTAGTGGATGCTCAGTAAATGGATGAATATGTCAATATATGATTAAGTATGTCCATGCTTCTTCATTCACCAAACACTCTTCCTGAGTGCCTGTCCTGGGCCAGGCCCTGTCCTAGGCCCTGTTTCAGTCTGTTCTTCACGGCTGCAAGTGCATGGTGGGTTGATTCTTCCCTTCCCTCTCTAGCAGTTCTCCTTTGTCCCTGTGCTTTTCCTGCAGTTGCCCTTTGGTTAGGGGTTCTGTGTGACATCACGCTGCTCATGGGATGCCCGATTTCCCATAAGTGCCTGGAATGGCAAGTGGCCTATGGTAAATTCTCTGTCCTCACCTTGAGTGTAGGGACTGAAAGGGTTAATTTGACCAAGTTTGGAAAAGTTGACTTGGAGGATGACCGAACTAGAGGGTAGCAGGGTGTAGGGCTGGAGAGTTCAAATGAGTTTAGGAGAATGACTGTTGGCCCACTGAGTATGAGTACAGGAGGATATAGGACAGGCGTTAGAGAGGCATTCATTAATGTTTTTCAAGAAGGGGCAGACATAATAGTATACAGTTTAGGATGATAACCCTGGTACCATCACATAGGGTAGATTGGATGAACACTAGACTGACCCATCCAGTGACTTCAGTCATCCAGTAGGAGCCAGCAAAGTTTTGAGTAAGGGGACCCACAGTTGAAATGTGAGGTTAAATATGAACTATATTTCAGGGTTAGACTTAACAGATTTGGAAATGAATGCGATGTAGGGGTAGAAAAGAAGGAGGTGGTGATGAATCTGGACACACTGAGTTTAGGATGCTTGTAGGTCATTCAGGAACATATATCCAGTCAGGTGGCCTCTGAGAGCTGGAGCTTGGACCAGGGACATAGGCTGGGCTGAAGAAGCCCTGGGAAGAAGTGCTAGTATCAAGGAACAGAGGCAGGATAAGAAGAGATGGAGGCCAAACCTACAAAATGTCCACACTCCAGGAGTGGGAAAAGAAGAAGAGTGAGTGAAGGAATGGGAGAAGGAACAGCCGGAAAGGAGGTAAAGATCGTGATGTCACAGAAGCCAGTGTGTCGCTTGGTGGTGTGCCATAGTCCCTAAGATGCACGTTCTCGGGTGCACTGGAGGAGCCTCAGTCCTTTCACCCTGCTCTCCTCACCAGACCGTTGGTCTCTGGTTGTGTTGCCAATAAGTCCTAGATGATTGGCACAGGCTGCAGGCTGGCTCTCCTCCACTGTAACTGCTGCCACGGCCACTCTGCACTTGTGGGCAGGCCCTTGCCAGTGTCTCCACAACGCTACTGAAACCAACTGTAATTTTCCATAAGGTCTTTCTGAAAATTTTAGGATAAAAGGGGGAAACAACACAGGATTCTGTGAGGGATGGTAAATCCCAAGCACCTCTGGGTGTCACCGTTCAGAGCTCGTTGGCCAAGATGTGACCTTGAGATCCTTTCCCAGGTCTCCTCTGTGTGTTCTCCACACCCGTCACCAGGAGCTGCGTCAGGCCAAGCACAGCCAGAGAAGGGAGGTGCCCTCTTAGCCCCTGGAGGGCCCACCTTCCAGGTCCTTCTTGACAAGGGTTGACTGCCTCCCAAGATGAATGACATGGGGAAGTTCACATGCACCTCACCGCCTGTCCCATGTGGTGGCGTCTTGTTCATGGACCTGGCGGCAGGGCCCAGTTACACCAGTACATGAACCCGACGCAGTACAACCCAAGATACTGAGTCTCAACACAGACCCCAGGTCATCAGCCATCCTTCCTGGTGGCTCTTCCCAGTGTATTCTGCTGAATGAGCTGGAACTCGTGCCTGGCTTGCCTTCCTCCAGTCCTGGGGCTCACCTCTGAATCCTCTACACCTGGTACCCGAGTTAGAATCCACACAGCTCTCCAAGGACCAGCTTTTGATTTCATTGATTTTTCTCTACTATTTTCCTGCTTTAAATCTCACTGGTTTCTGGTCTAATTATCCTTTCTTCTGCTTACTTTAGGCTTTTTGAGGCAGATTTTATTTCTTTATTTATTTGAAAGAGAATGAGAGAGCGTGCAGAGAGAGAGGGACAAGCAGACTCTGTGCTGAGCGTGAAGCATGGCACGGGGCTCGATCTCACAACCCTGAGATCATGACCTGAGCCGAAATCAAGAGTCAGATGCTCAGCCGACTGGGTGCCACCCAGTCCCCGCTGACTTTGGATTTAATATGCTTTTCTTTTTCTAGTTTCCTAGGGTGGAACCTTCAGATTATTGACCTGAGGTCTCTCTTCTTTTCCATGTGCATCCAGTGCTATCTATGATCTATACATAAGCAACATAGTTAAATGCATTGTTGGTGCTACTATTTTAAATAAACTTTTTCATTAGATCAACAAAGAATGAGAAAAATAGAAGTTTTTCCTTTACCTTCACTTATTTCTTCTTCAGTGCTCTTCTTTTCAAGTTTCTGACCTTATTATTTTGCTTCTCTCCAAAGGACCTGTGATGTTTCTTGCAGGGCAGGCCTACCAGCAAGCGAATCCCTTCAATTTCTCTTTGTTTGAGGCCTTTTAATCTCCTCCACTTTTTTTATTTTTTATTTATTTTTTATTTTTTTTATGATAGTCACACAGAGAGAGAGAGAGAGGCAGAGACACAGGCAGAGGGAGAAGCAGGCTCCATGCACCGGGAGCCCGACGTGGGATTCGATCCCGGGTCTCCAGGATCGCGCCTCGGGCCAAAGGCAGGCGCCAAACCGCTGCACCACCCAGGGATCCCTCTCCTCCACTTTTGAAGGAGAATTGATAGTATATGAATCTCGAGGTTGGGATTTCACTCCATTCTTTTCTTGCTTGCATAGTTGTTGAAAAGCGAGATGTGATTCACCTCTCTTTTTTTTTAAGATTCTAAAAATTTGTTTGACAGAGGGAGAGCACGTGAGTGGGAGGAGGGGCAAAGGGGGAGTAGCTTCCAGCAGACTCCCTGCTGAGCACAGAGCCAGATGCAGGGCTTGGTCTCAGGACCCAAGAGATCATGGCCTGAGCAGGAAACAAGAGTCAGATGCTCAACTGACTGAGTCACGCAGGTGCCCCACTCTTGTCTTTTTTTTTTTTTTTACTGGTGTCATTTAGGATTTTTTTCTTTATCTTTGATTTTTGTAGTTTGGAAAACAATGTGTCAAGGTGTAGCTTTTGTGGAATTTTTGTGCTTGGTGTTCTCTGAGCTTCCTGGATTTGTGGTTTGGTTTCTGACATTAATTTGGGGAACATTTTCAATCATTGTTATTTCAAATATTTCTTCTGTTCCTTTCTCTCTTTCCCGCCTTCTGGTCTTCCTACTATCCGTCTATTACACTTTTGGTAGCTGTCTCACAGTCCTTGGATATTCTGTTCTGGCTTTTTGTCTTTGTTCTCTTTGATTTTTAGTTTTGAAAGTTCTTCTGAGGTTCCCTCAAGCTCAGGATTCTTTCCTCGGCCATGTCCACTCTACTAGTAAGCCCATTAAAGGCATTCTTCATTTCTGTTACAGTGTTATTGTTGTCATTTTTTATCTTCAGGGTTTCTTTCCGTTCTTTCTTCAGGTTTCTATCTCTGTCAATATTGCCCGTCTGTTCTTGTGCGCTATCTACTTTATCCATGAGAGCCCTTAGTACATTAATCATTGCTGTTTGAAATTCCTGGCCTGATAATCCCCACAACTCTGCCATGCCTGGTTCTGATGCTTACTCTCCCTCTCCAAATTGTGTTTTTTACCTTTTATTATGCCTGGTTTTTTGGTTTGCTTTTATATTTTGTTTTTACTATCCAGACGTATTGCAGCAGGTAAAAGAACTGCTGAAAACAGGCCTTATGTAATGTGGTGAGGAATTGGGGGAGGGGAAGCTTTCTATGATTACACTGCATGCAGTCTTTGCCTGGGGCTGTGAATTCACCAGTATTTTTATTTTTATTTTTTTTCTCCCTCCTTTGGCAGGAGAGGATGGCTAGAATCCGCTGGAATTGAGTATTTCCCTTCCCCTAGGTCAGTTAGGCTCTGGTTGTACCTATCAGGGTTAGGTTCTGCTTAACTAGTTTTCTCTGAGAACAGACCTTTTAAAAACACAGTTTTCTGATGTGTTTAAGAGTGGTACTTTTTCTCCTTCCATTCCAGAAGCACAGAGATTTTCTCTGATATTTATTGTGAGCATCTGGTTAAACTCCTGGAAGAAATTTTCACAAGCTTGCAGGGCTCCTCTGTGACTGGGTCCCCCTGGAGTTTTTAACTCACAGAGTTGTCTACACTGAGCCTTCTAGCATTCCTCAGTGATGGTTGAGATTTTTCTCGCCTGGTACTGGTTCCTGCTGTGGCTTCCACTTGTGAGGCTCTGCTCTGAGAAGCTGTGATTCTCTGTATTTGTCTGTCTGTCTCTCCTATCATGGGGACTGCTGTTTGCCCTGCATGCTCACCTCTCACACAGATGCTGGAAGAGTTTTTGCTCTAAGTCCACCAGCATCAGTAAATGTTGACCACTCCTACCTCAAAAGTCTCTCCTCTGTAGGCTCCAATAACCCAGCTCTTTAACTCAGCAGTTTATCTTCTCTGTCTGGCTGTCCCTTTGCTATTTCTTCCCAAGCGCTCACCTTTTTCTTCCTGACCCTGAATCAGGTTTTCTCATCTGTGGTGGTGTTGACATTTTGGACTAGATGATTCTTTGTTGTGGAGGATTGTCCTGTGCATTGCTGATGTTAGCAGCATTGTTGGCTCTGCCACTAGATGCCAGTAACAACGACCCCTCCCCCCCACCCCAGTTTTGACAACCAATGTGTCTCCAAACCTTGTCAAATGCCTCTGGGGAGTGAAGTTTGAGAACTGCTGAGAAGTTTCAGAAGTTGAGAACTGCTGTCCTTGACCAAAGATTTCCCTAAGATTAAGAAATACAGAGCATCCTATGGATTTAGTATCATCTTTGTCCTCCTTACTCCTGTGTTTGCATCTCTAGCTCTTGAGCTTTAGCTTATTGATTTGTTTATTTAGCCTATTTCCAGCCCCCTGTAAGATGATTTGAGCATAATGTCTAATCCTCATCTTCATTCAGTCCAAGCAAAACCTAAGTCACCATCTCTTCCATCTTTTCCAGCTCTGGTCACTCTCTCTTCATTTGCTCTGGCTTTGAAACATCATCACTATTAAAGCCCCTTTTTCCAGAAGCCCCACATTCAGTCACACCCAACTGTTGTAGTTTTCCTTCGGGGACATTCCTTTTCTCCCTTCGTTTAGCCCACATAGCTTTAAATGTGCATTATTACAACATTCTGACTCTTCACTCTGGCTCTAGGCATCCTCTTTGATCCAGCACATCACAGTTGAATATATTTTTAAATGACTGCTAAGTTTATGGCTATCCCAACTTTCTTTCCAGAACTCTAGGCTCACTCCTACACCCAGGTATTTTTATTTTATTGTCATAAAATACACAGAGCATAAAATTTATCACTTGAACCATTTTTAAGTGTTTGGTTCAGTGCCATTAAGTACATTTACAACGTTGCACAACCATTGCCACAGTCTGTTTCCAGGACCTTTTTTTTTTTATCACACCAAATAGAAACTGTACCTATTACACCATAACCCACTATTCTCTCCTCCCTCAGTCCCTGGTAACCTGTATTATTCTTCTTTGTGTCCCTATGAATTTGCCTACCCTAGGCACCTTCCATATGTGGAATGATTTAATATTCATCCTTATGTCTGGCTTGGCTCACTGAATATAGTATTTTCAAGGTTCATCCGTGTAGCATGTGTCCTGTTTAGGTTGAAAATATTTCATTTTATGGATATCCTGCATCTATGTATTGCCTAAGCTGTCCTTTGTCCAGAGGTGTCTTCCTCTTCTTTTTTACTTATCCATCCTTTAAGGTTCAGCTCAAATAGCAATTTCTCTATGGAATCTGCCATGAAGCTCAAGTGCACATTCACTCCCATTTGGTGTACATTTTACATGGAAATTTTTGTAATACACAACTGGTTACATATTTTTGTATTCTTGCACCATATAATTTGGGAGTTTATGACTCTCTGCATCTTTTTGGTATTTTTGTTGTAAATATCTATTTCCAGTAGACTAATAGGTAGACAGCTGTTTCTGAAACATGGGTTGATTGACTGCTTGTTTTCAGGAAATAAGTCTGTCTCTTCAGAAAAAGGTGTATATTCCAGAAGCTAGATTGGTGGAAGGAAGCATGTGATTCTTTTCATTTTATCAACAGACATTTAGCTAAGTTGTCCTTATGTTCTTCATTAGCCAGTGAAAAATGAAAGAACATAGCCTCTCATGAAGAAAGTAATTCATTTTCTTCTGAAACATTTCTTGAGGGTCCTTTCTCATTTCCAAATCTCTCAGCAGTACACACTCAGACTCTAGTCCTCCCTCTTTGTTCCTTATCTCTTATTTCTTTTCCATCCTCCATCCACATCCATAATGTACCCCAGACAGCAACACGTGCGTGCGCACACACACACACATGCTCTCTCTCTCTCTGTCTCTCTCTCCTATCCCTGCTCTTCTTCTCACTCAATACTCCCTGAAAGAACACCCGGAGGCTATTGCTTAGAAGGTTTTCACTCTCATTGAAAAGCAGGTTAACACCGGTGGTTTTGGTTAATCAGTTAGATTAAGTGACTTTAAGATCAGTTAGTTGGAAGGCACTGGTTTCAACTCTTTGGTAACCAAGTTTGGTATTGTTTTTGGGTTTCTTATCTGTATAATTTGTTTTCATTTAATTTTTTCTCAGTGTAGGAAAAATTCTCTTTTGCTATCTCTTACAGTCACTTCCAGTAAGAGACAATATTATTTTCCCTTCATGATGTGAATCTGTTCTTAAACAGCTTCATCATTTTTCAGTAATGTATATTCTCTTGTTTCTCAAGTGTTGAGAGTCAAATGAGTGACAAATGACCTTTCTATTCAAGATAACTGCTAGCATTCCCTGAAACTTGAAAAAGCTAGCTCTCAATTTATAACATTTTAAAAATATTTCTTGGAAAGATGAGCTCTAAATGATTAGAATTCCTACAAGTGCGTTTCAATTTATTTTTTGGCAAGAGGAGCCTTCTTCTCCCTTAAGGGATGTCTCTCAATCACTCAGCATTATGTTTCTCCTAGAAATTATTCACTTGAACTGCATACATCTGCATTTCTACATTAATGTTACACTCAGTTGTGCTATGTGGTCTAAGGATCTTAGACCTTTCTATAAGAAAGGAAAGTTGACATTTCCTTCTCTTTAAAAGTTTGCAGAAATGGCCAACCAAATGATGAAAGTCTTTTTGAATTTTCTTGATAAGACTTTATATCTACCTAGTGTCAAATAATTAGGGGCCTAATTCATAGCTTCTACATTTCCATATACATTTCTACATGTAAAAATTTATATATTTTCTTAGGTACTAAGCTTTATTTATAGGTACTGCAGATACAACGATGAAGAAGATGCATACAGTCTTCCTCCAGATGGCAAGTTTAGAGGAAGATACAGAGAAGTAAGTGGGCAGGTGCATAACAGTGTGGTAACTACTATGATAGGGTAATACAGCCTGCTAGAAAATCTAGTAATAATACTAATTACTATGATAATGACCAAACTCATATTTTGCACTGCTATGTCCTAGGCACTGTTATCATTTAATCCTTTCAACCACTCTATGATACTGGTACTTAGGATTATCTCCTTAGAAACTGAGGCCTAGGAAGATTAGGTAACTTGTCTAACGTCCCAACAACTAATAAGTGTCAGAGCCAATATTTAGGGGACTGACCCCACATTTAGTGATATCAAGAAAGCTTCCAAGAGGAAATTATGTAGAAGCTGGTATTGGCCATGGGTTTTTGGGAAAAAAGGGTGAGAGGAGACATATACCAGACAGAGGAAATAATATACACAAACACCGGCACTAGGAAAGAGCAAATAATATCCAAGAAGTTCAATTTTGGCAAGTAGATGCTGAAATGAAGGACGTGGTAAATGATCAGGCAGGAGGAAGCAGGGGCAGACTGTCAAGGGTGATAGGACATTTAAAGGGCTTAGATTTTTATTTCAAGAAGAGTAAGGAGCCATCTGAAGCAGGAAGGTGACATGATGAAAACTGTTTTTGAAGCTCCTCTTGTAGTGGAGTGAAGAAGGGATTGGAGGGAGGTAAGAGCATCCGTGGGAGCCTCATATGACCATTGCAATAATTCAGATGAGAGATGCGAGAGCCTGACCTAGGGTTAATGGCATTGTACTTGGAGAGACAGAAATATCTAAGAACTCTCTGGGAGGCAGAGTGCATGGGAATGGATAACATGGGGATGGAGAAGGAAAAATGGTGCTCTTGCTTGACTAACATGGGGCTAATGTGTTTGAAGAAATGGAAAAGACTAAACAGAACAGAATTAGCACAAGAGGGGAGATCAATTTGGGACATGTTGTGTTTGAGCAGCTGGTTCCTGGAAGACCGTAGAACAGATAAATAGGAAGCTTAAAAGACAGATATGAACTGTAGTTATGCTTTGGGGAGCTTTCATCATTTAGATGATGAAACTGAAGGCATGGGTGCCAATGAGATTGCCCTGGGAGGGTGTATAAAGAGGAGAGGACCCCAGGTCAGCACTGAAGAAACACAACATATAATGAACTGACAAGGGAAGAGGCTCTTGCAACGGAAACCAAGAATGGGTAGATGGAAAAGAAGCAGAAAATTTAGAAGAATGTGTTGACATAGAAGCTTAAAAAGAAGAAGACTTCAAATGTAAAGGAGAACGGTCAGCCTTGCAAAATTCAACCAAAGCTCCGGTAACAATGAATGACAAGAAGTTGATTGTGGATGATCTTGGCAGTGGATTGGTAGGAGGGAGAGTATTGCTGTGGGCAGGGGAAATGGGGGGGGGGTGTGGTTAATAGGATCAATGAGTGTGGATGAATTTTATAGAGAGGCTTGGCTGTGAAGGAGAGGAGAGAGCGAGCTGGAGGGGATAGACGGGGAAGGAATGCATTATTCAAGGTAGACTTGGGCAGGCTTAACTGCTCTTGCAAAGGAGTGGGCAGAGCACCAGGAAGAGAAAAGATTGGAAAAGTGAGATAACAAAGTGGGAAAAAAATGAATCCTTGATAAGCTGGGGTGGCCAGGAAGGCAGCGGGTGATGGAAGTCACAGTGCAGACATCCTTGTGGAGAGGATGGTGACGTTGCAGGTGTATTGGGTGGCAGGCAACGGAGAGTTGCTAGCTGATGGTGGCTTTTGTTTTCTGTCTACTCTAGATGGGGAGACCTTCTGCTGGGGGGTTGTGGGGAGGAATAGTTTTAACATTTTTAAATGCTTGGGGGAAACATGTCATGACACATGAAAATTACACAAGACTGAAACTCAGCCACACGCACTTACCACCTTGTCCATGGCTGCTCCGGGCCAGAGTCGAGTCGTGGCGAGAAAGGCCATAGGTCCACGGGGCCTCAGATACGGATTGTGTGGCCCTTTACAGAAAATATTTGTCAACTTCTATGCTATAAAGGAATTGATGGAAACAGTTTTTTTGCTTTCTGCAGTTTGGTAATAATCACTCCATCATTTCTATCAGAGAGAAAATTGAGGGAAGCCCATATAAATGTGTCACATACCATATGCATGCGTGTGGGGATTTACTCGTTTCTAGACCTGCTTTCTTATTCTGATTTCTTCCTTCTTGCCTGGTGAGATAAATGTGTACCATTCTTTTTATTTTCTTGCAATAAATTAAAAAAATTCTTAGAGCGGTGTTAAGTTCACAGCAAAATGGAGCAGAAGGAACAGAGAGTCCCATATATACCCCTGCCCCTCACAGGCACAGCCTCCCCCACTGTCGACATCCCACCAGGGTGGTTCCTTTGCTTCAGTCGATGAACCTGCATAGACGTGTCATTATCACTCAGAGTCGACAGTTCCTATTAGGGTTCACTCTGGTGTTGCACATTTTAACAGTTTTGACAGGTGTGGAATGACAGGTATCCCCCCTGTAGTATCATACAGAGTAGTTTCACTGATGTGCTGCCTGTTATCCCTCCCCTCAGTCCCTGGCAACCACTAACCTGTTTATGGTCTTCATAGTTTTGCCTTTTCCAGATGTCAGATAGTAGGAATCATACAGTATGTAGATTTTTCAGATGGGCTTCTTTCACTTAGTAAATGCATTTAAGGTTCTTTTGTACCATTCTTTTCGATATTTGATTAAGGACTGGGCCAGGCAGGGCTGGATCCTGGACACCACTTTCTAAGGGGTACTGACAAGATAGAGAACATTGTCTTTTCCAGAAATCTTCTGGGCAAGAGTGTTGTGTCAGGAGCAGGGGATGAGGCTCCCAAGAGGCCAAGGATGGAAGATGAGCCAGTGAATTCTATTCTGTGGAAGGAAAGAGCAGGTAACTCTAGGGTGGCAGTTCTGCTGAGTAGGGTTTGTAAGGAAGCTCCAGGTGGCTTCTGGGAGCCCGATGTCACACAGCTTTAGTGGCTCTTCGTGGACAAGCCCTGGCTGCCCATCCCAGGACAGGAGCTCAGCCATGGGCGCCCCGATGCATCTGCCTTCTCCCCACCTCCAGCCTGGGGCCAGGGGAAAGATCCTCAGCCCTCAAAATGGCTTTGAGAAGCTAGAGGCAGAAATGAATGTTGACACAGGGCGCACTGTGGTCAATTCTGAACCCTGGCAGTCTTTTCTGAGCAGAATTTCAAGGGATCTCGGGACCAGCCAGCCACCATCCTGCTTGCCAGACTCCTCCGTAGGGGCAGCCGCCTCCACGAACAATAGAACCCTTAAGGAAAGGATCTACTCTTTGTCACTTGCTGGCCAAAAGGATCTTGGGGCAAGGAAGATAATCTCAAAACATCCCCTTCACCTGCCAGTCCTGGTGAAGAAGAAGAGTTCTTTACATAGCATAAAACAAACACGGTTTCCTAAAATACAGGATCAGATACATTGTTCTAGAAATGGAGCACTGACTGGGATCAGATGGTTTCTTGTTTGCGTGAGGGCCCTGAATGTCAGCCACGCACAGATCTATATTGTCTTTATTTCAAATGTGCGTAGTCTAAAGGTGCTGTGAAGGGTTGTTTGTTTGCCTTCAGGTCGTGTGGGAGCACAGCCAGTGCCTAGGGAGAAAGCCGGAGGCCGGGGTCCCTGGAGACACACTAACGGGGCTGGGTGCATGGAGTTCAGCGCCCGTCAGGAAGGACTGCATCGTTTGCAGATGCGTCGGGTGTGTTATGCTGTGCTGGTGAGTGTGTGTAATTTGATCTTACTTCAGTTGCATCGATCATCCCCCTGGAAAACATGGACTATTTCTTCTTTAGTGGTTTTTAATTTTTATGTGACCTCCTTCGGTCACAAGCCCCCGTACACCACTTATCCTCGGTGATTTTGCCTTTAAAGTTGTCTGCATCTGGAATGAGGTAACATGCAAGTGTTTTGAAAATTACAATTAATTTCTCTCCTGCTTAATAAGCAGAAAACACTGGAAGTCAAGAAATTAGGTGAAAAATGGAAGCAAGGCTCTAGGACTTCCTTGCTCCTACAATTCTCATCTGTTTCTTTTTTTTTTAATTTTTAAAAGATTTATTTATTTATTCATGACAGACAGAGAGAGAGAGGCAGAGACACAGGCAGAGGGAGAAGCAGGCTCCATGCCAGGAGCCCGACGTGGGACTCGATCCCGGTCTCCACGATCGCCCCCGGGCTGAAGGCGGCACTAAACCTCTGAGCCACCGGGGCTGCCCTTCTCATCTGTTTCTGCACTGCTCCAAAGGGCCCAGTGGTCCCTGTTTCTAACCAGAGAGTAACATGGCATGAATGGATCTCCACTCGACATAGCAGGAGGATTGGATTGGATGGGTTGTTGGAGCAGGACTTGTGTTCTTCTGGCCATGTTCAAATTCCTAAATTTCTTTGCAATATGCATTCATCCATTTACACATTCATTCATTCATTCATTCATTCAGCAAGTATTTATTGAGCACCTACCTTTGAATAAGACATTGACGTGTGGGTCACATATGTTCTGTGGCTGTGAACCCAAAAGGTACATATGGTCTCACCTGTATTAGTCCATTCTATCAACACTTGAGAATATGTTGAAGTCTTAATTCCTCCGGGACCCTTTCCCACAGATGATTTTCACACGTGCTGCACGGGGCTGTGGTCAGCAGGCGGAGACTGGGTGTATTATGAATTGTAGTTATAACCGTAATGGACAAACTCTCGTTGCTCACGTGCTGTATTTTTGGGTTGGGTCTATATGCACATTTTTTGAAAATCTGAGGTCTGTGTGTTGTGATTAATTTATAAGGGTATTTGACTCCACGAACTTTAGTCTCCAGGACGGACGTTACAGAAGTTTATAAATGCTGATTTAGCTGGATCTTCTGGTGATCTTGATACTTCGTACCCATCTGGGGAGACGATGAGTTCGGGCCCAAAGATGAGTCCTCAGGGACACCCGCTGAGTTTGGGAGCTCTGCGGAGCTTCAAGAATAGAAAGGAAGGAGAGTTGCAAATAGACAAAGACAAGATTTCTATGTTGATTTTATTTTCCCCAGGCTCACGACATCAGTATATTCCCATTCTCATTTTCTTTCTCCCTGCCTCCCCCACCCCCAAGCAAGACTAAAGTTAGATTTTAGAAAGTGGAATGAAGAACTTAGTTTTGGCCTGACTTTCTAGAATGAGGGTTTTAAAAAGTGAAAGTCTTATTTAAATTGAACTATTGAGCTGCCTTGAAAAGCACAGCAGGGGAGCAGTTCCGAAATGTCTTTGGCACTTTTTTTGAGGTTGCCTGAATTCTTTAACATAATATGTGGGTGAGACTATAAGTACTTGGAAATCATGAAGAACACTGGAGCATGTGAAGGAGTACCTTACAAAATTGACTTGTAAAATAATACACTCTTAAAATGGCACCGACTCTGTTCTTCAACACAGGAATCCAATTTACAATGTGGTAGGATGGACGACATTCCAGTGGCTAGGGTGCCCAAGGCCCCGCTTGAAGCCTCGGCTTTTAAATTTACTATTTACGGCACCTTGAACTGTCAGCCTCTTTGATCCTCGTTGCCTTTCCTACTGTTACAGAAGGTTGTTAAGAGAATCAAGATGACTCACGTGAAAGCACTTGGATATTGTTAAGCGCGTATAAACATGTACGATGGCATTATCATCACAAAGGACCCTTCAGACCCATGGGTTTTTTTTAATGTCATGGAAACAAGAGTTTTTTCTTTTTGAAAAAAAGTTCCGGTAAAATCAATGATTCAATTCAAAAAAAAAAAAAAAAAAAAAAGACCCTCAGGTCTCTAAGAATTTTTGCTACTTGTGCCGTTTATTTATTCCCGCATCTGGGGGGAAAGAATCAAATATATCCTAAAGTTCAAAAGAGATTGTCTGTAACAGGAATAAACTACGAACCAGTTTAACCCAATTTATCCAATTAGCCAGACTCTTGACTTACTTATGCTGCATCTTTTAAAATGCAAAATGTATCACTTTTCAAATCAGAGGGACTCTCAATAATCAAGTTACTTTATATTTCTTTACAGGTACTCTAAAAATCAGTTGCACTGCCATTTTTCAGCTATTTTAACCCTACGAACAGTCTATCCTGCCTCTTTGCTAGTGTTATTTGGACGTTGCTAAACACGAATAGAAGTGGCAGCGTTTGGAGATTTTGGAATGTGTGTGTCCACCAGGGAAAGTAGAGCTGGGGGGACTTGGCGGTGGGGTCGGGGAAGGGCAGGCACCCCTTGATTCCCAAAGGAAGGCGGGGCAGGAGCCTGGGCTGCTCCCCAACCCACCCTCTGCTCTGATGGGACTTTGTGGAGGCGCCGCCGTCCCCCCATGGCCCCCAAACTCTGCTCACCACTTGTCCTTCCTTCCAGAGAAAGCCAGGGAAAGGGGAGGGGAAGCCAAAGAGAAGAGCAATGGAGCCCGTTTTCTGTTGGTTAGGAACGCCTGGGGGTCCTCTCCGTGTTACAAAGGCTGTTCAGAACTTCCTGAGGTGACCTGGTACTGTGCCTCTCTGGACTCTTCCTACGCCCTCAAGCGTGGGCTTCTCTCCTTTTCCTTCCGTCCCTCTCCCCCTCCCCTTCTGTTCCTTCTCTATCCTTCCTTTCTGTCCTCCTCCCCCCTTCTCATCTCTCTCCTGCCCCTGCCCCTGCCCCCTGCCCCCTGCACTCCTCTGATCCTCTCCTCATTCTTTGCTCAGGATTCCTGAGGAGGCCCTTCCTGGGCCTGTTGGCTCAGCTCTGGGAAAGAGAGGAAGAGGCCACCCCCGCTCCGAGGAAACGCTCCCCACTTTCCAACCCACGCTCCAGACTCTGCTCTGGGACTCCGAGGCCCACATCACTCAGAGGACAGTTGGTCTCTCCACCCAAGACTCTCTCCTCTGACACCTGCTGGACCCTTCTCTGAGGCCGAGATGTTTCTGGGGCTCTTCTCACAATGGGCAGTTTGAAAAGTTGGCAGGAGCATGTGACAGGAAAACAGCGGATGCCGACGGGTCCAGAGAGCAGGGAACTAGGGCTTACGTCATCAAGAGCTCAGGCCTCACAAACTTCATTTTCAAATATATCATTTAAAAGTTGAGTCGTCCCAGAGAATCTAGCTGGGCTACTGAAGACAGGCCAAGGTCTCTGCTTAGTGTGGAAGGAAATGTGTTGTTTTTACAAACCCCATGTCTGCCAGAGATGTTGCTGAGGTGTTTCTTTTAAGGACAATCAGTAAATACTTCTGAAGAGGGTTAATGCGTGAGGATGATGGCTGGCCTGTGCAGCCCTTCCTGCCTGCTGCCTGCAGGTGCTCTCCTAAGTCTTTACACCAACCCTCGAGATTGATGCTCTAAGTATCCTCCTTCTACCGGTGAGTAAACCAAGGCACAGAGAGGTCAGGAGCCTCATCCAGAACTGCACAACGACTCAGCGGCATGGCTGGGCTCACAAGACTGGCTGTCTGGCTGGAGTCTGTGCCCATGACCACTGCAGCAGCCCGCCCCTCGCAGTGGGGTGCAGGAAGGGGAGACCCCAGTTTCTGTGGCACCCAGCCTGCCTCCACGCCGTCTGGCCAGTGGCAGGTCCCTCAGTTTCCTTTCTGCTCCTCAAGCGTGCCCCACTTGTGCAGTCTGCCCACACCTGCCCTGCGGGGCTCCTTCTCACCACTTAGGGTTCAGGCTGAAAAAGCCCTCAAGTCTCGCATCGGTCCGTTATCACGCGGTAAGTCCTGTTCCTTCTGTCCCGTCCACAATCTACAGCCAGAACAGGCCAAGCGCCACCTCGCTCTCCACGCGGGACCCTTGGTCCACCCAGCCCGCTTGCCCCGCTTCTGTTTCTGCACCTCTCCTAACAGGGACCCCTCCCCTCCTGTTTCCAGAACATTCCCCTCCCTCTGACTCACTGGCACATCCTCGTGTGCCGTGCTTCTAACATGCTGTTCAGATTCTCGAAGACGTGTCCCCTGGCTTGGCACTGGTTCAGTATCCTCGTAGGCTGCGGGGGAAGCGCCCAATACATCCCATTCCCCACCATCTGGGCGCGAACCCGGCACTGGGAGTCTGGCGTCCGCTGTGTCCCGCTTGGTGGGGGCTTGCTGGCTGCTGGCGACCCTGTGCTCGCGTCCCCGGGGCTGTTGAGTGGCTGTGGCTTGAAGTGCTGGTCTTGCCCTGTTTGTCCAACAGCTCGGGGGTGGGTGTGGAGGGAGCACGTCATCGGGGCCACCTGCATCTCAGTGTCCTCGTCAGATCCGCACACCCTGCCACTGCTCCTCCATGGTGGTCCAGCCCCCGTGCCAGGCTGCCTCCCAGGTCAAGTGCCTTTCTGGACAAAGATGACTTTCATGCAAAGCTCAGCTTTCCTGCTCACAGGAGGGAACTTACAAAATTCCAGGCGCCGCGCAGGCTCTTGCCTGGGTGAAGTGTGGAGGGTGAGATGGGAGGTGGGGAGGTGCCGCGGAAGCAACCTCTTTCTCTCCCTCCCCTCACCCCGGGGAAGGAGCTGCCCGCATTTCCCGATTCCCCCCTCCTCGCCCCCTGGCCCCTCCAGTCCACATCTGATACCACACCAGGCTGTCTGTGCAAAGTTTGGTCCGGGCTTAGGCCCAGCGGTCAGTTCAAACACCCGCGAAGGAACTTGGAGACAAGGATCTGTGCTCACCCGCTGACTTCGTGCACAGAAGGTGCAGAGCGACTGCACAACGTTGTACCCAGACACTTATGGTCTGTCCTTTACACCGAGCTCCCCACCAATTTGAGGATTCTGCCCTGCGGCTTCTTAGATGGGGTAAGACCCGAGCCTCACTGATTTGGGTTAGATAGGAATACGGTCAATCACCATGCTCAAGTGGATCTTGTGTGTGAAGACCACAAGTCACTTGCTCTTTATCTTCCCGCGAATTTGTGTTGTGTCCTGCTCTTCCCATGCTCTCAGTGTCTGGGCTCTGCCATCCCTGAGGGCACGTGTGCGGTGTAGCCACGTAATCCCCATCCTGCTTATGCTCATCGTCTGTGCTCATGTTTGTGCACTGCATAGACAAGGTGTCTGCTCCCTGCGCCCCTCTTGTGCGTGTCCCCCGCTCTGCTTGTGGGCCCCATCCTGTTTCCAGGGTTTGCCACCATATTTTAGACAGTGGTAGTAGCATCCTTTAATCGCAAAGCCCAGGAGCCTCTGAGCTGTTGTTCCTCACACCCTGAGTTGTGCCCTCCCCCCCCGCCCACCCCCCGAGAGGGGCTGCCAGGGGCGGGAGGGGGGATAGGAGGATGTGGCAGTCGATAGGCCGTGTGTGGTTGGAGGCAGGTCCCCGGCACCAACCCTCAACGAACCCTTCTACATGGGCCTGCTCTACAGAGACTTGTCCTCACTTAAAGCTGTATCGTGTCCCTGTTCAATGAGTCTAGCCAAAACCTCTCTTCCGTTGCTATCATTGGGGGAAAGGAGGGAGGACCCATGGGACGTTGGCTTTGGCATCAAGATGGTGGAGTCCCTTTGAGTGGTGGCCTCTTGCTTGAGAAAATCTAGGAAAGTTGGTTTTCTATGAACAAACCGTGTCTAAATTATATCCATATATGATCATAGGCTAAAAAATGTCTGAGCACATTGATGTGAGTCTGCACTGCGGGAACCTCTGGTGCTGCACGACACACACACACCCTGGGAACTCACTGGCCTTGTATGTGAATGGAGAATTGGATTAACTTACAGCTCATTTTTAAAAAAGATTCATTTGTTCATTCTTGAGAGAAAGCAGCGCGTGGGGCGGAGAGGGCAGAGGCGTAGAGGGAGAAAGAGCATCCCATCGACTGTGCTGGGTGCAGAGCCTGACGCGGGACTTGATCCCCTGACCCTGAGAAGCAGGACCTGAGCTGAAACCAAGGTCAGCGCCAACGCTGAGCCAACCGGGTGCCCCAACTGCACAGCTCATTTCCGAAAATGGACGAATGAGAAGAGCTCCCGTCGTCCGTACCTTCCATTCTACTCAGGATTGATGGTAGCAGCAGGATTCAGTTCCCTCGCACAAACCGAAGTAGCTGCTAACGTGCAGGCCGAGCTTCTTGTTGGCATCTAAACAATGCAGACTCTTTTCAGACCGACTCTGCACCCACATGGGCTAGCTGAATCTGTGTTCGTGCTAAGTAGCAATGCAATGTGATTTTTACCGCACCTGGGGGATGATGATGTAACCTTGAGTACTGGGGGGGGCTGTGGGCAGTGGTTGGATGGGACACTGAACTCTTCTGGTGTAGGAACTTTTTCTGCCGAATGACGAGTTTAAAAAAACCCAATACTAAAGCTTTTCTTTCTGATAGTTACACAAGAAATGCGTCACCGCGAGGCCACACGAGGCATTGGGGGATGAGGCCGTTTCATCGGGGCTCCAGAGCCTGGCGGGCTGGCGTCTGTGCCGCAGTGGAGCAAAGGCCAGCTGGTGTATGGAGCATGGGTGGGGACAGGCGAGGGGCCCCTCGGGACATAGGCCAGCGGTGTCGCTCGGAAGGAAAGCCTTCGTCCAAGGCGTCGTGGTCAACGTGCAAGGCGTGGCCGCGTGTTTCTCTGCTGGTTGCCCTACAAGCTGCAGGTGTTTCAGACTGTCCTCCCCTCCCCACCTGTCCCCCTGCTCTACCGTCCCCAGGGGCTCTATGGGTCGTCAGCCCACGTCCTCAGGCCGGGTGCACTAGAGGTTCCTTGAGAAAAGTCTGTGCGTCAGAGAATACTCATAGGTTTGGCTGTTTAAAAATGTGATTGTGCACACTTTAATTTCCTTTTTTCTGAATGAGTGTGTGTCTGTTTTTGTTGTCTACTATGCCACTTGTCTTTGTTGTTTCTGTGTCTTTTTTTTTTTTTTTTTCTGTTCCATTGGTGCCTGCTGTGTGTCGTCCATGCCGTGCTCGTGTGCTGCACGTGGGCCTGTCTGTTAATATGCATGTGTGCCTGCTGGTGTTTCTGTCTGTCCTGTGTCTGCTACACTCTGTCAGGTTGGCATCTGTCGGGTGCATTCTGTTGTGTTTGTCATGTCTGTTGTATGTGTCTGTGAATCCTGTCTGTCGTTGTGTGGCTGTGTGTGTGGGTCTGGGGTTTGTGGGGGTGCCTGCCGGTGTGTGCTGACTCACTGCTCCCTTTGGCCCCTTCTTGGGCAGCAGGGGGCACCAGCGTCCTCTCTCTGTGCCCTCCTTGTCATGCCTGTCCCTCCCACACCATCCCCCTCCTGGGTACCAGTTGGATGTGTCCTACTCTGATGCCGTTCTGAAAAAGCTTTCCTGCATTTCTCAGGATGTTTTCTAAATACCGTCCCAGACATGATACCTTGCTTGAAAAGGTAGAATGGGGTTCATCAGCTGGCATCTCACTAGGTGCCCGGTGGATGGGTGTTCCTACCCTGGCAGAAGTACTGAGCTCAGTCCCGGCCCCGGTCCCACAGGCTGATGGGGGGGGGGGGGGGGGTGGGGGGGGGGGGGGGGGGGGGGGGGGGGCGGGGGGGGAACGCCTCGAGGCCCAGG